>NC_092334.1:545317500-545917500 GCF_046630445.1 Rutidosis leptorrhynchoides
GAAAAGGGAATTTTTTTTCCTTGATTTACTAGGTTTAAAAGTACTTTTATGACTTTTTGCCAAAATACAAGTCTCACAAGTTAAAGTGGTATTTGGTGAAATTAATTTGGGAAAAATAGTATTTAAATAACTTGTAGAAGGGTGACTTAACCTTTTATGCCATAATCAATCCTCCCTATCAGATGTTCTGTGCGCAAGCATCACGGTACCTTGTTGAGTTACTTCATCCACATAGTATAACCCACTCCGTTCGGTGTGACGCCTAAATATTACCCCAGTCCTGGTATCTTGCAGGATACAGAAAGTGGGGTGTAATAGAACAGAACAATTTAGTTATTTTGTAACGTGGCTAATTGATAGCAACTTATGAGACATGTTAGGAATATATAAATAATTAGATAATTTCATAGTTGGTGTAATTTCAATATTCCCACCCCTTTTACTTACACAACCCCTCCATTTGCAGTTTGAATTTTATTTACTCGGGATTTTGATTCTGAACAAAAGTCGGACTTTTCAAAAGTCATTGTGTGAGTAGCACCGCAGTCAAAAATTCATTGGTTATTTTTGGTGCTATTTGAAACAATATTAGCATTTTCGATAAAACGAGAGTTATTTAAATATTTATTTATATAAAAATCAGAGTTTTGGGCCTTATCAGTTTTATTATTTATAAAATGATTTTTAGTCTGGGCCTTATTTAAGTTAGTTAAGGGGTCATCTTGGTCCAATACACTAAATTGGTTATGGGTTTGGACCTTTTCTATATGGGCTCTTAAATTTTCCAGCTTATTACTTGGGTCCATTACCTTGGTTTTAAACATGGAAATAAGGTCAGACGATTTATTCCCGATTTATTCCCGATTTATTCCCTGTATTATTGATATCACTTAAAATGGTCATTTTTTAACTAGTGATATCACCCATATTTTAATCTTAATATCAAAAAAATGATATATAAACATGTAAAATCCTACAAATTATAATATTAGGGGGTCAAAAGGCATAATTGCCAAAATAAGGCCAAAATAGGGTTTTTAACAAGGTTTTTAGAACTTTTTCTATCCAAGAGGTACACTCTACCTACTTAGCCTTAAAATAGGTATTCTAGACTCATAAACATCCATGGAGAACTCTTTGAGTCTTAATCCACAAACTTAAACTGAAGAACAAGGCAAAGTCAAAATTAGGGTTTTCTAAAACCCTAATTTCATAGATCACTCTAAAACACAACTTCGGAAGATCAAGAAGACTAGCAGACTTACCGGCACTTAATTGAAACTCATTTATGAAGATCTAACCATGAACTAGATCCTATGTGCATCTGGTTGAAGAGATCAAGAAGTTACTAGACTTACACATACTGAAACACACACTAAACCCTAATCTCTCCTACATTCATGTCCGGCCAACAAGAGCTTCAGAGACTGATCAAGGGAATTGTGTACACTTAAGATCAAGCTTAAAGACCTTCCAGAAGACTTATCTATCTGATACAAGATGACTGTACACTGCACCAGACAAGATAAAGCGCAACTATCAGAGAGATTCATCCGTGAAATCAACCACCTAAAGTTTGTTATGGAACTGGTGACCCAGTTACTTAATCTGGCAACCCGGTTACTAAAATTGGCGACCCGGTTACAACAACTGGAGACCCTAAAATGAAGCTAGCGACTCAGGAAATAAAACTACGACTCCAAATCAACAACTGGCGACCCAGTTGAGCTAACTGGCGACCCAGTTAGACAACTGGCGACCCAGTTGAGCTAACTGGCGACCCAGTTAGCATAAACTGGACCCGGATCTTTAACTGGCGACTTGAAATCTTCAATTGGTGACACAGGCTTTGAAACTGGCGACCCACGCTTTAAAACTAGCGACCCAGGCTTCAAAACTGGCGACCCAGTTCACTATAAAAGGAGACCATTATCGTTCATTTTACACACACTTCATTTCTATTTCAATTCAATCCAAAGAAACTCTATTCAAGTACTCACTAGTTTCTAGCATTTAGTAGTTATAATGATGTAATAACTAGAGGAAAAGAAGTCTTATTAGTGCCTCTAGTAGTGTAGTTACGTAGTAATAAAGGAGGTACTTATTGGAAAACATTATCAAGAAGCTTATTTACTCGGCATTTCAGGTATCAACTATGATTCCATCTGCATTATAATGAGTTAAATTACTTCTTGTGTCTATTAAAAATGTAAGTTGAGGATGTTTTGCTATAGTTGTCGTTTAAATCATTATAAGTGTTCGGAGTGACTTTTGTCAACTTATATAAAATTTATCCAACTTGTACCGTGCTTAAATCTACATGCACCTGGACTGCTCTATGTTCTCGAATTCTCTAGATTTTGTTGGAGTATAAAAAAGATGAAAGTCATCTGATCAAGCACAATCCGCAACTAAGGGCAGAGATAGTCTCGATCAACAAACGAGGGGTTTTGAGGGTCAACGCTATCAACACTCCGGCCCGGTTACCATGATAACCCGAATCGAGATGATGATCTCGAGAGGGTGGTCGATGGTTAAAGGCACTCCGGTTAGATCGGGTAGTTGGTCCGTGAGGGAAAAAATCCTATGAAAGCAAAAACCCTTAAGTTGTGTGTGAGAGTGAAAGGATGAGAGAGAGTGAACTAGAGTGAGAAATATGAGAGATGGGAAAAATGGGAAAATGACCCCTCTATTTATAGAGAGGGAGTAGGGTTGTGGGGGAGGTTCATGGGCCTTTCCTATGTCAAGACTAAGTGCAAGCCCAATGAGCAAATATGATGGGCTATGCACATCATCATCATCGCACATCGGAAGTAGGAAAGAAATAATGCCCTATGTGAACTTCCCTCTATCACCAATCAATTTATTTTAGATTCTCGAGGGACTCATAAGCTTATATGTTGGACAATGTTGTTGGGCGATTGTTGGAGTATAATTTGTTATAAAAAAGATAAAAGTCATCCTCAAAATCTTCTAAGAAAGAAAAGAAGATTTTATACATTTCCCTTTTCTTTCCTACTCAAGAGCGGAGCTAACTAACTAACTAACTAACTAACTAATCTTATTTACCCCTTTCTCTGCTTCTCTTCTTAGTTTTGAACTCGAGATGACATACATTTAAGTAAAAAAATCCCCTAAATTGTTACAGAACGAGAATTAGAACATATATAGAATATGGATGTATCATTACACAGACTTTATATGAAACTCATTAGACATAATTACGCGGTTGGTCACTAATGTTTGTCAAAAAAAAAATGCACGATAGCCATTTATGTTTATTTTTGATGTGGTTGGTCACCCAACTATGTAAATGTTTTGTGGTTGGTCCATTGATCTAAGACTGTTTCTAACCCTGCCTGTGACATCACAGGCAGATTTGTACTTTTTGGCTCAAAAAGTGCATCTGCCTGTGACATGGCAGTGTCAAATTTTGACCCCCCAATAACCCCAAATGTCAAATGCCAGTGTCAAATTCAGTAGGGTTCACCAGTTTTTATTTTATTTTTTTTCAAATGATTTAAAATGGTAAATAAATACAACAAAATAAAATAAATAACATTATAAAAAATACATAATTAATTTTTGATAAGAATTTAAAAGTACATAGATTGACGATTACATAGATTAAAAAAAAAAAACTAATTCGCATTGCGAAAAGTCGGTGGAAGGTTCCAAATATGCTCGACTAAATCCTCGGTGAGTTGGTTGTGCATATCTCGATCCCTTATTTCTCTTGCGATGATATCTCGATCCCGTCCTCTGTTTCGTATACGTTCCATACCATTTTTCATTTCTTCGGTAGTGAATCTTTCTTCCCATTTAGAAAGTTCAAAGCCGTTATCTTCAAGTATTATGTTATGTAATATGAGACAACATTCCATCACTCTTCGCATCCTGTTAACGCTCATACTTCGTGAAGCTATGCGTATAATATGGAAACGACCTTGAAGAACCCCAAACGCCCTCTCTATATCCTTTCGGGCACTAGCTTGATATCTTCTAAACTTAATCGTTGGTTCTTCAGTAGGACATGAATATCCTTTAACTAAAGTTGCCCAATCGGGATATATACCATCCGCAAGGTAATATCATTTGCTATATTCATGCCCATTTACCTAAAATGGTGCGGATGGAAATGTTCCGTTCTTAAGTTTATCAAATATAGGTGATTGGTTCAAAACGTTGATATCATTGTTGGAACCCGCCATCCTAAAAAAAGCATGCCTAATCCACAAGTCATAAGAAGCAACAGCTTCAAGCATAAGGGTCGGTTTCTTGTGATCACCCCTAGTGTATTGTCCTTTTAAAGCAAGAAGACAATTTCTCCACTCCCAGTGCATACAATCTATACTCCCGAGCATACCCCTAAACCCATGTCTCTCCTCGTGAGCACTATATAATCTAGCAACATCGTGTTCATTAGGAGATCGCATGTATTCCCTTTTGTACAATGTAATAATACACATACAAAAGTAATCTAGACATAGTATTGATGTTTGCTCACTCATTTGCAAATATTCATCCCACATATCGGGAGCGGTGCCATACGCCAATTGACGTATAGCCGACGTACATTTTTGTAAAATAGTAAATGTAGGCCTACCGATAGCATCAACTCGTTGAGAAAAGTAAGTAAAATATTCTGGAATATTATCACTTTGGAAAGTAGTAATACCTTGCACTATCCGGAGAAATAATTGTATTCGCATGCGAAAACGGCGTTTAAATTTTCTTTGTGGATATTTTGGCGTCTCACAAAAATAATCATCCCACAAACGTTGTGCAGCAACCTCCCGTTCCCTAGGAATGTAACCTCTAACTCTCGGAATAGATGGTGCCGATTCGACTTCGGAATCATCATCTTCTATTTCTTGAATTAATTGAACAATCCGCAAATCTTCGGAGTCGGAATTTGACCCCCGTAACCTCGAACCCATTTATTAATAAACTTGTGTAAAAAAAATAAAAAGTAGAAAGAAATAGATTAAGTAAGATGAATTGTGTGAAAAATGATATGATTGTTGGGGTTTAAATAGGAGTAAAATAGAGTAAAAATTGATTTAAAAAAAAAAAAAAAACGGGTATATATCTGTTGGGTAACAGATATATTACTCCACCCAATCATTTGCTGCCACGCCACCATTTGAAGCCCGTTTTTTTCAGTCAAAAAGCCGACTGACGCCCCCCAGCGTCAAAAACTGACGCCCCCCCCCCCCCCCCCCCCGATAATGGCGTCAGGGGCGTCAGTTTATGCCAACTCGTCTGACGGACCCCCATCTGACGCCGCGTTAGATTCAGTCTAATGACCGTTGAATTTTCCCGTTAAAGTTGATCATATGTGTTGCATGTGAGGGTAGTTTTGTCCATTCAATATTATAAGCGTTTAACTTTCTTTCTTCTTTTAATTCTCATTTCACATGCTCTTTCAAACCAGAGTGCACATTGATTTTTGTTGATTATTGATACAAAAATAATGTACAAAACATATAAGCAGTTGTTCGAAAATAGGATGCAAATTAAAATTTAAAATGACATGAACAAAATAAAATTCCTATCTTTCTTCATTACAGTCTTAC
This sequence comes from Rutidosis leptorrhynchoides, assembly GCF_046630445.1. NCBI lineage: Eukaryota > Viridiplantae > Streptophyta > Magnoliopsida > Asterales > Asteraceae > Rutidosis > Rutidosis leptorrhynchoides. Next base: position 545,323,080 of record NC_092334.1, read on the forward strand.
ATAAGTAGACAATTAATGTAATTAATAATACTACGTATTACACTAAAACTCGTTACTTTCTCATTTCACAATCGATCGCCGTAAACCGTCAAAGCTGAAAAAACATCACCGTTACTACCATCGTTCAGATATGGAAAAACACTTCGATCATAAAAAACGATAAGATCCGGCCGGCTACTACCATTGCTGTCGTGTTACCACCATTACCGTCGTTTTACCACCACCGCCGTCACACTAGTTTCGACCAGAGACCACGGTTCTCGTACGTTGATGATAATGATGACGACACCGGTGACTCACATGCTTTCGACTCAGTGTTTTAGATCTGAACAAAAGAGGTGAGGGTTGTGTTGAAAGATTAAAGGTGTGTTTGATTGTGTTAGGGTTGTGTTGAAAGATGAAGGATTTGGGGCTTTTTGTGGTTGCAGATCTCAACGATGGTTATTAGCATGACCGTCTCAACAATTCGAAGGCCTTAGGCGAAAACAAAAATGGATCATCACACACATTTAATTTTTTAATACATATAAAAAGATAATACTTAAATTTATCAATTTGTATATATACTTACAATGCATTTAACTATTTAAAATAACAATATTACAACTTTAATTGACAATTTTTTATTTAACTAAATAGAATATTTTGAGATATATATATATATATATATATATATATATATATATATATATATATATATATATATATATATATATATATATATATATATATATATACATATACATATTTAAAATTTTGGACCCTTCAAACTTTTTGGGCCCTAGGCAGTTGCCTATCTTGCCTATGTCCAAAGACGCCTCTGATTATTAGGGCCCAACAATGGTAAGCATTTCCAGATCTGAACGATGGTTATTCAAAACTGTAGTTGAACGATTTCTTATACTTAGGGCTGTTAACGAACCGAGCCACCACCTCCACCACCACCTACAATCACTACCCACCACCTACCTCCACCCACCACCACATACTGCCACCATCACCACCACCCACTCACCACTTGCCACCAACATCACCACCACCCGTCCACCACCCACCCACCACCACCTACCTACACCACTACCACAACCTACCTCCACCACGACCACCCCCCACCACCACCACCCACTACCACCCCCACCACCACCACCGACCTACCACCGACCACCCACCACCACCCACCACAAACCACCACCACACCACCAACCGCTACAACCCATCAAACACCACCTCCACCCATCACCACCATCACACACCTCCGCCATCGAACACCACCACACCATCACCACCCACCGCCTACCATCACTAACCACCACCTACCACGACCACCACCTACCTCTACCAACCACCACCTACCTCTACCCACCACCACCTACCGCTACCATCACCACCACCCACCACCACCACCACCACCAACCACCACTACCCACCAACCTCCACCTCCACCCACCACCACTACCACCAACCACCACCATCACACACCTCCTCCATCCAATACCACTCACACCACCACCATCCACCACCACCCAACTTTCGTTTATTTTCTCCCAAATTCATATTCGTAAATATATTCAATAAATCATTCAGGCTTGCCTGAGTGGCCACCGAGTTGCCCAATGAAGCACACCACCCGGGTTCAATTCCTGGCTATGCCAAGTTGTTCAAAAAGGGAGTGTGACTAGAGGGTGCGCATAATGCGCAATTCACCCGGTACCAGGTCTCGCGTTAGGAGGGTTTGATTACCCGAGGTTTTACCTTCTATGGGGGAGCCAATGTGCACGTTCATAAGAGGGTTTCCTCGCATATCCAATATATATATATATATATATATATATATATATATATATATATATATATATATATATATATATATATATATATATATATATATATATATATATATATATCTTTTTTTTTTTCCTCTGAAATCTAACGATCGATATTTATCTTAAATTCATAACAAATTCGATGGAGGATTTGATATCTTTATCTAAAACCATGGTATTGATTTGATGTGAATCACTGCACGATCATGCTGGTTATATATTCATGTGGTAAGTGATACATATTTATTATATTTGGTAAGTGCTTAATTAAACTTAGACTTATTTTCATTAAATTATTTTTGAATGATTACAGAGATTTATATTTTATAACTTTTTGAAAAGCCAAATTGAATTACTATAACTTTTGATATACAATCTACACAATTATGCAGTTGTACAAATGGGTCAGAATGATCCTTCACGAGAAAAACAAATCATAGGATTCAACCTATTCCTACTCTGCCACTATTGGAGATAACAAAAAACGACGGATTCAAGAGATTTATCTTTAGTCCTCTTAGAAGAATGATGTGAATGTTTTACACTGGTAATTTCGATTTTATTGTTTTTGCGCTGCAATTTAGCTCGTGATAAGTTGGATATCAAAGTTAACTCAAAATAGATAATTTATACAAATAGAGATTTGCTATTTCACTGTAAGTAAATCATTAACTATTATATGGATAAAAATATTTAAAACATGAGAAATATACAAAAAGTAAAGAAAGTTCATCCCACATTGAATGGGGAAAGAGAGTTACAAACGAGGGTTCAACTATAAAAAGAGATGATAAAATGCAATTTTGTGTTAATATATATATGCATCTATTCAACAAAATTAGCTGTAAGTTTTTGTTATTTTTTGTAGTATTGTAAATATAAATTTAATTTAATTTAACTACAAAAAGATCTTAAGATCTTAAACGAGCTCGAGTTGTAGTTAAAATCGAGCATCAAACTTAAGCAGAAAATTTAGTTAAAACTTTTAAACGAGTATCAAGTTCGAGTTCGAACTTAAAAATAATATTCGAGTTCGAATTCGATCAAAATATAAATTATTTTATCGAGTTCGAGTCGAGTTCGAACCGAGCAAAAGTTAAACGAGCCGAGCTCAAGGTCTTATTGCTTGACTCGAATTCGGTTCGTTAACAGCCCTACTAGTGTTCAAACAATTATTGGGCCTAATAGTGGTAACACATGAAGGATGGCTACAACTTGACCGCAATTATTTAAAAGTAAATCACATTTTATGGGTATGCAATAAAGTTGTGATTATTGAAAAGTTGATTGATTTTAGTCCCTGTGTTCGTTCATTTTATCCCAAATAGTCCCTCCCAATTATTTACTGCAAAATCAGTCCTTATTTGCATTTTGAAGTCCTAAATCAGTCCCTGTGTTTGTTCATTTTAGTACAAATAATCCCTTGTAACATGAACAACAGTGCGCTTGAGACTGTTTTCGAAAGGCTATAACTTCTAAACCGTAAATCCGTTTTTGATGAATAAGCTATAGATAGGAAGGTGAGATAGTCAACTTTTCGTTGGTCAGGTCATAATAGGTTAAAGCAGATTTTATGGGACCCGAAATGTACCGTAAAGTTGCTGAAGAAAACCAAAATCTGATATGACTCTCGGGCCTATTTTGCGGACTCGTAAAATGAAAATGAGTAAGTTATGGAGAAAACTAATAACTGGGTTATGAAGTAGACCCAACGAGCTTTAAAAAGATATACTATATGTTTTGTCGAGTTTAAACGCGTTTAAAATGGAATCTAAAACTGACTGTATGGCTATAACTGCTGAAGGAAAACAGCGGATAGCAGCAACAGTGCGCTTGAGAGACGGTTATCGAAAGGCTATAACTTCTAAACCATAACTCCGTTTTTGATGAATAAGCTATAGATAGAAAGGCGAGATAGTCAACTTTTCGTTGGTCAGGTCATAATAGGTTAAATCAAATTTTATGTGACCCGAAACGTACCGTAAATTTGCTGAAAAAAACCAAAATCTGATTTTTTTGGTTTTTTTAGCAACTTTACGGGACGTTTCGGGTCCCAAAAAATTTGATTTAACCTATTATGACCTGACCAACGAAAAATTGACTATCTCACCTTCCTATCTATAGCTTATTCATCAAAAATGGATTTACGGTTTAGAAGTTATAGCCTTTCGAAAACAGAGTCTCAAGCGCATTGTTGTTCATGTTACCAGGGATTATTTGTACTAAAATGAACAAACACAGGGACTGATTTGGGACTTCAAAATGCAAATAAAGACTGATTTTGCAGTAAATAATTGGGAGGGACTATTTGGGATAAAATAAACGAACACGAGGACTATTTTGGTAATTTACTCATGTTTAAATTTTAGTTAAAAATTTGTGCTTGTTGAAACTTGATTGATTCTGCTGTATGATTTGGGTGTTTGTATTTGTTTTTGATCAAGTGTTTAATACTGAGTGTTTGATTTTTTTTTTTTATTTTTTTTTTTGGGATAAAAGTGTTTACTGTTGTAATATCGTTAGTTTATAGTTACCTATAGTGGCCTAATTTATTATATAAATTATAATGGTATGCAAAGTATAATAGAGAGAAAGTATAGAAGAAGTAAGAATGATATTTTTTAGAAAAATTAGTACACAATAGACTTATAATACTAATGTTACTATACAAAAGCCTCAAAATTCAACATGAAAATAATGAATGGATTTGGTGAAATAAGTTGGTCATCCACTTGCTTGACTTTTGAGATTTATAACACTCCCACTTGGATGACAATTTTATTTCATTAGGGATCAACTAGTACTGCCTCGTTAAAAACCTTGCTAAAGAAAAACCCAGTGGGAAAAAACTTTAGCTAAGGGAAAAAGAGTGCAGCATAGAGTTGACTCCCCCCCCAAGTAGATATTGTTGAGCTGTTACATCTTTTGAACATGCCTCATGCCAATATTGTGAGTATGCATTCTGAAAATAGCAGTTGGAAGTGCTTTGGTGAAAAGATCAGCAGAGTTTTTGCTGGATTGAACATATCTCATTTCAATCTGGTTGTTCTTAATGAGGTCTTGAGTGTATGAGAAAAATCTAGGAGGTATGTGTTTTATTCGGTCACTTTTGACAAACCCTTCTTTCATCTGTGCTATGCAAGCTGCATTATCTTCATAGATAGTTGTTGGACTTTTATCATGTTCTAGTCCACAAGAATCAGTAATGAGTTGTGTCATTGATCTCAACCAAAAACATTCCCGAGTAGCTTCATGTAATGCAATCACTTCGGCATGATTTGATGATGTTGCAACAAGTGTTTGTTTTTTAGAACGCCATGATATTGCGGTACCTCCATTTAGGTATACATATCCAGTTTGAGATTTAGCTTTATGTGGATCAGATAAATAATCTGCATCTGCATGACCAACTAAATCTTGTTTTGAATTGTTAGAATAAAATAATCCTAAATCAGTAATTCCTCGAAGGTATCGAAATATGTGTTTGATCCCATTCCAGTGTCTTTTGGTAGGAGCTGAGTTGAACCTTGCCAACAAATTAACTACAAAAGAAATGTCAGGTCTCGTACAATTTGTAAGGTACATAAGAGCTCCAATTGCACTAAGATATGAAACTTCTAAACCAAGAACATCTTCATGTTCTTCTCGGGGATGAAATGGATCAGTGTCAACATTGAGTGATCTAACCACCATAGGAGTACTTAATGGTTTTGCATTGTGCATATTGAAGCGTTTTAAAACCTTTTTGGTATAATTTGTTTGATGTACAAGTAAACCATTAGGCATATGCTCAATCTGTAAACCAAAGCAATACTTGATTTTTCCGAGATCTTTCATTTTAAATTCTTTCTTTAGAAGTTGAATGACTTCATGAATCTCTTTATTTGTACCTATGATGTTAAGATCATCGACATAAACAGCTATAATTACATATCCGGATGTTGTTTTCTTAATAAAAAACACATGGGCAAATAAGATTATTTGTATACCCTTTGCTTATCAAGTAATCACTTAATCGGGTATACCACATGCGACCCGATTGTTTCAACCCATATAAAGACCTTTATGATTTAATGGAATACATTTCCTTGGTTCATTAAATGCTTTTAGATACCTTAAACCCTTTAGGTATATTCATATATATATATATATATATATATATATATATATATATATATATATATATATATATATATATATATATATATATATATATATATATATATATATATCACTATTAAGTGATCCATATATATAAGTAGTAACAATATCTATGAGATGCATTTTTTAAGAAACTGTCACGTTGATTAAGTATCTAAAAGTAATTGCATCTATTACAGGAGGATAAGTTTTTCTCATAATCCATTCCTGGTCTTTGAGAGAAATCTTGAGTTACAAGTCTGACTTGACCTTGTAAGTTCATTTTTCTTATTTCCTTTTCGAATTAAAATTCATTTGTATCCCATACGTTTCACATCTTTAAAAGTGATAACTATTGATCCGAAAACTTTTCTTTTATTGAGCGATTCAAATTTAGCTCGTATTGCTCCTTTCCAATGATCCCAATCATGTCTATTTTGACATTCCATGACAGATTTTGGTTCGGGATCATCATCATCATTTATGATGTCATATGCAACATTATATGAAAATATCTCATCAAGATTTTTCATTTCATTTCGGTTCCATAATATTTTTGAATGTACATAATTGATTGAAAATTTTGTATTGACATCATCAATCTCCTCTGCAGAAGGAGTATTGATTTGTGGTTCTTCTTGAACATTTTCTTTTACCTCATTATCAGCTGATTTTATTTTTCAAGGATTTTTATCATTTGAACCAATTGGTCTCCCACGTTTCTGGCGTGGCGAAGACTCGTGAGTGACATTATTGCCAGCTTTTGGAATTTCAATTCTAGCTTAAGCATTTACTGCTGGTATATATGATTTAGTCACTCCTTTTTGTATCTGTAAATGCATCGGGTAATTTATTTGCAAGTTCTTGCATATGCATTATTTTTGAACTTTTATTTCGCATTCTTTTGTGCGATGATCAAGATACATTAATTTATGTTCACACCATGAAACATGTTCTTTATTTTTCATTTCTCCCCCCTAATATAGGGAACAATTTTTCATTATAATGACAATCATCAAAATGTGCTGTAAAAACATCACCCGTCATGGATTCAATATATCTTATGATTGAAGATGTTTCATATCCAACATATATTTCCATCCTTTTTTAAGGAACCATTTGTTGTGGTGGTGCAATTAAAAATACACTGCACAACCAAATGTTCTAAGATGGAAAATATTTGGCTCTCGACCAAAATTAAGTTGGTAATGGAGAATATTTATGACTTGCACTTGGTTTAATGCGAATTAATGTCGCATCATGTAAATTTACATGTTTCCATATAAATATTGAGAGTTTTGTACTCATTTCCAATTGTCTAGTTATTAGCTTCAGCTAAACTAATTTTGTGTATGCACATGAGCAACTAGATGTTCAACAACAATCCCTGTAGACATATAATAATCATTAAATGCTTGAGATGTTAACTCACCAGCATTATCAAGTCTCATCCTTTTAATGGTGTAATCAGAATAATGTGTTCTCAATTTAATAATTTGTGCAAGAAACTTTGCAAATGCCATATTACGGCTTGATAACACACAAACATGAGACCATCCGCTAGATGCGTCTGTTAGAACCATGAAATATCAAAATGGTCCACATGATGGATGAATTGGTCCATTGTGACGACCCGGATTTTTTTGACTACTTGATTATACTATCTACATGATTTAATAATTCCGACTTGATAAGCAATGAATTTTAATAAGTCTTGAACCTCCGGAAAGAGTTTTACACAAGCTTTTGGTCACCCTTTTATTCCTACGATTCACGTATATATATATATATATATATATATATATATATATATATATATATATATATATATATATATATATATATAACTTTAAAGTATGATAATTAAATATCACATTAAGTATATTAACAAGGTATTATATATACATTTTCATACTACTAATGTAAAGAGTTTTCGAACAATATATATGTTACTTTTTAAACGACGTAATTAACTTATGTTAAAATGTATTTACATACAATGTATTATGAGTATAAATACATCCTTAAAAGTATTGAATACACTTAATAATATACAAATATAGATAAGGGATAGCTATATTCGTATTTCCGTTCATTTTTCTCAAGAATTCTACTCGTATTTATACGGTATTTATACGGTATTTATATGCGTATTATACGCAGCTTCTAGAAGTATTTACTATTGGTATATACCAATAGAAATCTACAATTACGTATTTATACGGTATTTATACGCGTATTATACACAGCTTCTAGAAATATTTACTATTGGTATATACGAATAGAACTCTACAATTATTGATGTATTATGTCATATATGACCTAATGGTTTTTAACTTATACTAGATATTTTTCACAAAACAACAAAATTACAACTAGTATATAAAGACACCATATTTGATCAAATTTTTACCATTCCATTTTCTAATTTTTACTTCAAGTTTACTTACACACACATATTCTCTCTAATTCTAGTATCCCTTTTCTTTGTTCTTCATCTATTTCTAGCAAGTTCAAGCTTCAAAATCAAGGTATTAACCTTGCCTAAACTCTTATTCAATTCATATGTTTATAGATATCTATATAAGAATTTATAAACTAGAACATAGTTTAGTTGATTCTAAACTTGTTTGAAAAACTAATCTAATCTTTCTAACTTAACTCTAATAACACTTATTTATATGTATTATGATGTTATATTAAGTTAATATAAGAACTTATAACTTGAACATATGAAGAACACCTTGAAACTTAACATATATCGTTTAATCTCCATTCGGTAAAAAGCGGGCTATTTTGGGTTGGGAATTAAAAACCTATCTTAGACTTTGAGTTCGAGGCTAAGACTTTAAAAATATGTTAATATATGTAATTAAGACTTCCAGTAATTTTTTCATGATTTTAGACAAAGTGAAAGTATTTTATCAAAAATCATATATCGGGTGGATGTCGGGATTCTTCCAAATCTGACCACTGGCACAAAAAGAGGGTAAAACTCTAAAAATTACTACTTGGGATGAACTTTTCGAATTGGTTTTGAAAAATTAACTTCTTAAGGAATCCATAGCAATTTCATTCACTTTAAACGGAGTTGTAATGAATATTTGGCGAGCAAAACAAAATCTGCTAAAATTAACTTTATATGGACGAAATTCATCTTATAAAAACTATATTAACCACATCCTTGCTAACTTTTCCTATATCCTATATATATTTGGACATGTTATCATTAGTATAACAAAATATTATAATCTTGGTTGATTCCGAGATTGTATATATATAATAATCTTGGTACGTTCCATGACAATACGTATACAATACGTTTTGATAAATCCTAAGCCAACACGTCTCTGGATTGATGCAAGACAATATGTACACAATAAGCCGTGGGGTAATTCTAAGATTATATAAATATACCGATTATTGGACTGTTGGACTTTTCGGACTATTTTGGACTTTTCGGACTATTTTGGACTACTAACAATGGACTATTAACAAAGGACTACTAACATAAAATGTTAAAAATTAATATATAATTATTCTATGAACTTGCTATATTAATTTTGTTCACATGTATTATTATATGAATCGTTATTATTGATGTAGGTTTGTGAATCCAAGGACGTCGGCTATATTTTAATAAGTTGGAAACTTGTTAAAACTATACTTTTACGACAGTGAGTATATAGTCCCATTTTTAAACTCTACAAATATTTTGGGATGAGAATACATGCAGCTTTTGTTTTTCGAAATAGACACAAGTACTTAAATATATATTCTATGTTGAGTTGTACCTTTGTATATATCCCTAATAGTCTGGTAACTATTTGTTACATGTGGTTAACATGTAAGCGAGAATCCTATTGATAGATCTATTGGGTTTGACAACCCCACTCGCGCTAGTTATCATTAGTTCATAACGGGTGTTTAGTACTTCGTTTTACTACACTTGGTACGGTGTAGAGATAACTTTAAAATGGAAATATGCACGGAAAACATCTGTTAAGTATAGTTACTAGGCGCTCAACGAACGTATAGAATATCTTTGCAGAAACGTTTATAACATGAAATCTTGTGGTCTATTATTATATCTTATGCTGACTTTAAAACCTATATCTCACCAACCTTTGTGTTGACAGTTTAAAGCATGTTTATTCTCAGGTCCCTAGAAGTCTTCCGCTGTTTGCTTATACGTTATACAAGCTATGTGCATGGAGTCATACATGCTTTATTCGAGAAAACTTTGCATTCACAAAATCATCATCATGTATCTTATTTTGACTCAATGAATGTATTATTGTAAACAATTATTTACGGGGATTGTCTATACGTAGAAATCATCAGATTTCAAAAACTTTGGATTTTATATATTCATTTATGGTGTGTCTTTCAAAAGAATGCAAAGTTTACAAAACGTATCATATAGAGATCAATACCTCGCAATGAAATCGATGAATGATGTACTACGTCTAAAGGGATTTGGACGGGTCAACACGGTTGGTATCAGAGCGTTGGTCTTAGCGAACCAGGTCTTGCATTAGTGTGTCTAACTGATAGTTGTTAAGATACATTAATGAGTCTGGACTTTGACCGTGTCTGCATGTCAAAAATTTTGCTTATCATTTCTTGTCGGAAATTACCTGCTTATCATTCTTAGTCTAGACACGTCTTACTGCATTGATTGCATGAATAGTGTATAGACAAATTCATATCTTAGCGTATCTATTACAGTAAACTTTGCCTGACATCTTCCGAAAATTCCTCAGTAACTTATGGGATGTTGGGATTATATATACATATGTAATACCAATCTAAGTCCTATAATCTATTTCATATCAAAAATTATTTCCCTGATCGTACAAGATGGATCCCGCAACTAGTTCGAGTTCCTCGGATTCCGACAGCTATTACGATATGAATTTCTACCTGAGCTCCGAAAGCAGTGTAACCGGAATGGATCAACCAATTAGCCATCATCAATTCTGGATGAATTGGGGATGGGTTCGTAGCCGGCTCAATCAATGGAGATAAGAAGAAGGCGATCCTTTCCATCAACCAAATTGCCCTCTTGGCGAAGAACCTGAAGCACTTACCGGCGAACCAGTTCGAAACACCATTTTCACTCTTATTGCCAGGATAGCTCGCAACGATTACATAATATCTACTATTCTAAACCTTATTCATCCGCTCGTTCCAACCGCCAATCATCCCGGAGTAATAGAAGAAGTCAACGAGCTTCGCGCTCGAGTAGTGACTTTGGAGAGTATGATGCACAACTTGCAGGCATCACAGACATCACCAGCATCAATACCAACAGCACCTGTACCACCAACAACAACATCCGCATCACCCGCCTCAACATCACAATCCGTACCTCGAGCATAATCTTCGTCCAACATCTCTCATTTTTGTCCTGTATATCGTTCTACATCAACATCATACGCCTCGAAGACACCAAGGAAAACCAACAAACGATGAAGTATTGATTCATAACTTCATTGGAGAAATATTCCGCGACGATTATGTAATCTCTAAAGTCTAGATGGTTAGAGGGATAGAAATGATAGAGGGTATAGTAGAAACCCTAAGACATAATGATGCGTGACTTACAAGCTAGACTTGTTATACAAGCACCACCAGCAGAACCGCCAACATCGCCAGCAGTATCACCAACACCAGCAAAACCTGCAGCACCATAAACTCCACAAGCTCCATAACCATCGCATATATCAATACCTCAATCATTATTAAGTATATTATATTACCGAGTTATGAAATATTAACTCATTCTTTTCAAGGAATTTATATGTGTATTTTATATATATAAATTTTGAAACCATAATTTATCTTTTCGTACTAAGCTATTACGTATGAATTTTTAAAGGGTAGATACTACTCGGTTAATTCATATTACTAATATGCTATGATGTACATCCTTCTTTAACAACTTAACAATCGTTAACTATAATCTCTGCTTCAGCTCAATAAATTCTATTTCATGATAAACCAAGTGTATTATTCAATTATGTGTTTGATTTTACACTTTCATTTCCGATGTACTTGAAACCTTCTAGAAAACATCATTCGTGCCTTGCGAAGTTCACAAGAATTCCACGAGTATCAACATCTTTCACCGAGGAATGTCAATAAGATTAAATAACGAAGTATTGATTACATTAGCAAAATACTCTACGAAGATTATCTAAAGTTTTAGAGGTTATTCATTTTTAGTTCCAGCCAAAAATCAAATGAGTTTAATATTAACTCATTAAATTTTTATTACATCTGAAGAAAATATACATACATATATTTTCATAAAGACTGTAATAAAAATTCTCTTGTACAAAATATTATTTGTGAAAGTTTTTTTTTAACGGGTAGGTAATAGCCGAGAAATATTTAAGTTCACAATTAATATGTTGCACTGTATACTCTTCAATTATTCGATAATCATTATCTATACTCACTACTTCCACAACGACATATATTCTTCCATAGAAATCAGAACAACCATTCCCATCCAAATTCAATTACTGTATACTCTTCAATTATTCGATAATCATTATCTATACTCACTACTTCCACAACGACATATATTCTTCCATAGAAATCAGAACAACCATTCCCATCCAAATTCAATTACATATTCTGATTTTGACAGATCAGAATTCAAGTCAAGATATAACAGATAACATCACTCTTAGATCCTTACATCTTTCAAAACCATACTTTGAATTCAAAACTGTAATAGAACGAACGTCACTCTTATTCATAAAACCCAGAAATATATTCATTTCATTCAAAATCCTAAATGATTTCATCTTGAACATCATATGTATATTGACGATTACAACCTGCGTTCAAACCCTTCATGATTCTTGAAAACACTTCAGCTGATGAACAATCAAAAGGATGAACCAACCACACGCTATCTATGAAAAAGATTTACACATATATTCATACACCTGGAAAAACTCTCGTAACTAAATAACAGCCTAACACGTATCTGTGCTAGATCTTTTGACATTGTTATTACCAAAAATAACCTTACAATCTTTTTTCAAAGTATTTAGTTTTATCACACTTCCAACAAGTCAACTTCGACTTCTCGTTTGGATTAGCCCTATTATAATCTTGATATATACGTTTTCCTTTTTGCTTTTGTTACCGGGGAACCTTTTATATTCCACCATATTAACAGTAAACGTATCAGCAGCTTCATTACTCTTTGGCGTAAGTCTCTCCGAAAAATCAAGATATTCATTCATTGAAACCCTATTATGTACTCATCTGCATCATGTAACGACAATTGCCATACCAAATATCGGGAAGCATCAATCATTATTCTTGAATTTCGCAGCGTTTCTACGTCAACGGTTATATATATACATATAACGTCTATCTCCTGAACTTACGTACTTCAATTCTGGAATTCTGAAAAGCACCCCAACCTGCGAACTAGTTCTCTGAATTTTGAAAATACTGAAGAAGCAACAAAAACTGTAAACGACCTTAACAGTCAAAAGTTTGATGATAAAAAAAATATAAAAAAATGATGTGATGAAAAAGCTCAGAAAAGCGGATTGAGCCAATCGTGAAGGAGGCTGTGGACAAATCACAAGAACTAAACCTATACCTAAAGAATCTAGATATTCGATTTCTGATGGAAATCACAAAAGATCTCTCTACGTATTCTAAACCCTTACGGAAGAATTTTTCTCATTATCCTTCAACTTTAGATATTCTAAGATATCGTCGTATCTTTCATTATAAATATCTTCGATATTTCTGAAGATATCTCCATGACTATCCTTGTCCGAAATTATTTATCTCTTGTTACTATCTGTAATACATCATAAAGGAAACTAATTTAGTTTCTACATTCTGTAAAATTCGAGTTTAAATTATGAATGTTTTTGAAGTAGTGTTGGGAATTGAAACATGAGTTAGTATAATATAATGACGCCTGATCAACGTGGTTATATTACAGTAAGTCATGCTGAATTTCTAATGGAACGTGATGATTCACAGATCATACCCTCATCATGTGCCATTAACACGATTCTTTCATTCTATTTAACCTCTAAACATATCAAGAAAATATTTTCTTGATATTTCTATCTTTTTCGCAATTTCTGATAATTTAACAAATCAGGTCGTGCTATTACAATTTCTTCCTTAGAACATTAGTTATGTTCATTCCAAATTTCATACCTACGAATTCTGGACTATTACCTGCTTTACTTAAAGTCGAGAAGAGAAAACAAAAGCATGGAACTCCGAAAATTAACGGAAAATATAAACACGACAACAACATAGAGATTACAAACTGTGTATATCAATACGTATAGCGATATAAAGACACGGGAGAATGATAAAAACAATAATCCCTAGAGCATAGTAGAAGTAAACATATTCCTCCGGTGGGAGTTGAAAAAGAAGGATGATTGTGGCAATAGTCAGAATAATGTCAAGAACCATAGCTGAATTGAGCATTTTCACAACCTTTTGGAAGTAGAAATTGAGGAAGAGAATATAGGAGTAGTGAAAAATAATGGAACGGAAGAGGTTAATTTATAGTGAAAATATCAGACAGAGCAATCGAGGCAGATTATCGCATTTAATTAAAGAGGATCCTAATTTCCTTAAATCCCGAAGAATCAGATCTTATACAAATTACGAAGATTTTCTTTAAATTCCTTGAATTCCGAAAATCCACCGTGACTACGTCAAAAGTTAAGACGAATCCCTATTTCTTTATTTCACACTTTGCGATAGCTTCTCTCATACGCTTCGAGTAATCGAATTATATTATCCATATTACTCAATGATGATAAAACTCTATTTATCAACTCATATTCGTCATGAAAACATTCTTATTATCAGTTATTACAACCTCTATCAAATTTCGGGACGAAATTTCTTTAACGGGTAGGTACTGTGACGATCCGGATTTTTTTTGACTACTTGATTATACTCTCTACATGATTTAATAATTCCGACTTGATAAGCAATGAATTTTAATAAGTCTTGAACCTCCGGAAAGAGTTTTACACAAGCTTTTGGTCACCCTTTTATTCCTACGATTCACGAAAGTTATAACTTGTATTATTATATATATACATTAAGTATATACATTAAGTATATATCACATTAAGTATATTAACAAGGTATTATATATACATTTTCATACTACTAATGTAAAGAGTTTTCGAACAATATATATGTTACTTTTTAAACGACGTAATTAACTTATGTTAAAATGTATTTACATACAATGTATTATGAGTATAAATACATCCTTAAAAGTATTAAATACACTTAATAATATACAAATATAGATAAGGGATAGCTATATTCGTATTTTCGTTCATTTTTCTCAAGAATTCTACTCATATTTATACGGTATTTATACGCGTATTATACGCAGCTTCTAGAAGTATTTACTATTGATATATACCAATAGAAATCTACAATTACGTATTTATATGGTATTTATACGCGTATTATACGCAGCTTCTAGAAATATTTACTATTGGTATATACGAATAGAAATCTACAATTATTGATGTATTATGTCATACATGACCTAATGGTTTTTAACTTATACTAGATATTTTTCACAAAATAACAAAATTACAACTAGTATATAAAGACACCATATTTGATCAAATTTTTACCATTCCATTTTCTAATTTTTACTTCAAGTTTACTTACACACACATACTCTCTCTAATTCTAGTATCCCTTTTCTTTGTTCTTCATCTATTTCTAGCAAGTTCAAGCTTCAAAATCAAGGTATTAACCTTGCCTAAACTCTTATTCAATTCATATGTTTATAGCTATCTATATAAGAGTTTATAAACTAGAACATAGTTTAGTTGATTCTAAACTTGTTTGAAAAACTAATCTAATCTTTCTAAATTAACTCTAATAACACTTATTTATATGTATTATGATGTTATATTAAGTTAATATAAGAACTTATAACTTGTACATATGAAGAACACCTTGAAACTTAACATATATCGTTTAATCTCCATTCGGTAAAAAGCGGGCTGTTTTGGGTTGGGAATTAAAAACCTATCTTAGACTTTGAGTTCGAGGCTAAGACTTTGAAAATATGTTAATATATGTAATTAAGACTTCCAGTAATTTTTTCATGATTTTAGACAAAATGGAAGTATTTTATCAAAAATCATATATCGGGTGGATGCCGGAATTTTTCCAAATCTGACCACTGGCACAAAAAGAGGGCAAAACTCTAAAAATTACTTCTTGGGCTAAACTTTTCGAATTGGTTTTGAAAAATTAACTTCTTAAGGAATCCATAGCAATTTGATTCACTTTAAACGCAGTTGTAATGAATATTTAGCGAGCAAAACAAAATCTGATAAAATTAACTTTATATGGACGAAATTCATCTTATAAAAACTATATTAACCATATCCTTGCTAACTTTTCCTATATCCTATATATATTTGGACATGTTATCATTAGTATAACAAAATATTATAATCTTGGTTGATTTCGAGATTATATATATATAATAATTTTGGTACGTTCCATGACAATACGTATACAATACGTTTTGATAAATCCTAAGTCAACACGTCTCTGGATTGATGCAAGACAATATGTACACAATAAGCCGTGGGGTAATTCTAAGATTATATAAATATACTGATTATTGGACTGTTGGACTTTTCGGACTATTTTGGACTACTAACAATAGACTACTAACAAAAGACTACTAACAATGGTCTACTAACATAAAATGTTAAAAATTAATATATAAGTATTCTATGAACTTGCTATATTAATTTTATTCACATGTATTATTATCTGAATCGTTATTATTGATATAGGTTTGTGAATCCAAGGACGTCGGCTATATTTTAATAAGTTGAAAACTTGTTAAAACTATACTTTTACGACAGTGAGTATATAGTCCTATTTTTAAACTCTACAAATATTTTGGGATGAGAATACATGCAGCTTTTGTTTTTCGAAATAGACACAAGTACTTAAATATATATTCTATGTTGAGTTGTACCTTTGTATATATCCCTAATAGTCTGGTAACTATTTGTTACATGTGGTTAACATGTAAGCGCGAATCCTATTGATAGATCTATTGGGTTTGACAACCCCACTCGGGCTAGTTAGCATTAGTTCATAACGGGTGTTTAGTACTTCGTTTTACAACACTTGGTACGGTGTAGAGATAACTTTAAAAAGGAAATATGCACGGAAAACATCTGTTAAGTATAGTTACTGGGCGCTCAACGAACGTATAGAATATCTTTGCAGAAACGTTTATAACATGAAATCTTGTGGTCTATTATTATATCTTATGCTGACTTTAAAACCTATATCTCACCAACCTTTGTGTTGACAGTTTAAAGCATGTTTATTCTCAGGTCCCTAGAAGTCTTCCGCTGTTTGCTTATACGTTATACAAGCTATGTGCATGGAGTCATACATGCTTTATTCGAGAAAACTTTGCATTCACAAAATCATCATCATGTATCTTATTTTGACTCAATGAATGTATTATTGTAAACAATTATTTACGGGGATTGTCTATACGTAGAAATCATCAGATTTCAAAAACTTTGGATTTTATATATTCATTTATGGTGTGTCTTTCAAAAGAATGCAAAGTTTACAAAACGTATCATATAGAGATCAATACCTCGCAATGAAATTGATGAATGATGTACTACGTCTAAAGGGATTTGGACGGGTCATCACATCTATATATATAACCTTGAATTCTTTCAAGAAACATTGGTGATTCTTTCTCAATATTCTTTTCATTAATCACCATATGTGCTTTTCATTAATCACCATATGTGCTTTTCATTAATCACCATATGTGCTTTTTCATTAATCACCATATGCGCTTTTCATCATATATCCTTTTCACCATATGCGCTTTTAATCATATGCGCTGCGCTTTTCATCATATGCGCTTTTTATCATATGCACTTTTAATCATATGCGTTGCGCTTTTCATCATATGCGCTTTTCATCATATGAGCTTTTTGGTGCTACATAGATATTTCTCATTTCCGATTATCATTGACTGATAATCATATCCATTATGATATATATCAGAGAAACTTAACAAATTTCTCTTTGATTTGGGAGAAAACAAGGCATTTATCAGAAAATTCGTACCATTTGGTAATATGAATTTTTGCCTTTTCCGTTCCTTATATCAAGTTTGCAAGACCTGATATAGTATTTATAATTCCTTCATTTGATTTAAATCAATGAAATATTTCTTAGATTTGATCATAGTGTGTATGTTACCACTATCTGCAATATATAGGTCTTTACCATTTAATTGATGTTGTATTTCAGCAGGATTCATACTAAAACTTCAAATAAGATAAGCAAATAATGAGTTATATTTCAGCAAGATAATCAAATTATATTACCTGCAAACAAGTTACAATCTGAAGTACATAAAAGATAACACTTAATAAAACATATGCGTTATGGTCTAAAACCATTTATTTATGAGTGATACATAACAAGCTAGGCATCTTAGAAAATTCAAACCATTCAAGTCTCAAGGTAGCTCAGGGTTTATTTAATCAAGATTTTTCAACAGATTCACTCTCGTTTTCTTTTCTTTTGGGACTTATTTGTAGAGCTAAACAAGGTGTTCATGTATTCAAGAAATACTAGACTGATGATCTACGTTACCAGATCATTAATAAGAATCTCCGGGATTCTTATAAGAGCGTCTACTAACATCTTCAATTTTATTCTTTCATGGATCACCGTTATTTCTTGATAGTTAATATCGTATCTATCTTTGAGTATTTTTCATAATACACTTGGATCTTCGATCATATAATATGTAGATTCTAAGGACTCGTCAATATGTTTGCTAAGAAAAATACTTGCTATTGCTTTCTCTTGTTCGGAACAATTGTTATTTTCATTCAGGGTTTCTAAAATACCGATTGATTCGAGATGTTTTTCTACATTCATAACCCATGTTAAGTAGTTATTCCCACTTGATTCTAAAGGAGCAAATTTAAGCTTTTTCAAATTTGACATTTTCTATTATCAAAAAGATGAACAACATAAATCATAATCATAATCAACTACTATTCATAGACAAATAATAAAATGAAATTAGAATCATTTTAAATTCATAAGTAGCAAACAACAGAATAATGGCATGATTACAAATGATAAAACTACAAGGGCAGGATATAATATAGGTTCACCCGGTGGTATATCAGCAACAATGATGATAGTTAGTATGACCAATACAATAGAAAAAACTATCCTTGTGTGAATCATCTTTACAAAAAAAAACTTTTTGAGAGTGGTAATCTGAGAAAATGAAGATTAATTTGTGAAAATGTGAAAACTGAGATGTTTATTTTATATTTGAAAAATATAGTTGTAACGTCGTCAGTTGACGTTAACAACCGTTATGTATATATGACCGTTGTAACGTCGTTAGTTGACGTTAACGACTGTTATGTACTCGTTGTATTAATAATAATTTTAATAAAAGAATTTTATTAGTATAAATACGATTACTATAAATACATTTAGTATAAATACGTTTAGTATAAATACGAAGATTAAGAGAATAAACATAATATGCATAAATAATAAATTTAAGAATAAACATTAGTATGCATGAAATAAATAATGATTAATTGCATAAGTAATCATAAATGTTAGATAACATAAATATAAATGTTAGTGAAGTTAATAAGAGTTAGATTACAGAAATATAATTCAGACGGTATAACCGACCATATATAACTTAAATAACATAAATATAAATGTTAGTGAAGTTAATAAAAGTTAGATTACAGAAATATAATTCATGCAGTATAACCGACCACATATAACTTAAATAACATAAATATAAATGTTAGTGAAGTTAATAAAAGTTAGATTACAGAAATATAATTCAGGCGGTATAACCGACCATATATAACTTAAATAACATAAATATAAATGTTAGTGAAGTTAATAAAAGTTAGATTACAGAAATAGAATTTTACTTATGATGATAATAATATTTACCTTACTAATAAATAATAGAAGATATCGTTAAAGAATTTCTTACCTTGATTAGTGACTTGTGCTTGCTTAGACAAACCTTGATTATACGGAGCACTTCGTGCTGATAACGTGTTGTAATATCGTTAGTTTATAGTTACCTATAGTGGCCTAATCTATTATATAAATTATAATGGTATGCAAAGTATAATAGAGAGAAAGTATAGAAGAAGTAAGAATGATATTTTTTTAAAAATTAGTACACAATAGACTTACATTTGCATCATATTTATAGTACTAATGTTACTATACAAAAACCTCAAAATTCAACATGAAAATAATGAATGGATTTGGTGAAATAAGTTGGTCATCCATTTGCTTGACTTTTGAGATTTATAACATTTACAGTATTAATTGTGTGATAAAGGTATTTTTGAAGATTAACATGTTCTTGATAAAGATGAATAGGTTTTGGATAAAACTAGTGAAGATCCCTTGCGTTGCGTCGGATTAGTTAATTATCGATAGTTCACATTTCGATAGGTGTTTTCCGATATTTTTAGTAAATGGGTTCATCAGGAAGCAAATGATGATCAACACTTCCCATTCTTTGTATATTTTTGGATGACATTAAAGCCTGGAACATTAAAAATCTAAGAAGTTAACTCTAAAAAAATCATACACATGCGACTGATAATCAAAATCTCATAGAATTAATGTAATTATTTTGTTATTGACCTAATATGTGTGTTCTTACGTTAAAATAACATTAGATATAGTCATATAGATGAAGCCAAAACGAAGACGCACATAAAAATCTCATACCTTCTTATATGCATCATTCTTTATATCCAGCAGAAGCAGATTAAACAGTAGTAGCAAGTTGACTAACGTTGACTGCTTGATGTTTTTTTTCCCTGGAAATTTTCTTATGAAAACTACAAATTAAAATCAGGTTTTAAGGGTGCATACAACTTATATAAATTCAAAGTTCTTGAATTCCCAAACAATAAAAAGATCATCACCATTAGTACAAACAATACCAAATACAATAAAAAAGAAAATAGAACTGAAGCAACCATATTTGAGTATCATAAGAAATTAAATAATACAAAAATTTAACTCTAACTTATAATCCAACTATATCAAATTATTAGTAATCACATTACAACAATCACATTACAACACATAATTATTATTGTTACAGTGCCATCACAAACCACCATCTCAAGCCGACCCTACCGCCTACGAATTCCAAAACCCAGATGTAAGAAAAAAATTATGATATAAAAACAGTTTAACTTGCATCTAAAAACAAATAACAAAAGCTAATTCGTAAATTTTTTTAAGTGATGAACACAAATTAGGTCATCATTTTTGCAAAAAACTAATAAAAGGAAAAGTGTAAACGTAATTTGGGATGAACCTGTATAAAAGGTAGGGAAACAGCGATTAATTTTTTCAGATCTGAGTGGCGCTGGTAGTGACCGGCGTCGGGTGTTATATATAACCGTCGTCGATGGCGGTCTTGGCATAACTCACCGTCGTCGATGGCTGTGTTAATGTTTTTTATCAGATGAAATTTTCGTAGTTTAGGATTTGTACGTTGATGGCGTATTTTGTTGTTTAGGATTTTATTGAGAACATGAAAGTGGAGAGTAGAGCAGACATTTAAATTAAAGGGAGTAAGTGGAAAGAAGAGTTCCAGAAGCTAATAGAAGAGGTAGGAAAAATATGTTAATAGATAATATGGTGATATAAGTGGGTGGAAGAGTGTACAAGGAGGCGTGAAAAGGAAATGATCGTTATACCCTTGTTACTATTTATGGGTTTGTCTAATAGTGAGGGTGGGTTTTGTCTAATAGTGAATATGGTAAATTACCCTCGTATGTCTAGCATGTGTATAATGGAAAATTTTAGCGGTCCGGACCAACCACAAAACATTTGTCTACTTGGATGACCAACCGTGTTAAAAATAAACAAAAATGGCTATTGTGCAATTTTTGATAAACATCAGGGACCAACCACATAATTTTTTCAACTCATTATTACATCTAAATTCTACCTATGTTCGAATATTCTTTTAGATTTGAGATAATAATAGAAATAGAAATAGAAATGAATACTATATTACGCTCGATTTTACATGATCCCAAAATTTTGACAAATGAATCCTGAATAATCAATGGTTACACGATCAACCTATAGCTCTCTTAATAAACAACTCGAAACAAGTATTAGAGTAAGATTAATTTTTAATTTTGCTTGACTTGCTAGTGATTTGTTGTTAGATCTTTTTCCCAATTGGTAGCTTGTTTACCGATCTTCTGTAATGCTTTGATCACTTCTTCGTTCGTCACATTCCCTGTAACCATCAGTCCATCACCTTGTTATGTTTCGTGTCGATATCATAGGCTTCAATGTCTGCTCAAATAGCATAACATAGATTAGTTACATCAACTTTAACACACTTATACCATTCTATATATTTTAATTATATTCGACCAATCGACCCTCATGTGGTCTCCATCAACCGATCCTACCAATCCATGATCAACAGGAGAGGTAAATCATATGACCCATGATTAAAAAAGACAAGGTCATGAGATTTGAACCATGGCCTCCATTTGTATGTTGATTAAAAAAGACACGGTGATGAGATTTGAACCATGGCCTCCATAGTTTTGTCCGAGTATTTAATGAAATAAAAGCATGACTATAGAGTATTTACCTTCAACCCTAATTTCCAGTCTGCAACAATATGAGTTCTCTCTTCAAGAACATACAACCCTAATTTCTTCAAGATTAGAACCCTAAAAAAATCATTCAGTCGACACACACAAACTAAGAATTAGGGCAAGACTCTCTCTATCAAGGTTTCGCCTACGTTGAATCTTCAACTGCTAATCAATTCACGTCAAAGAAACAACGATTGCGGGTTAATTTCCAATGAACAAGGTATTGTTAATTCATCAATGACTAAATCAGAATCAAAGTTTTGTTTATCTCAGATTTTACGATTCAATTTTTCATCTAGGGTTCAATTGAATTGTCTATATCTAACTTTTAAAATCTGATATTTTACGGTCATTTTTTTTTTTTTTTTTTTTTTTGTATAATTATTCAATTGAACGGTTCAATACATGTCTTGATTGAACCTTATATTGATTGAACCTCAATTGAACGATATTTACATATAGTTATACTGGATTATATATGTATCGATGGGTATGAATATACTGGATTATATATGTATACATTGGGTATGAGAAATATTGCTTGAACTAGACGAATTTAGTGCAACTGTTTTGAGTAACTCAAAATTACAGGATTTCAGAATATTCAAACCTGAATTTGGAAAATCAATTGCTAAAAGGTGCTTATAAATTTAATGTTCTCATTCTTTTAATCATTGTCATTTTTCAGGTGTTTGGATTAGTTGGTTTCTTTAAATCAGTGATACAATGGTATTTGGTAATAGGAAGTTTATGTGAACAAGTTTATGAACTGTTATATCTATGATGGTAAACTATTAATTTTAGCTCATAGTGAAATAGGTCCAAAGTTGCACATTTTATGTATAGTACCTCACTACGTGTATTTATTTTACGCATAGCACTTGTTTTGTTAAAAAGAAACAGACATTGTTTACAAACCTTGAATTATCTGAAGGCATCTATCCCGAGCTCGAATACAGACTCCGTGTGTTCATGGTTGAGTTCAAATTTAAACTAATTCTATTTATGTGAAGAGGTAGATATATGTATTAAATCTTTTTGTGAAGCTTCAGAATGTGGGAAAAAACCGTGGGTTTGGAAACCTGTCAAAAATGGGTTGAGTTGGGCTGTCATGGGTTGAAATTGGTTGAAATAGCCACCTCTAAAGGTTATTTTTTTATACATTTTCGTAAAATAACAGGTATTAATTGTGAGATGTATACATACACTTATTATAGTTGTGTACTAATATAAATTGTATGTTTAGGAAATTAAAGACCGTTGCTATCTGTTCTATATATATTTGTAAATGTTAAGTTTGCTTTTTGTGGGCGTTTTTCGAATGTTACTATATCAATAGAAATAGACTTGTGCACATAGATTGACAAGTTGTGGGAATATCCATATGCTTAGGTATCTAACCTTTATATGTTTTTTCACGTGTTTGTCAGGTATCCAGTTTATTCAACTCGTTATTAGGCATATATGAGAAATGTTACTATCTTCGATATATGGTGTTATGTAGCTATTTCCATGGCATCTTGACTGATTCAGTCAGGTATGAATTATTAGTATACAATATAATCATTCTTGTATCTATAGATGAATAAGTGCATTTCTTACTATCTACGATATTATTTGTGCTAGATATCGAATAAATCATAACACAAAGGTATATTATTTATTATAAATACATTACTTTTAAACATGGCTGTAATGATTGGACTTTGGAGTATACCACATACCAGAAGGCCTTAACACCACCGCCCAAATGGTAGCAAATTTAACCCATTTGTGTGAGTTGCTGTTATCTATTGTTTGATATCTAAAAACTACCTTTATCTTGATCTTTTAGTTGCTTGCGAACAAAATTATTTTTAAACATAATAGTCAAATTTATTTATTACGGTGTACATCATTCAATTTAATTATATCGACTAATTAATTTTACTTTCAAAATCCCGCGAATTCGCGGGTATTAAACTACACATCGCACCTGATATATATTTGATTTAATAATTATATCCATGCGTGTTTGACTTCAATGATGATCTTATATGTTTGATCTTAAATGGGCCAATGCGGGGAAGTAGAAACCCTAGCATGAAAGTACATGTACCAAATGGGTAAAAGAAAGCAAACTCTTGTTCATAATGTATATTAACGAAAAAATTCTTTTAAAAAAAAAATATATATATGCAGTTAGAAATAATTTAGTTTTTTTTTTTTTTAGATTTGGATTTCTAATTTTTATTTTTATTTTTTTTTGTTATAGACACTTTGGTTATGATAAAATTAAAGGTTTAATATACAAACGGCATATGTTTAGGATTTGGGATAAATCCCTTCGTTACGAAGTTGTGATTTTCTTTCAGTAAAATATGTAATAAAATTTTTTTATTAGCGGGTTGGCTTGAGTGGCTGCCCCTGGTGCCACCGTTATATTAGTGACACGATTTAACATAGACATCTCCCATCTCCCCTTCTGAAGCATCCCTGCGCACAGGAAAAAGAGTTCTTGAAAAAGATTTTTGATACTTTTTATATTCCTGGTTGGCGTTTGTTCTAATTTCGATTATATGGAGCTATTACAATCCTTTTGTCTCAAGGTACGTTACAGTCATATTTACTCACATTTGAAATTTTCTTTTTGGTTATAGACAACTACTGGAAGATGGTCTTGAGGAAAAGTTCCTTCTAATTACTTTGGTATATACATCACTCATATATATCCAGATTCTAATGACTTTTGGTTGATGTTCATTATATATTATGCTGACATATAATCAACGATGACTATTGGTTGATTTTATATTACATGTTAATAGGTAAAAAAGTAGCCTAAAGGGGATGGGTATAAAGGAAATTTAAATGGGCTAAATGGGTTGAATTATGTCTAAATATTGAATGGGTTCGGAACATTTGGTAAGTCTCTACCTAGACAAACTGATAATAAAAATATAAATATTAAGATGATTACAGTAAGTGTATTTGAAGGAAGAAATAATATAATAATTAAGATTATTGCAATTAGTCAGTTGATATAGTATATCACATAAGAATGTATCAGTTTCCTCTGTTGCGAGTATTTAATACTTCTTTTTCTACTGGTACAGTAACTTAATGAGAATGTGGGAAAGTAATCAATCTTTACAATTCGGATCCTACAACTCTAAGTCATATAAGGCAATTCTTTTATATATTGCTCATTTATTGTGTTGCTAACTTATGCAGAAATTGAACTAATTCTTGGTACTCGGGTGAAGTCTGCTGATGAGAGATGTAAGACACTTATGACTGCAATAGGGCAAACATAAGCTACAAATTTCTTATCACAGCGATAGGTGCTCCGGTACTGAAATTTGTTCTCAAACATTACTAAATATGTTCTTACATTTCGTTGAGGATATTAAGCATATGGTGCTTTGTTCAACCTTAAATAAAACCAAAAGGGAAAAAAAAAATTAATGATGTGAAATATCTCCACCAAATATCTTGATTCATAAGTATAACAATCCGAAATTAGGGTTCCATATTATTGGTAGAGCTTATAGAAAGAAAGATCTTAGTAGGCGACGGAAATTACGTATTCAATTTCTTTTTAAACTGCACTTTCAGTTATTTCAGCAATTTAATGACGCTTTATGTAGTGATCCGAACTTTTTCATGTTTATATATATTAAATAAAATTGTTATTTACATGATTAAATGTTTCCAACATGTTAAGCAATCAAACTTGTTAAGACTTGATTAATTGAAATGAGTTTCATGTAGACAATTGACCACCCAAGTTGACCGGCGATTCACGAACGTTAAAAATTTGTAAAAAAACTACATGATGATATATATATGTATATATATATATATAGTTAACATGAGATTTTGATAAGTAAGTATCTCACTAAGTATATTAACAATGAGTGATATACATAAAAATGAGTTTATTGAGTTAAGAAACTTGAAACGATATATATAACGATTATCGTTATAACAACGTCTTACTAAATACATATGAATCATATTAAGATATTGATACACTACATATGTAAAACAAAATTACTAACTTAAAATTTTTGAAACGAGGCATATATGTAACGATTATCATTGTAACGACATTTTATTGTATATATATCATATTAAGATATATTCATACATCATAATATCATGATATTGTAATAATTTAACATCTCATTAAATAAAAACATTTATCACAAAGTGTCTTTATTAAATCTTCATATTTTCATCCAATCAATAATGTTCGTGAACAAAGTTTTTTCAAAAAATAAAAAAAAAGTTTTTGCTTCCACCGTTTTCCCCCGATTGGTTACTTCCCCCTTGATTCTACCAATATATATATATATATATATATATATATATATATATATATATATATATATATATATATATATATATATATATATATAGTGAAGGTTTTTGGAGAACTCAACGAACCAAAGCAAAAACAAAAACCCGCTATAATGAACGACGAACATGAATTCGATTCATCAATTCAAGGCGTTTTAGATGATGATTCCAACAGAAAGTACAGTACTTTTATAACATTTTTTTAAAGTGTATATTTTTTATTTGTGAACTATTAATATGAGACGGATAGAGTATAATATTATAGTGAAAGAACTTTAAGTGAATTAAATTAGACTTACACTATGTACTCATACTTTAAAAAAGAATTCTATTTTTTTTCCTTAGACTACATACAAACCTGACACTTCAATTTTTTTATTTTATAATTAATTAATTTATTATTATTATTATTATTATTATTATTATTATTATTATTATTATTATTATTATTATTATTATTATTATTATTATTATTATTATTATTATCTCTAATTTTTTAATTTGTTTTCTCTAACGCCTAGTTTTCTAACCGATTTTTTTTCTTCAAAAAAACGGCTAGATTATTATTATTTCCTCTATAAATACTCCAAAACGTCTTCTAGGAGCTTTAGGTATAGAGACACCTTCGATTTCGGCTTCATCTTCTTCTAAAATATCGATATCTTCGAGTGCTTGATTTCGAGTGCTTGATGTGGATCATATGCATTTGCAATAGCTAACGCCTCTTCATAATTTTCATCTTCTCGATTCATACTCGAAACTTTATAAAAGTATAATTTTTTTTTAACTGTTTGAGGGGTAGTTTGTAGTATAAAAATTATGAATATGGATAGTAGTATATATAGGGAAAGATATTGTAAAAAAATCAACGGTAACTAACGGCTATATTTTTAATTTTGTATTTTTTTTTTCGATTGTAGCGTAATGGAACATGTCAAACCACAGCACAATGCAGCACGGTGCCTAACGGCGCAGCCAACCGCGGTTGCTAGCAACGGCGCCGTTGCATTGGCGGCCCCGTTACTAGTGGTCTTATTTTAGTCATTTCAATATTTTTGTCCAAAATCTTATACTTTCTCCATCTCATAAAATTATACTAACTTTTTTTGTTTGTTCCAAAATTATTGTCCTTTGTTTTATATATCAATAAAAATTGTGAAAGTTACAATTATGTTCCTTTTATTATTGAAAATTAAACATTAAATATAACAATTTTTATTACTTATTCTAGTCATTTCAATATTTTTGTCCAAATATTATACTTTCTCCGTCTCATAAAATTATTCAACTTTTTTTGTTTGTTCTAAAATTATTGTCCCTTGTTCTATATAATAATAAAAATTTGTGAAAGTTACAATTATGCTCCTTTTATTATTGAAAATTAAACATTAAATATAACAATTAATTATTACTTATTCCTTATAACAAATTAAATGAATGATAATTTAGACAATTTATTATAATATTTTAAATTCAACAAAAAATTAAACATGACATTTATTATGAGACGAAAGGAACATTACCCTTAATAAGAACTATATAAATATTGTACTACGGAGTATTATTTATTATCTGAATGAATATAAATCTTTTTATTGTTTGAAACTTTGAAGTTTAAAGTGCGGCTTCAAAATTTTGTCACAAGATTCCTAGTATTTTTTCTACACACTAAGGTCATAAAGTTTAAGAAAATCTACTTACATATAAAGATATCTCTTTTTAATAATAATAATAATAATAATAATAATAATAATAATAATAATAATAATAATAATAATAATAATAATAATAATAATATTAATAATCCATTCACATTATGGTCGATCTACGTCCTACCATTGTGCCTGCTGGCTTTCTCATAAACCTTATACTTTGTAGTAGTAATAATAATGATAATAATAATAATAATAATAATAATAATAACTACACCAACAATAGTAACAATAATAATAATAATAATAATAATAATAATAATAATAATAATAATAATAATAATAATAATAATAATAATAATAATAATAATAATAATAATTGTTATAATAATAATAAGAATAAGAATAATATTAATAATAATTAATGAATATATTACTTTACGGATTTGGCAATCACACTACCGGAGAAGTATTTTTAAGGAAAAAATAGTTTGACAAAAATGGTATAATAGCGGACTAGTGAACATGAACTTTACAAGAAGTTAGTGAGGTGATTATCATCGAAGTACTAATAAATAAAGCATGTTTAAAAATCTTTAAAAAAAAAATACTTAGGACTATATTTAAAAAATTTCTTTAAATTAATGATGCTAGTTTAAATTTAAAAGTCGTTAACCAAGTAGGTGAGAATGTTGTTGGATTGCCATAACAACAAATTAGTTACGGATGTTCTTATAAGTGACAATGATAGTTGTAACCATGTATCACAATGATCCATTTATAGCGGATATTCATTTAATTCATCTGCTTTTTAGCAGAAGAAATGATCTAAATGGATGGCTAGAGCGGCAGAAGCATAATTTTTTTACCGAGGCGAATTTTTTTTAAAAGATGTAACAACTTTTATTAGAAAAATATGGAATGATAAATGATCTAACGGATGGCTACAGTGGCGGAACCATGTATCACATGACTTTCGAGTTTTGTTTTAAATGTCATTCGGCTCTATTTTTGAGTCAACAACAAGCGTAAATTTATTGGCGTTTTGACTGCCTCGTAGAGCCTAAATTGAATTTCAGACAGAATTTAAAAATTCATGGAAATTTGATTCTACCATTTTCATGGTGTCTCAATTTTATTTTTAATTTTATGTTTAATTTTTATTTTACTATTTTTATTAAAAAAAATTCCTACTTTTTTTGCAGGAAGTTCACTCGAAATCAATCTCCTTATTCGTCGAATGGTGTATGATATTGCGACCGATGTTCTTGACGAGTACTTACAAATGAGTGAAACGTCATCTTTGAGATGTCTTCACAACTTTTGTTATTGTATATCTTACTTATATGGTAGAGAGTATCCCGTAGAGAGTATCTAGGGGAGCCAACTGCTTCCGACATAGTACGTTTATAGAGTGCACACGAAGAGAAACATGATTTTAAGGGATGTTAGAGAGTATTGACTGTATCCATTGGGAATGAAAAACTGCCTAGTGCGTGAAAATGTCAATACACTAGGGGTGATCAAAAATACCCAACATTCATGCTCGAAGCAGCTGCTTCACATGATATGTGAATTTGGCACGCATATTTTGGTATGACAGGTTCCAATATTGACATTTATGCTTCAAATAATTCACCAGTTTTTGATATACTTAAAAATTAAACTGCGCCACCTTCATCATGCCACACAAGCGTCTCACAACACCACAACAAAACATTCCACCCCCACACACCCCACAAATGGTCTTACAATCGTTAGAACGCAACAAAAGAATTATAATGATCTTTCTTAAAAACATTTACTTCAAGGGTTAGTGTTTTATTCTTCTTTTTCACTTTATATACACATTCCTCATTTTTAATCAAAACATCCTCACTTCTGCCTTAATTTTGTTTGTACGTGAGATGAATGAAAGAAACTTGGATGTTTTCTTTCAAGTGTGAAAATCTCCTTTGAAAGTGAACATAAGTATCTTTATTAACTAGTGCTTACACACACATAAAAAACCAACAACACATGCAAAACTAAATGATGGATTAAGTTATTGGTCGTAGTATTGCCATCTCTGTACACAAAGATGATATGTAGAGATGTCCAAAATATGACCCACCTCTTTAATTTTATCCATACATTGTCTTAGTATATTTGTCAAACAATTGATACATCATTACAAATAATTATGTTATCATACGAATTATGATATGATTCATCATATTTCAATATATATTTGGTATTTAAATTGCTCTTATTCTCTAGGTCCATATGTTATGCTCTGTTACTAGTTTTATGAGCTCATGCGTTGTACGACATTTGTATAAATTAGTAGTCGATAACGTTAATATTGATATTTATTAAATTATAATACAATCACAATAAAACATCATTTATTACTGATAACATTTGTATCATTGAATACTGGCGCATAAATTATGAGCCCGTCCGTTGGAAACGTTTTAATTTCAATCGATAAATAATCGATAAAACACCAAACACGGGCCAATAAAAAGTTGTTTTAAAATCGATCGCTAAGAATAATATTTTATGTACATCTCTAATTATATATGTATTTTGAACAAACTAATTTCATTATGTCAAAATCTCATACGAAGCAGAGCAGACATACATCTAAATATCTATAACGATTATCAAATAACCATTTTAACTTCAATTGACAAACATGAGTCCGTGCGTTTGTATAATATTTTACAAATATTATATTAACGTAATTTTTTTAATTTATGCGCAAACTGTAAATTAATTTTATATTATATAAAATATCATTCATAAATAATATTATAATCTTAATAAAGAAATATATTTAATTTATAATTTTAATTACAATAAAAAACACTGTAAATGATTTTCAATCTATGACTATTTATATATATAAATATTTTGAATATATATATATATATATATATATATATATATATATATATATATTAAATCAATGTATCGTTTAAAATAATATTATTAATAACCATTAAAACAATTTCATAATAATAATATAATATAATGTATAATATTATATTACTATTATAATATAATTATAACATTAATCGTTGTTAATATTTATATAATACAAAATATAGTAATATAATATAATATTTTAGGTAAAAAATCTGTATATTAAATTTAAATAGGAAATATAATAATTCAATTAATAGATGGAAATTATTAATAAAATCTATATAAAATTATTGTTATATAATTATTATCACAAGTTTTATATAATATATACATGTTATAGTGTAAAAGTAAGTTATATCATGGCAATCAATAACCAAAAATTACATGTTAAACAATAAACCTAAAAAACTAAATAATCAACCCAACCAACATGTT
Source organism: Rutidosis leptorrhynchoides (assembly GCF_046630445.1). Lineage (NCBI taxonomy): Eukaryota > Viridiplantae > Streptophyta > Magnoliopsida > Asterales > Asteraceae > Rutidosis > Rutidosis leptorrhynchoides. Next base: position 545,355,174 of record NC_092334.1, read on the forward strand.
CATGGATTCACAAATATTCATTTTCTTAAGCCTGACAAGTTTCCAAAAAACTCATAATGTACTTAACCACCTACATGGCTGCATTACCAACAAATCAAGTTTACCAAAACAAACTAGCTAATTACCATACCTAAATATCATCATGCTACGTGCATACAATCATTTAACAATATCGAATTCGATCATCTCAAACACGTGGCATAGTATGAGGAGTAGCAGCGACCGCGACAGTTGCAGCTGTCTCCGTAAGGAATGAAAGTATCCCCGTGGTCACATGTTCTTGATCATCTACAAAAACTTCTTGTGGAACCCTAAGCGCGGCATGAACACAAGTCATTGCTAACCCAAACAAAACAGAGGAGATCAATAACGACACCAAACCCGTTAAAAACACAATCAAGATCGTGGAAATGATTAAAATTCCTAATGTTTCACGGTCAGAAAACGTGCGGTCAAAGAGAAAAACAGGCTGATCAGGTGCGCGAAAAAGGTAAAGAAACAACCATGCGGATAAAAGACATTGAAAAGAATAAAGGGAAAGGATGGGACAAAAGAGAAAATATAGTCACAATAGCAATTAAAGTGGTGTAATTAATACGAAAATAAGAGAAGTTTTTCTTGATGCGTGATATGGCATCTAAGAGGGTTTCAGGACGAGAAAATGTGGAACGATCAACAAGTTGGAACCATGGACGACGTTGTGAATAGGAGTGGCCAATCGAGGTTGTAATGTGAGTCAAAAAGGGACGTAGGTCGGGGTTGTTGGGGACCGTTGTTTTAGGTGGTTGGGATCGTTGGGTGAAGGGGGTGGTTTGAGGGAGGCGTGATGGGCCCGCAGTTCTTGGTTTCTGCTTCATCGGTGCCATCGTGTTGCTGTGGTTTGTGACGGATGAAGGATATAGATTTGTAAATTAGGAGGTGAAGCGGAGAGGAAGTGAAATGTGGTTGATGCAGATTCATTGTTTCGGTTAACGTTTATACTTGTAACCTGGGAGTTTTGTTTTGTTTGCAAATGTAGTCCTTGAATAATGAATACCTCCAAAACATGCGATTCCTTGATTTGGATGTTAGATTAATATCAGGATGTTTCATCAAAAGGATCAATATGTATCTTGCAATATGTTTGAATGTTATCTTGCTTTGAGCTAAAGTTTCGAATTGTGGTATATATAATGTTATGTGTCAATATCATTTTTATGTGACCTAAAATTACAAAGTTTTGATCTAATTCGATCAACTATCAACTTGATTTTGTTGATTTTTTTTGCCCGGAGGGTATTATAACCCGTTACCAATATTGTACTAATAGTACGTTCATTTTTTTTTTTTTAAATAAACAGTATAACCGACCTTTCTAATGTCGGTTTTCACTTGTCACCCTAAACCCGCTTTTGCAACGTTTAGTCAATGTGGCTTTCAAGTGTTGTACGTTATATTAAATATCTTATACGTGGCTGATATTGGCTTTCCCAATGCCGGTTTCGATCCTTTGTCTAAACATATCTGAACACGACTTTTTAAAGGTCGGTTTAGCAAACCCTAGTTTTCTATATAAAACATATTTCATAGTTCAATTGTATTACAAAATCGTTCTGTGAATATTTTTTTTCTTTCATTGATATCACCTTTCTCTAATTTATTATCTTGTCATATACAAAATGTCTAATACAAGGCAAAATAAGTATGGACGAGTCTTGTCATGTTGCTGATTTTGGTAAGGTCAAGCTGTCTAATGAGCGAGAGTTTCAAATGTTTGAAGATTAATTTTACTACGAACAACGATCTGGTTTATCCCAATCGTGTTAGTGATTTCTATAGACATTTTAAATGTAGAAATACTGATAATACAACGCGTTTCAAAATTGATGGTGTACGATATGTATGGACGTTGAAAAACTTAAACAATGCCTTAGGCCTAACAAACCTAAGCAAGAAACTTTACTGTATTGATGGGGGAAGTTGTTCGCACAACTCGCTTTGTCACGTTCGTATGAATGTCATAAAAATACGTGACATTATACTTAGCAACATATTGTGTCGTGAACCAACATAAAATTTTGATTATGTGCTTGCACAAGAGGCCATAATGATGTTTTTAATAATTAAATGGTATCCAATTTAACGTCGAATGTGCAAGAGGCAGCATAGACAGATTCATTACCTTACTGGATGTTGCTTTTACCAACATATGACGTTATCTTAACTACACCACATGGTGAATCTTACAATGTGGCAAGGACATGCACATTTTAAGCATCTATATCTAATTGTTATTATGTGTAATATTTTTCAATCTTGCATGTGAAATGTGTTTATTGTCGTTAACAAAATTCAACATCATATTATCTTGTCATTTATTTTACACATAAACATAAAACAAGAAAAAAATGTGTTCCAATTGCAAAATAAAAGCAAATTCATCTTTTTTGTTGATGCTTCGACAATCTTAGCAATCTTGACAGCAACTTCTGAGATAACCAGTTTTTGTTGAAGAAACTCATTTTTCCTCCGTTGTGCTAAAATAAATGTTCACCCATTCTCATAAGGGCTCTTCGTCGTACCGACCATTCCATCCGCATCGACGAGACCTCTATGGCTCTATGAAAAAAAGGAATCTATTAATCATTTTGTATACCGAACACAAGTTTAAAGTAACTGAGTTATAATATACCGAAAAATCAAGGAAACCGTAAAACCTTCGACCGAGATTGTCAATTGCCCATGAGGTTTTGATAACAACACATTTGCCACATATGCAGTACACAGTAATCATCCGACCTGAAACTATTTGCTAGAGAAAGGATCTTGAGGAAAGTGAAATATGGGTGTATGTGAGTTAAGTATGACTGTATGAGCATGTGAGGTCTTTAAAAATAAATGTATGAATAAAATAAATACAACACATTTCGCAATTAAATACTGAAAATGACTGAGATAATTTCATTATACTTGATAAAAACAATACAACACATATGTTACACAACAAATGTATACAAACATAAAATTCAACTACAAATTCACCCTGATCTATTATGATCCACCATCTTTGTAGAATACTTTTAACAAGTTCTTCTTAGTAAAGTTAAGACTAAGATACAATGAATATTTTGCGCAATACATAAAAATTTTGGAGTACCGATACAGTTTCAACACATATACACTTGACCTCTTCAAGGGCTTGTAATGAATACTACATGAAATAGAACATGTAGTATCCTAAAGATTAAAGTAAACAGATACATAACCAGATATTAATATTAATAATACATAATAACATTGAGTTGTAGCTTAACTAGTAGTGGCCTGCGCCTCTTAGCGAGAGGTCAGGAGTTCGACTCCGCTGGGCTACAATATTGCATTCAATGTTATCCCTGACCTGAAGTATCCACCCAGGTCGCCTTTCGCTTTGTGCGGGGGCAACGAGGAGGGGGGATTTCATCGGCCATGCCCTCGCATTGGTCCGGTTTTCCTCCAAGGTAGTAGTTGGGGGCGAGTTATACAACTACGGGAGATGAACGCGTGGGTGGTTTAGTCTCCCCTGGGTGATCCCAAACTGATGTCCAAAAAAATACATAATAATATGCATATCATAGCATACTGAGAATCTTACTTTAACCGCTACTCTAAGGTCACATGTAGGAGTTGGAACACAAGACTTGATAAGTCATAACACCAAACACCTTATCAATTTTTTTTTTCAGACAATCTTAGACAATCTGGTATTGCTCCTAAGTTTGAGTTACTTTCACTCGAAAACACAAACATACGTTACAAAGTATATATAATTTAACTAGAATGTACAATATAAAAACTTAAAACGATTGATTATTATCACCATCTGGATATGCAAACTGCGTTGAAGAAAGCCACATAATTTTTTCAAACCTATCATCAAATTCTGCCTCTTCAAGCACTTCACTAATAAAATCTTAGGTAGACCTCGAATGTTCATCCTGGTTATTTCGTCTTTTATGACGCATAGCATCCTAGAGAACACTCGAGGGACAAGGAATGTTGTATCCAAGTGCATCTGATTCTTGCGGCTCAAAACCCGAAAAAATGTAATAGGAGCATCAAATAATTCGAATTCTGAAAGATCAGCAAGAAATGGCCAAATGTAACAACCCGAGTTTTTTCGTTAAAACTTCCGTTAAATACTAGACGATCGTTAGTTAAATCATACGATTATCCTACGCCAAATTTTTTTTAAATACATTTAAGAATAATTAACGGTGATTACTCGAATTCATACTTAGTCCTTGGAGTATATCAATTAATATGTTTTACATATTCAATGAGAAACACACTTCGGTTTAGAAGTGCTTAGGAAAACGTACATTTAGTGAAAACTGCAGATAATGTCTTTCAAGACAACGAAAAACATGGATAACGTTTTAATAATTATTTTTAATAATTATTAACTTTATATAGAGGATATTAAATATATTGGAATTAAAATAAGATAAAAACTTGAGAATATCGGCTAATGCTCGGGTAACGTCCCAACTTTACGGGTTCGGTTATCGACACTAGGCAACGAAACAAATGATAAATCACTTTTAATAATTATTTTATATAATTATTAAGTTTTAAAATATTAGGGATTTTATAGATTAAAAGCATGAAGGAATCGTTTAGACGCTCGGTTAACGCTTCGGTTACGTTAATGGTTAACGGTACACATAAACGAACCATAAGATTTAATCTAGTAATAAAATTTGATCCCAAGGGCATTATTAGGTCATCCTAATTCATAATTATTATTTTTAATAAGTTATTTATCTTTGTGCTATTTTAAGTAGACTGTTCACGATTTTAATTTTTATCGCGTACCGTAAAAATCACCGAGACTCGCAGGGTTGAGTGTAATCTTTTAGTGGCCAATTTAGAAGAAACCAAACCTCCGAGAACCCCTTTTTGGAGCCTAAAATTCGTGGCTTAGGGTATGAGAGGTGTTGTGTCATTAATTGATAGTTGCTAGAGTATTTAAGTGTAACTAAACCCTAATTCTAGTAAAAAAAAAATCCCTGGCATTCTTATTTCCTTCCTCTGCGTTTCTTGCTGTCGACTTCATCCTCACCTATGGCCGCCACCTTCAACCTCTAAATCATCATCAAAAATTTGTTTGATCTAATTGAAGACATATTCTTGTCCCCCTTCTCGTTATCTACGCATACGTATCGCTAATTTCTCGATCTAGGGTATAACACTCGAAACTCTAACTTTGATTTTATGATTTAAATCAGTCTATTTGCATGTTTTGATGTTATATAGTCAATTAGTGCTCATGCTTATTGTTATATATGTTTAATTGCTTAAAACCATTAACGTTGTATAAAAACGGATCTGTAAACTGCTGTTTTCGACATGTTAACGAACTGATATAGAAAAACTGGGTTCATAGTTGGATTCCTCTTGAAAAGTTACTCAATTTTGACTCCGGATTCAATTGATTTCGTTTTTTTTTTTGGATTTTATATGGAATTTTAAAATTTTATAAAAGTGCTGAATAAAAACTGGAGGAATTACACTCACATATTTGGTTGCTGCGTATAATTGGCTTGGAATTAGGATTTCATATTTGATCAGAAGATATTAGACTTATATACGAAACTAATGGCACTGGCCTTGTGTCAATTGGAGTTACGGTTATTTTTATAAAAATTCCAGAAGTTGACTGCATTATATTATGTGCAGTTGACTTTGTTTGACCAAATGGGTTTAACGGGTCAAAATGGGTAACGGTCAGTGTAGAAAAGTCCTATACATCGATTTAAGTAAGTTTGAAAGTTGTAGTGTTTTAAAAATAAGTTTTGGCATGTTTTGGTCGAAATGGGTGTTTATGACCCATTTGGGTCATGCACGCATACTTTGACCCATATGCGAAATTTTGAAGATCAAAGGTACGTAACACGTCTAAAATACCATTTTGGATTTGTGACACGATTTTTACATTCTCAAGTATTATGGTTTGGAATTTGAGTTGTCAATGAAAAATTTTTATTATTTTAGTGAAAGTGTCAAAAATGACTCTCGGGCCTACTTTGAGGGCTCGTAAGTTGAAATCGGTTAGGTTTGGATAAAAACTATTAACTGCTATTGAAAGTATTTACAAAAAGCTTTAAAATGATATATTATATGTATTATTTTGTTGAGTCTAAACAGGATTAAAACAAGCATGAAACTGGGCAATCGTTGCTGATTTTGAACTCTTAACAACATTTTATGTTTCAAGAGGTTGTTTTCGCAAAGCCATAACTTTCAAACCGTAAATCCGTTTTTGTCAAATAAACTGGCTATAGAAAGATGAGATGATATACTTTCTAACGGTCATGACCAAATGTATTATTTTGAAGTTGGTGGGACCCGAAATTAGCTGCAAAATACCTTGAAATACATATATGTAAATACTTTTTTTTTTTGCCAATGTAAAAATGGACAACTTAAGTTTGACCTATGTTTGACTATTTGACCAACTTGAGTAATATTATGAGATTGTTGACTTGTGTTGACCATGTTGATTGTGTTGGACTTGCGTTTGACTTACATTGACTTGTGTTGGCTTTTGTTGAATTTTTTTTCAAAATGTAGAAAACTTTAATGTTATTAAACAAGTCTAAAGCTTTAGACTAAACATTAAATAAAGAAGATAACTTTGACAAGTTTTGAGAGGTCAAAGTTGACCGGTTTACTATATAAGCAAAACAAACTTACGCCACGATTTCTAAAGTGGAAACTTTTCAAATTACATTTCATATAAAGATGAAATGGGTTAACTATTGGTCAAACTTGAGCACTTAGGACTATATTGCATGACATGGTATGACTTAGAATATGTGAACATAATTATTGACTAAACGTATCTCTAGGTTGAGTATACGAGTCAAGGACCTACAACTTGTTTATCTATTGTGCTATTGTAGCTGCGCTAAAGGTAAGTCTACAGTCCCGCTTTTTACATGTTTTCATGGATGAAAATACACGCTATTGTACTTACATATTCAAATGCTTTTATGTTGACACGTGTACTTATTATACATATTGATTTTGTTCAAAAAGCCCCTAGCTTAAATACTTTTATTACCTTCGGGTAAGCAAAATTTAGATGGACGGATCCGTTAGATTAGACAAACCTCGCCCAAACAATATTAACCGTGGCGCATTTACTTTGAACATTAGATACGCTCGAAAAAGTGTATAACATTTTTATAGGGTAAAGGGAGTGTAGTGGTTTCTATACTCTGGTCATTGCTAGTATTCAGGTGCTCATGGATTATGTAAACGTTTCACAACTTGGAGTTGTACTTGTAAAATCTCGTGATCAATGAACTTGAACTATTTTCTGATAACTGTTTTTCAGATACTGTTTATACTATTTAAACCTGTAGATTCACCAACATTATTGTTGACCTGTTTTACGTGTTTGTATTCTCAGGTCCTTAAGAGGTATAGCTTCCGCTGTGTGTTTGCTGATTTGGTCTGGCCGTGGTGTCAGCATGCTTTCATTAAAGACATTTACTACTTTCGTATTTAAACTTTTGCAACTTTTAATACTGTTGGCTTGTGGTTACGATCACAATAGTATTACTTATTTTGGTTTATTGACTTATGTTTTGAAAGTCAACTGTTTTTAATAAAATTAAATGCGATTGCTTTGAAACAACACATATAAAGTGCGTAACTGTTAACTGTGGGACCTATGATTAACACGCCGTCAGATAAAAATTTGGCGGGGTGTTATAGATGGTATCAGAGCTAATGGTTGTAGGGATCTAGGAACTGCATTAGTGTGCCTGACCGAGTCATTAGGACGCATTAGTGAGTCTAGACTACAACCCGACTGTAAGCTGTTATGTATTACTTATTGCATTACTATATATGATTATATATTTACTATGTATACTACATGTGTACTTACGCTTATCCGTTACTATCCGTTGCAATAAAAGTTAATCAATAATGTTATTATACAACTATTACCTCACTACTCTTTTTAAAGTACTGCTACCGGCTACACTATTGTTAATCACCACTGTTATTACACTACTGATACTTACCACTATTATTTCACTACTACTATCGTTACTGTTGCTCACTACCTATCACTACTTAATGCTACTATCACTACTCTCTTTAGCTACTATTTATCACTACCGTAGGACACCACCACCACCACCATTGTTGATCACTACTATCGTCACTACTCATTCCTACTTATCACTACTAAGTACCGCTACTAATTTCTACTTCTCGTGACTATCATCCACTACTCGCAGCTATTATATATGTACAGCGTTGTTTTTTTTTATTGGCACTAATTTGGTGATCTACTCTGTTGTGAAGAAACACCGATCGACTTTGAACACATTGACGTGAACTACAATTCATTCGTTTATAGCGAGACATACGTTTGAAATTTTGCACCAACTCTTTTGACTAAATACGAGATTTTATTCGAGATAACATTACACATTGTTAACCTTCATTCTCCATGATTATATTCATTTAAACTTTGTGGAGTTATGTTGGAATGGAGGTATGAGTTAGTGTAATATAATAACGACTGATCAACGTGGTGATATTATGGTAATTCATATTGAAGTTCTAATGGATCATGATGGTGATAAGGCTTGATCAACCTTGTCATCACCATGTACCATGTTACATGACTCCATTATTTTCCTTGTTAACATTTGAAAACCTAGATATCACACAATCCGAGGCAACACTATTTTTATTTGTCATATCGTCTTTATACTTATGATAAATGGTCAGTTATTATTCAACTTCAAAAGATATAACTATATGTATACTATATCGATTTCGCACATTTTTAACATTCAACTACAAGATGCTCGAGGTGGTTACATCAAGATGAAAACTTCTTCTCTCACTACGCTCATACTTTCCGCATACGAGAATCTCCTTATACCATTCCTCAAAGGAGATGAACTCTACCTACATTAAACTAGTATTCGCCACGAGAGTGAAAATTTTAACTAACTTTATCGTAAACCATGAAGTCGAGAGACTAAAGGAGAACAATTATGATACCTTTCACGTTTGAAACTCGGAGAAACACTTAGCATAGTAAAACTTTATCGATCATCTCTTTAAGATACACTTGGACACTAAATTTCCTTTCATCTAAGAGCCCATAGAGGTCTTGGACCGTCAGCTCAAACAACTCAAACAAAGCATAATTTCTACTGTAAGAATTCGTTGGAACCCTCATAAAGAACTCAAACTCACGTGAGAGCGAGAAGATCACACGAAACGAAAGTACCCGCACCTATTTTTCCCAATGCAACGCCGACGGATGGCATTAACCAAAATTTCGGGACAAAATTTTCGATAACGTGTAGGTAATGTAACAACCCGAGTTTTTTCGTTAAAACTTCCGTTAAACACTAGACGATCGTTAGTTAAATCATACAATTATACAACGCCGAATTTTTTTTAAATATATTTAAGAATAATTAACGGTGATTACTCGAATTCATACTTAGTCCTTGGAGTATATCAATTAATATGTTTTACATATTCAATGAGAAACACACTTCGGTTTAGAAGTGTTTAGGAAAACGTACAGTTAGTGAAAACTGCAAATAATGTCTTTCAAGACAACGAAAAACATGGATACCGTTTTAATAATTATTTTTAATAATTATTAACTTTATATAGAGGATATTAAATATATTGGAATTAAAATAAAATAAAAACTTGAGAATATCGGCTAACGCTCGGGTAACGTCCCAACTTTACGGGTTCGGTTATCGACACTAGGCAACGAAACGAATAATAAATCACTTTTAATAATTATTTTATATAATTATTAAGTTTTAAAATATTAGGGATTTTATAGATTAAAAGCATGAAGGATTCGTTTAGACGCTCGGTTAACGTTTCGGTTACGTTAATGGTTAACGGTACATAGAAACAAACCATAAGATTTAATCTAGCAATACAATTTGATCCCAAGGGCATTCTTAGGTCATCCTAATTCATAATTATTATTTGTAATAAGTTATTTATCTTTGTGCTATTTTAAGTACACCGTTCACGATTTTAATCGTTATCGCGTACTGTAAAAATCACCGAGACTCGCAGGGTTGAGTGTAATCTTTTAGTGGCCAATTTAGAAGAAACCAAACTTCCGAGAACCCCCTTTTGGAGCCTAAAATTCGTGGCTTAGGGTATGGGAGGTGTTGTGTCATTAATTGATAGTTGCTAGAGTATTTAAGTGTAACTAAACTCTAATTCTAGTAAAAAAAAAAAAAAAAAAATCCCTGGCATTCTTTTTTCCCACCTCTGCGTTTCTTGTTTTCGACTTCATCCTCACCTATGGCCACTACCTTCAACCATTAAATCATCATCAAAAAGTTGTTTGATCGTCCAATTGAAGACATATTCTTGTTCCCCTTCTCGTTCTCTATGCATACGTATCGCTAATTTCTCGATCTAGGGTATAACACTCGAAACTCTAACTTTGATTTTATGATTTAAATCAGTCTATCTGCATGTTTTGATGTTATATAGTCAATTAGTGCTCATGCTTATTTTTATATATGTTTAATTACTTAAAACCATTAAAGTTGTATAAAAACGGATCTGTAAACTGCTGTTTCAGACATGTTAACAAACTGATATAGAAAAACTGGGTTCATAGTTGGATTCCTCTTGAAAAGTTACTCAATTTAGACTCCGGATTCACTTGATTTCGATTTTTTTTTTTGGATTTTATATGGAATTTTAAAGTTTTATAAAAGTACTGAATAAAAACTGGACGAATTACACTCACATTTTTGGTTGCTGCGTATAATTAGCTTGGAATTAGGATTTCATATTTGGTCAGAAAATATTAGACTTATATACGAAACTAATGGCACTGGCCTCGTGTCAATTGGAGTTACGGTTATTTTTATAAAAATTCCAGAAGTTAACTACATTGTTTAAACTAAATATTATGTGCAGTTGACTTTGTTTGACCAAATGGGTTTAACGGGTCAAAATAGGTAACAGTCAGTGTAGACAAGTCCCATACATCGATTTAAGTAAGTTTGAAGGTTGTAGTATTTTAAAAATAAGTTTTGGCATGTTTTGGTCGAAATGGGTGTTTATGACCCATTTGGGTCATGCGCGCCTACTTTGACTCATATGCGAAATTTTGAGGATCAAAGGTACGTAACACGTCTAAAATACCATTTTGGACTTGTGACATGATTTTTACATGCTCAAGTATTATGGTTTGGAATTTGAGTTGTCAATGGAAAAATTTTATTATTTTAGTGAAAGTGTCAAAAATGACTCTCGAGCTTACTTTGAGGGCTCGTAAGTTGAAATCGGTTAAGTTTGGATAAAAACTATTAACTGCTATTGAAAATATTTACAAAAAGCTTTAAAATTATATATTATATGTATTATTTTGTTGAGTTTAAACAGGATTAAAACAAGCATGAAACTGGGCAATCGTTGCTGATTTTGAACTCTTAACAGCATTTTATGTTTCATGAGGTTGTTTTCGCAAAGCCATAACTTTCAAATCGTAACTCCGTTTTTGTCAAATAAACTGGCTATAGAAATGTGGGATGATATACTTTCTAACGGTCATGACCAAATGTATTATTTTGAAGTTGGTGGGACCCGAAATTAGCTGCAAAATACCTTGAAATACATATATGTAAATACTTTTTTTTTTTGCCAATGTAAAAATGGACAACTTAAGTTTGACCTATGTTTGACTATTTGACCAACTTGAGTAATATTATGAGATTGTTGACTTGTGTTGACCATGTTGATTGTGTTGGACTTGCGTTTGACTTACATTGACTTGTGTTGGCTTTTGTTGAATTTTTTTTCAAAATGTAGAAAACTTTAATGTTATTAAACAAGTCTAAAGCTTTAGACTAAACATTAAATAAAGAAGATAACTTTGACAAGTTTTGAGAGGTCAAAGTTGACCGGTTTACTATATAAGCAAAACAAACTTACGCCACGATTTCTAAAGTGGAAACTTTTCAAATTACATTTCATATAAAGATGAAATGGGTTAACTATTGGTCAAACTTGAGCACTTAGGACTATATTGCATGACATGGCATGACTTAGAATATGTGAACATAATTATTGACTAAACGTATCTCTAAGTTGAGTATACGAGTCAAGGACCTACAACTTGTTTATCTACTGTGCTATTGTAGCTGCGCTAAAGGTGAGTCTACAGTCCCGCTTTTTACATGTTTTCATGGATGAAAATACACGCTATTGTACTTACATATTCAAATGCTTTTATGTTGACACGTGTACTTATTATACATATTGATTTTGTTCAAAAAGCCCCTAGCTTGAATACTTTTATTTCCTTCGGGTAAGCAAAATTTAGATGGACGGATCTGTTAGATTAGACAAACCTCGCCCAAACAATATTAACCGTGGCGCATTTACTTTGAACATTAGATACACTCGAAAAAGTGTATAACATTTTTATGGGGTAAAGGGAGTGTAGTGGTTTCTATACTCTGGTCATTGCTAGTATTCAGGTGCTCATGGATTATGTAAACGTTTCACAACTTGGAGTTGTACTTGTAAAATCTCGTGGTCAATGAACTTGAACTATTTTCTGATAACTGTTTTTCAGATACTGTTTGTACTATTTAAACATGTAGATTCACCAACATTATTGTTGACCTGTTTTGCTTGTTTGTATTTTCAGGTCCTTAAGAGGTATAGCTTCCGCTGTGTGTTTGCTGATTTGGTCTGGCCGTGGTGTCAGCATGCTTTCATTAAAGAAATTTACTACTTTCGCATTTAAACTTTTGCAACTTTTAATACTGTTGGCTTGTGGTGATCACAATAGTATTACTTGTTTTGGTTTATTGACTTATGTTTTGAAAGTCAATTGTTTTTAATAAAATTAAATGCGATTGCTTTGAAACGTCACATATAGAGGGCGTAACTGTTAACTGTGGGACTTATGATTAACATGCCGTCAGACGGAAATTTGACGGGGTGTTATATCAAACATCTTCTATATTTTGTTTGTAAATGAGTTAACTGAATCTCAAAAATTTTATTTAATTATGGTTATGTGAAATTGATATTTTTTTATTTGTGTTATACGTGGTAATATAGAGAGCAATGGCATACCGGAATGAATGAACCCATACAAAAACTGGGTTTGGGTTTCATATTTGGGGTTTCAATGGTAAAAACAGTAAGATAAACCCGACGTTGGGAAATCAGGGTTCAGAATGCGTCAGAAATACCTGTAAACCGAATTAGGAAAATCGGTAACCCATTTGACAGCCACCTAAGCCTAAACTGGCATCGGCAAAACCGGTTTATTGTGAGTCGTCTAAAGCCGGTCTTGGGAAGACCGATTATACTTGTTTTGTAAACTTTGCCATGCAAAATACGTAGTTTTTAAACCCTTGCCAAATTTATACATTTTGACCAAAAAATTCGATTTCGTTACGTGTTTGGTTACTAATATGTTTTGTTAATAGGTTTGCATATGCATCATGTTGGATGAGCATAAATCTGATTTTATTATATTGATTATTCAAATGTCACGATATTGTAATATTAGTTATGTGTTATTTGCCCCGGTTGCATATACATCATACTAGTAAAAAGGGTCCGCTCTAACGTCGAGCAGGATATGCTACGGTTCAGGGCATCACACTAAAAGGGCATCAAATGTTTGAAGGGTCGAATTGCAGTATGTTCATATATCATACTTTCTTAAACCATTGCCAATCATCACGAAAAAGTCCCTCGCCAAATCCAAGCCATTGCCTCGCCAAAGATGGCAGTGTGTTGTCAATCATGCGCCAATCTAAATAAAATAAGGCTCGCGATGAGTTTGTAAATAAATGGCATTTTAATAATCGAACGTTGAGGAATTAGAAAGATACAAATATAACCTTTGGACACCCAACTGATATGATTATTCATTTTTTTTTTCACTTTTTACTTCCTATCATCTATATATACTAACTTATTCTCTCCATCATTTCACACGCCCGAATCAAACTCTCTCTATACCATACTGACTTCAAAAACATCAAAATACCAAAAAAATAACCTTTATATTCCGAATTCTCAATCTCAAGATATGATTCAATTGTTACTTGAGGATCATGGCTCAAATTTATCCATCAGTGACCGAATCATCTTCTAACCAGCCACACAAATTTGGTTTCGTTTCTTATTCACGAATGAAGTTCGTCGGATGCGGCATCTCCTTTTTCATTGGAGGAAATTCGTCAATTGATTGTTTATTCCGCAAATGATACAAAAAGAACTATGGGAATAATATAGTAGGAAAGTGAGGCGCCTACATATTGGAGAGTTTGAGACTTCTCTTTGAACCAGTTTCAACCCGATTACCTCCCGAACAATACCAATTGGTAATGAAATCTATGATGATGCTTTAAAAGAAATATGCCAATACGTTTGATTCTCCCTAAGACGAAATATAGTGTGATCGTTTTTAATTAATTTGTATCTTTTAAATTAAGCCGTTTTTAAAATTATTAGTGTAATGTGTAAGTTTTATGTAATGTTATTTTGATTTATGAAAAATCTTTCATTTTAAATAATAATACCAATACCAATATACTTACATATAGTATAAACAATAAATAATTATGTAAATAATATATATCTATTATATAGTATATAATTATATTAGATATTAGATAATAATAATAATAATAATAATAATAATAATAATAATAATAATAATAATAATAATAATAATAATAATAATAATAATAATAATAATAATAATAATAATAATTAGTCTAGAGTCCATGTTAATTCGAATAAGTTTGTAATGGATGATAGTGAAATGTGATGAATGATTGATGAGAAAGTAATACTGAGCTGACGCTGTTGTGACAATGAGTTAATTTCAAACAGTGTGTTATGGTTGATAGTTGTCTTATAGAGAAGAAAACTATTTTTTTTAGATTTCGTGAGTATTTCAGAACAATTGAGATGAATCAATGGATTACACATTGTCAACCATATTCCATTCCTAAATATCCATATCATATATGATATTCATGAATTTAGTTCATCCAAATCTACCTTTGTCACTTTGTCAGATCAGATCGCGTGAATATTCGTCGGCTCGGACGTGAATTGTAATTTTTAATTACAAGTGATACACATCCTGTTTAGCAAGATAACGAATATTTTATACTCCGTTCGTTCCAAATCTATTGTCCACTATTCATTTTTGTGATGTCTCAAATTAATTATCTATTTTCATAACAGAATAAGAATAATGTGATAAAATTCTCGTGTGCTCCTACTTTATACATATAAGACAAAAATATATGTTAAAAGTAAGGAGTCAGACAAAAAATAAATAAAAAGTACACGTGAAAATCATTTTTTTCTTAAATTGTGGTCTTTTTTTATCTGTTCATCCCTTGAGTATACACCAAATAGCAACCAGAGTCCCTCAGTTCTTTCTTTTGCATTTAAAATCATTTTATTTTTTAAAAAGTGCAATCATAGTCACTCTGTCTAATGACTGTCCAAAGGGTCCGTTAAGTGCCATCACGTGATTGACACTTGATGGGCATTTTCAGGATTTTACTTCATTTTCAGCCTTTTTTGCTCTGTTGATCCCTCTTTTTAATATCTTTTAGCTACGCCGATCCCTTCATTTTACAATTGTTGTGTGAATGGTCCCTCTGTCCAGCTTTTGTTAAAAGAATTTGTTAACTCTTGACATGTGCATTGCATGTGAGGGTAAATACGTCTCTTTACCCTTCATCTTCATCTTCATTACCATCTCCATCTCCATCTTCATCTCCATGTTCTTCACCAAAACATCATAAACTCTAATTTAATTAACACATCAAAATCAAACACATCGAGAAAATATTGTTAATGTGCGAGCGTTTTTTTTTAACTCTTGAAACCAAATCGAACTAACGGGCTTTCAAACTTTTGAAACCAAATAAAAATTGTTATTGTACAAACATTTTTTTATGTGTTTGATTGTGACGAGTTAATTAAATTAGGGTTTATGATGTTTAAGTGAAAAAGTTGAAGATGGAGATGAAGATGAAATTTACGCCGAGAGTAAAAAAACGTATTTACCCTCACATGAAATGCACATGTCAAGAGTTTACAAATTTTTTCAACGAAAGGTTAGACGGAAGGATGACCGACGCAACAATTGTAAAATGAGGAAATCACCGTAGCTAAATAATATAAAAACGAGGGACCAACAGAACAAAAAAGGCTGAAAATGAAGTAATAAGACGAAAATGCCCATCACATGTTAATCACGTGACGACACTTAACTGACAAATTGGACGGTCGTTAGATAAAGATACTCCGATTGCACTTTTTTTGAAAATAAAATGATTCTAAATGAAAAAAAAAAAAAAATATTACTGTGAGACTCTGATTGCTTTTTGGTGTATAACCATAGGACAAACAAAAAAAGCTTAAATTGTGTTTTTTTAGAAACAATACATTTTAGACGAGAGTACGTAAGCATCCATAAATCGAAAAATGAGAAATTCTAACAAAGAGGTGTCACTTGTAATTACTAAGACCCTATGGCATCGTTGTCAATGTCATCGTTGTCATTGTTGTGGGACAAACCACGATGTGCACAACCATGGTTGTGATTTGTGATTGACCAACATTTTTTTTCATTTCTTTTTTTATTTCTTTATTTATTCAATATCAATTATATTTTACTACATTACCCACAACACTTGCAACAATATATTTTATCACAGCGTCCTCTCAATCTCACAACAATGTTACGTTAGCAAAAATCTCCCCACAACACCATAACAATTCCAATTAGAGTAAAGAATGGTCTAATGAGCAGTGTTGTAAAAAACCCGATTACTCGTCGATTAATCTCCGATTAATCATTATTAAGAGCAATCCGTTCCGAATTCCAAAAATTCGTTTAATTAAACGGTCAACATCAATTGATGGGTCAAAATCGAATTTGGTGATGAAAGTCGGTCAAAGTAAAAAATGGTTAACATTTTAGTATGAATTTAAACTAGAACTTTATAGTTTTGGAGCAAATTGAACAATTTTAGACAATTATGTTAAAGTTTATTTTTATATTTTATGATTTTTTTCTATATTTACACATATTAATTATGAAATTTGATATTTAAATGTATACAGTACGATCCGATTAATTCCCGACTTATCGATTAATCCTTCCAAAGTCTCGACCGATTAATCTACGATTAGCGAATTTTGCAACCTTGCTAATGAGCATTGAAGATCTAGAAAAAGAAAAGATAAAAGAAAATCTAAACTATTTGAATATGGCATATCAACAAATAAAGAGGTGCCACGTCAAAACAAGTGTAGGTCGACGTCAGCATGAACATCTAAAATGAGAGTAAATAGAGAGGGGCGACAGTTAGTGAGGCAGTGAGGTGGGTGAAGGAACTGATGAGACGAGGCGGACATTTCAAAGACAAAGACAAGGACATTTTTCTTTTCACTTTTAACTAATTTTTTATTTTATTTATTTATATAAATCTATAATTTCATTCTTCTTCAACTATATAACCTAATTCATCTCTTATACCTTACTACTTTGATTCCTACCCCAATTTTATCATTCGTCCATTAATATTTAATTCATGGATTCTGCTGCTGTCTTGCGCTCTTTTCACTGTAAGTTCTGTTATACACATGTATATACATACTCTTTAATCTCTATAATGTACTAGTATACTAGTATATGTTTATGAATTATGCTTGTTTATGTGATCCTTGAGTTGTTTCGATAATTTGCTTCAATAATTGAATATAGTATGTTTGATTTGATTATATACAGAGACCGAGCTGTTAAATCTATAATATCTGTTACAAATTGATGTTAATCTGCCTTCTGATTATTTGATTGCTTAAGCTACGTAAGCATATATATGATCTGATTATGCAAAGGCTTTAATTGCTTTCTGTAGAGGCGAAGAACTACTGGATTAATCAGGAAATTTGTTGAAATAGATAGCTGCATATGTGACCTAGCATGAGATCAAGTATCTATTACTTAACACGAATTAAATATGTTTTTTAGACAGAAGGGGACAGTTTTGTTAGCAGCTTGAAAACTAGTCTACTAATCGTTGATTTACTAAATATTTAAAATAATAATATAGACTTATAGTTAGTAGTTAACTTGGATCGTGGATATTAGGTGCGGAAACCTATGGGCTTCTGAAGTGAAACTTATGGGCTTCCTTTTTCAAAACGAAATGTGAATGATGTGCAATTACTTTTTTGTTCTTAGATTTTATATTTCTAATGACCAACATTTTAGTGGATGATGTTGAATTAACATATTTTTGCAATTAGATAAGGAACTTGTGCTCCTGGCATGTCCTCTCACATATAGGGCTAGTTATGAGTGTTAATGTGAACAACTGCACAAAACTAAATGGCTTAGTTTGTTATTCATTGAGTCTTGTTTGAACATCAGTTTAATTTTTAACATTGGCTTAGTCGATTGAAGATCAGTTTAATTTTTAACATTGTCTTGGTCGATTGAAGATCAGTTTAATTTTTAACATTGTGTTCTCAGGGACATTTTATTTGCCCGTTCTCCTAGTTTCTGTGTGATTTTTGAGTTCTAACCATTATGGTATACATTCTTATGTACACTTGTGTATACATGTTTCGTTAGGCCTTACTTCTCTAAAATACATGCACTCACAATGTTATTATAAATTCGTCTTCTACACTCTCTAAAGTATACATACTATAATACATACCAGACTTTGAGGAACTTATACATAATCTTTGTCATCTTTAGTGTTAAAAAGCATGATATGCTGCAGATTACTGTACAAACTTAGTTGTATTAATATGTAATCATGTGATTGCAGATTCTGTGGGCACTGTTGCACCTTTGCGTGCTGCATCATTTGAGAGACCTGGTGTGGTTCAAGGTTCAACATTTGGTTTGAATCTTGTTTCTTCTCAAAAAAAGCAAACGAGGGCTCGCGTGTCGTGTGTGAAATCATCTGAAGTTTCCGTAGTAGACATGACCAATGGTGAGTGTATTTCATTGTGTGCAGTATCAACTTCTTTGGTTATGTTAATCATGATCGATAAAAACTAGTTAAATCAAAATTGTTGCATATGATCATCAAATTTTCTTCAATTTGATGCGTTGGTTGATAAATATGCGTTTCTTTATTTAATTATTTTACTACAATACTGATGATCATCATGTGTGGGGTGTTTGCATCTGTAGGATCAGTGGAGAAGAAGACTTCAACCTTTCCTAATGGCTTTGAAGTGAGTAGTAAGATATATAATCATACATACTTTGACTATTATACATATACGATGTGCACTTTTTATTTATTTTATTTGACTATTATACTTATACGATGATCGTTTATCTCAGGAACTGCTTTTGAGCGTCTGTGATGAGACACAAATTGCTGAGCTGAAAATGAAAGTAAGTTTCTTTTCTCTTTCATTTGTCATTTTATTTAGGGTTGCAAAAATCACCACTCGGGAGTACACGGTCGGGACTTTTTAGGGAGTACTCGGCAACTCAGGGAATACTCGGATGTTGACCAAGTTTGACTTTGACTGATTTTGAACCGAGCTTTGACTGAGTTTGACTGTTTTTGATAGAGTTTGACTGAGCTTGACCGAGTACTCCCCGAGCTGCAAAAACCGAGTACTCGCCGAGTAATTCCGTGTTCTGCAACACTGAATTCATTTATCAAGTACAGTAATTAATGAAATAGAACATTATCCATAGGAGCTAAATTTCCATTAATTTATCTGATAAAGTTTTTCTTATTTTCATAGATTGGCGGATTCGAAATGCATCTAAAGAGAAGCATTAAATCAACGGGACCCATCATCTCTATCGTTTCACCTACAGAAGCACCGCCGATCCCTAGCAAACCGATGAACGAATCGGCCCCTGCCACCTCAGCATCACCACCTTCATCAAAAACAACACCATTTACAAATATCCCAATGGAGAAATCAAAGAAATTGGCAGCACTGGAAGCTTCTGGTGCCGGTGGATATGTTCTTGTCTCATGCCCAACGGTACAAAATTGTGTCATGATATATGTGCTTGTGACATCACAATGTTATAGAAAGCTTCTTTGAGTTTGTAATTAACCCATTCTTGTATTTTCAGGTTGGAACATTCCGGAAGAGCAGGACAATCAAAGGGAAGAAGCAGCCTGTGCTCATAAAAGAGGTAACTTTTGCAACATGTGAACATTATTTGCCTCCTTTTGATGTTTCATTTATCTGCAAACATCACTTATCATTTCGTATACGAATAGGCTCATGGTTGGCGATAAAACATAACCCGAATTGACCCATTCATATGTAAATGGGTCAAAATTAGCACCCAAAATCCACAAAATACTTACTTTATATAAATGGTAGTACATTTTCGTTATCTTTCCTTCGAAAATGAGATCCGTAAAATACAAATGTTATTTGGTTAAAGAGATGTATATAATATGATATATGATATTTTGATTATAAGAAAATCGATTTGCATTTTTGCTAGCTGAATAAAGAATACTCTAGAATCACATTTACAGTGAAAACCTTGATTTAGTAGTGTACATAACTGATATTCAACACTAGTTGACATGAAATCAACTATATATGTATTTGTGTTTGCATATAACTAACACGATTTCAAAATTAGGGTGACATTATAAAGGAAGGACAAACCATATGCTATCTGGACCAGTTTGGCACTGAACTTCCAGTGAAGGTGAGATATAATATATTAATATCCTATTAGTAGATAGAATAGAGGAAGAGAGATATTGAACTTGTATGTTCTGGTACATTTGATATCACTACATAAGCTTCCATTATATAGGAAGAACAATTACATAATATATCCATATACTATAACTAGAGTATAACCTTATACAATTATAGTTGTCTAATATTCCCCCGCAAGCTAAGGACGGGTAACAACCTGTAGCTTGGATCGTAACTGGAGAAATCTTGGTGAGGACAATGGCTTGGTGAAGATATCAGCAATCTGATCATCAGTAGTTATAAACTGAACTGAAAGTTTTTGTTGAGCAACTCTTTCTCGAACAAAGTGAAAATCAACTTCTACATGTTTTGTACGTGCATGAAAGACTGGGTTAGCTGAGAGATACGTAGCGCCAAGGTTATCACACCATAAGGTAGGAACCGATTTAACAGGAACACGAAGTTCACGTAATAGATCTTGAAGCCATGTTAGTTCTGCAACCGTGTCAGCTAGGGCTTTGTATTCAGATTCTGTTGAGGATCGAGAGACAGTCTTTTGTTTTCGAGCAGACCATGATACTAGGTTTGAACCAAGATATATAGCATATCCTCCCGTGGATCGACGGTCATCTGGACAACCTGCCCAGTCAGCATCAGAGAAGCTAGTCAGCGAGTTGTATGCTGAATCGGTATA
Organism: Rutidosis leptorrhynchoides; assembly: GCF_046630445.1. Taxonomy (NCBI): domain Eukaryota; kingdom Viridiplantae; phylum Streptophyta; class Magnoliopsida; order Asterales; family Asteraceae; genus Rutidosis; species Rutidosis leptorrhynchoides. Next base: position 545,376,649 of record NC_092334.1, read on the forward strand.
GGCATGAAGCACTGTTCCGGAGTCGTGCATAAATCGTAAACCATAATTGGCAGTGCCTTGTAAATAACGGAGAATTCGTTTAACTGCTGACCAATGATTTATCGTGGGACAATGCATGTACTGACAGACTTTGTTGACTGCGAAAGTGATGTCCGGTCCAGACAATGTAACATATTGAAGGGCACCCACAATTTGACGATATTGAACAGGGTTGTCAAATGTTGCACTATCACCAAGAGCAAGTTTGGCGTTGGTTGTCATTGGAGATGAAACTGGTTTAGCATTAGATAAGTCGGCGCGTTCCAAAAGTTCACGGATGTATTTGCGTTGTGATAGAATCATGTCATTACCATTCCTTGTGACTTCAATCCCTAGAAAATAAGATAAGTTACCCATGTCTTTAATAGCATATAAAACTTCATAATAATAATAATATTAATCATATCTTTATCTTGTGATTATGATTGCACAGTCGGACGCAGATGGTGAAGTCATAAAGATTCTCTTTGATGATGGAGGTATCATCTCTGGTTCAGTTTAATTACAATCAATTATGGAAAAAATTGTGATTGTTTTGTTTAATATATCAAATTTATGATTCTGCAGAGGCAGTTGGTTATGGAGATCCCATTGTTGCAGTGTTGCCCTCGTTTCATGATATCAATATCAAGTAAAATAGCATTCATTCATCACTATTAAGTGGCTTCGTGGTAAGAAGAACCCTAAGGCTTGTGGTTTGCTTCTGATTTTAAATCTTTTTATACATGTTTAATGTTTTCACCTTAATCAATTATGCGGGTTGAAAATGACATTAAATCTGTTACAACAAAACAATGATCATTGATTTCGTTAACTATAAAATTTATAAGCTGTATTTGCCATATTCTTGTATGCCAGAGGATGTACTATGATGTTCATTTACTGCAGATGTTCTTATGCTAATATTTTGAAATTGATGCAGAACAAAAAGTTTGAAGGATGTATCATTACTCAGACTTTATATAAAACATATTTTTCAGCTACAATATACCTATGCTCGGTTTTACACGATCCCAAAATTTTGACAAATGAGTCCTGAATAATTTATGGTTACAAGATCAACGTATAGCTCTCTCGATTAACAACTAGAAACGAGTATTTTGGGTGGTAATAAGTTTTAAATTGTATTGATTTGCTAGTAATTTGTTGTTGGATCTTCTTCCCAATTGCTCGCTTGTTTACTGATCTTCTGCAATGCTTTGACCACTTCTTCATTTTTTACATTCACTGTAACATCACCTTGTTCTGTTTCGTATCGATATCATAGGCTTCAATGTCTGCTCAAAAAGCTTATAGTAGATTAGCTACATCAACATCAACACTCGTATACCATTATCTCTATATATTATCTCTATATACCAAGACACAAAGTGACCTACTGTAGTGACCCGTCCTAATCCATCTGGACTAAGTCACCAACATTTGGTCCCATTGCGATGATCGACTCCAAGTAATGTCTCTAAAATGAGTAAATGCACAGCGGAAGATTTCTTTCATACCTGAGAATAAACATGCTTTCAAGTGTCAACCAAAAGGTTGGTGAGTTCATAAGTTTATCGTAAACAATAAAATTCATCATTTTGATAGACCACAAGATTTAAATGCTGCATGGTACAAATGGGCCCGAATCCTATATCCACCTGTAATGTACATGCGATATCTTTTAAATACAGTACACCTTTCTCGTGTACGAAACCATTTTTCATAAATCTTAGTAACCGTACACATATCTCGTGCACAAAAATAACATACACATAACCTGTGTATAAAATCATTCTCTCGATACATAACATTCACTTTACTTTCATAGCTTGGCTTGGTAACCGACCTTAACATATAATGCGCATAATAATATCCCCAAAACAGAACATCTCGTCTGTATAATAATCATATAAACTTCGAAGTACTAAACACCACGCCCACTAGCCCTTCCGTCTAGTGAACATTCTGGGTGGGGGTGTTAAACCCGGTAGCTACCTTTAGGATTCGCGTCAATTAGGCGTGCACTAATTCTCAAAATTAGTAATGTTCCCTAATTCTTAGGTTACTAAGCAATAATAATCAGGGAAAACATATTCATATCAATTGTGGCAATTATCACGTCCACATAATTCAATGGTGGCAATTATCACGTCCACATAATTCATTCGAGGAATGTTTTGCTTGTGTCTATCTCGTCAAACATTTATAAAAGCATTTCATGTATTCGCAGTTCAAAATATATTTCAAAAGCATTTAATAAAGCAGTTGTAAAAACAGCGCATGTATTCTCAGTCCCAAAAATGTAAAGAGTAAAAGGGAGCAAATGAACTCACGATATTGTATTTTGTAGTAAAAATACATATGACGACATTGAATAATGCAGGGTTGGTCTCGAATTCACGAACTTATATCATTTATATGTATATTAACACATATAATGATAATCGAACAAATTTAGGTATTATTATTAATTATTATTTTAGTAACTTGTACGTTTTATTAATAACTAAATTAACTATATTTTTTTATATACATTAAATAGATGATTAATATTTATTACAAACATATTAATATAGTTATGTTTTATGTAAATAATATATTTTTATATAGAAAATCTTTATTTGATATATTAATAATTAATAATACTAATAATAATAATGATAAAAAAATAATATTAGTGTTAGAAATAATAAAAATGATAATAAAAATAATAATGATAAAAATAATGATAATTCTAATAATAATAATAATGATAGTTAATGTCAGTAGTTTTTAATAAATTAAATAATTTAATAATAATGATAATGAAAATTATACTTTTTGATATTAATACTTAGTACTTAGTAATAATAATTGTAACAACCTTATTACTTATGGTAATTTTAATAGTAATACTTTTATTAAAAATAATAATAATTCTAAAATGATACAAATACTAATATTAATAAAAATGATAGTAACTTTTATTATTTTCATCATAATACTAATAATAATCCTAATAATAACAATAAGAATAATAATAATACACATATTAGTAATAATAATAGTATTTATAATTATATTACCTGTAATAATATCAATAATTAATAATGATAATCATAATAATTCTGAGTTTCATCATACTTAATAATAATACTAACTACTATTAATTATAATACCATTAATAACAATAATAAAAATAATATTAACAATTACCACTATATACTAATCAACACAAGGAATTTGGTCGTTTGACCCCATCACCCACCAAAATTTTGACCAAAACGACAACAAGGGAAAAAGGAGAAAAAAACCAAAACACACCCCCACCCCAAAAAAATGCCAACTTACACCCAAACCCTCAAAAAAGGGGTGTAAAGTGTAAAATAAATATTTTAATTAAAAATATTAAACATACTCCACCCATATTTTCAACGGGACATATCTTTCCGCTCGGCTCGCGTTAAATTTTTTCGCTTCCACCGTTCAACTCAAAAAAATCTAACGAACACAACGGGACTAACTAGACGCGAAACGGACACTTCTAAAAAAAATATAAATACCTCGGACTATATTCAATACATGCAAACACCTCTAATAAACTACCCAAACTAACTACATCATATCGATATTTCAGTTTCCCTTTTTTTACGCGATCTTTCTGCTGTTAAAAACGCATAGGTCAGGTACTAACTACTTGTATCTAAAAACACCCGTACCAAAAGGTTTTTACTTCTGTAAACTCAAAGGCCCTGGGAATCGCGCGAGCCCGTTTTACTAGTTAATAATAATAATAATAATAATAATTTTTGAAATAGAGAACTACCTCAAAAAACTCTTTTAAAAAGAAAACGCCCCGAACCAGGTTCGAACCCGCGACCTCCCGTTCACCCAACACCTCATACCATCCATCTGTTGCTACTTTTCTGATTTATAATACTGACTTAATACCTTTAATTCGAAAACTGTTTTAATATCCTACTTGCATTTGTTTTAGCCCAACCGAAAATTCAGTTGGGTCTCGGCCCAATTACAGCCCAACTGATAACTATGATCACGGCCCAATCAAAACAACCCAACAATTACTTTGCAATCCACCGAAGCTGTTATGGGGTTTTAAATTAATCGAATAAAAAAATGAAACAGGTGGGTAAAGCAGCAGGAAAACAACGACAATATCATCATCATCTTACTTTCTATCATCATCATTCGAATAATCATCTTTATGGTAACCATCTCATTATACTCACCATCATTGAATCATCATACTAACATCATCGTTATGATCAATCCCGCTATATTAGAATCATTATTTTAGACTCATCATCATCATCGTTATTATAACAGGAAACGGTTTTGAATAGCATCAAGCAATACAGTGGTGGTGTTTGTTGTGGTGATCGGTCAGAAAACAGAAACAATACACAGTTGGTGTAACGGGGTATTTGGTGGTGGTCATAGGGTTGAAGAAGGTTGAAGAGGGTAAGGATGGCGGTCACAATAGTACCGTTTCTGTAGCAGCTAGTCATGGTTCTTCTTGGACTGAATTAAATAGAAAAATAGCAGCTTAGCAGTCAAAAGCCACTTTTTGCACATAACGGAAACAGTTTGTAGTGACAGTTTGTGTTAGGGTGCCTTGGTTGAACATGGTTGTTCCGGCTGTAACCAGAAAAGAAAGAGAGAAGACGAGAGATAGAGAGATGGTGTTTGTGATGGTGTAGTTGACGGTGGTAGTGACAGTTTGGTGGTGGTGGGTTACGAACATAAACAGGAACACACCAAATTGAGAACGTATTGTAGTTTGATGACGGGTTTCGTTTGTTGATGGTGGTGTTCTTATTGGGTTTAAAGTGGTGTTTTGGTTATCGAAACAAAAATAGATAAAAGTCGAGCAAGGTACGATGTGTGTGGTTTGGTGGTCCTATAATCGTAACGGACAAGATGAAAACGATTGCAGTTCAGCGGTTGTTATGGTGTTGGTGTTTTAAAGGTGTTTGGTTGTAGAAAGTGGTGAAGTGGTGTACGGTGTCGGTTGTGGTGTGGTTCAACAGAATGAAGGTGGTGGTTATAGGTGATATTATCGAGCATGTAAAAGGCAGAAACGATGGGCTGTTTGAGGGGAGTCCAGATGGCGGTTTGATCATGATTGCAGTAGCAATTATAAAATGATAGAAGTATTGTTCTCGGTCTCAGCTCAACACAACAACTGGGTTTTTCGAAGGTGCATGGGTGGTGGGTTGTTCGTTTAAGAGAATAAGAAACAGAGTAGAGGGATAGAAAGATAGAGTGATTGATTCTCTATCATTCATTACATATATGAATGCATATATAAGTAAATTATATAAATATAATATTAATAATAATAATATCTTAACATTAGTCAAAAGTAGAAATAGGATGGAAACATATAATTGAATCAAACGTGCAAAAACTAATTTCAATTCTGCCGACACTATTCAACTATAAATCACGGCCCGTGTATCGTGCACTATTTGAAATCAGGGGCTGATAAAAGTCTTCGGATAAATCCCAAAATTTTAATTTAAGTATCTTTATTTATTTAGGTCATTATGGTATAAATTTTGGTCATTAACTATTAAATAAAAATTACATTAATTATTCACTCCCAACCCCAAGCAAAAATAATAAGTTTTAAAATTTGACAAACAACATCTAAATATATTATTAATAAGCCTAAAATTTATAAACTCATTTTCGTATCACCGTTTATTTTAAAATTACATAAGTTTGAATTAAACTTGCCTAATATCAATCGGAACATCAAACGAGTATTACAATCTATAACGATCCGTTCCTAATCCATTCGGACAACGTCCATATCGATTACAAACGAATTATAATAGTTGATAACATCGCGAGGTATTTGACCTCTATATGATACATTTTACAAACGTTGCATTTATTCTTAAAAAGACAATCTACCATTACATCAAAATTGACATGTTCGTCTAACATTTCCCAAAATTCAAATAACTAAATTTTAGCTCTTAATGATCTTCAATGACTCGAATGCAACGTTCTTGTATCATGACTTAAATGGTCCCAACTAGTATCCTTTATATGAGCTAATGCACAGCGGAAGACTTAATTCGTACCTGAGAATAAACATGCTTAAAAGTGTCAACCAAAAGGTTGGTGAGTTCATAAGTTTATCGCAACAACAGTTATCAAAAGTTTCAATAGACCACAAGATTTCATAGTTATAAATATCTGTACACTCGCAAGTGTATAAAAGCATTCTAAGTGGTTGAGCACTTGGTAACCATACTTAACATTTAATCACGTCGCATATTCCCTTTAATATATATAATCTTACTACACTGTACCAAAGTGTAGTCGCTTTAACGAAGTACTGTGCAACCGTTGAATACTGGTCGTCCAGTCCGGTTGGGGTTGTCAGGCCCGATAGATCTATCAACAGGATTCGCGTTTACAATACAGCTGTAAATATTAGTTACCAAGCTACAGGGAAGTATGCAAGTGGTACAACTCAACGTAGAATGTATTTTAAGTACTTGTGTCTATTTCGTAAACATTTATAAAAGCATCGCATGTATTCTCAGTCCCAAAAATATATATTGCAAAAGCAATTAAAAAGGGAGCAAATGAAACTCACCAATTGTATTTTGTAGTAAAAATACATATAACATCATTGATAACTTATAAGGTTGGCCTTCGATTCACGGACCTAATTAATTATATAATTTTATATCGATTAATATCTAAATAACGATTAAAGTCAATTTCTAGTGTACCAATCCTAATGCTCGAGACTAATTTGTAAAAGTTAACAGAAATTCATTTGACTCAAAATGGACTCCAAAAATTTATACCTGAATAAATATAGTCATTTTATATTTTAAATATTTAACAAAATTTATTTATAGTAAATAACAATACTTGTTAATAAATAATATTTTATATACAAAAATATATCAAATTGATGAATTAATATTTTATAATAATAATATTTCCTTAAAATGATAATTTTATTAATAAATTGATAATTTTCATAATAATAATTTAATAACAATAACAAAAATGATAAATTTATAATTTTGTTGATTATAATAGTTAAAGTAATATTTTGACAATTTTTGACAAAATTATTAATTGTTTTTAAAATAATATTTTTAATAAAGATAATAATTAATAGTTTTAATAATAATAATAATTAAAATAATAATTTTACATTTGTTGTAAAAATATTAGTTACTAAAAATTTTAATAACCTCGATGGTAGTGTTTATAATAATAACAACAATTTTAACAACGACGTAACATAAAAATATTCATTTTTAATAATTTGTACGAAAGTTCAATTGGCTATAACTTCAAATCTGTCCGTCGAATTCATTCGACATCTAAATGAAAAGTTTATAGTTTTTCGCCACCTTTCCAAAAACATATTATTCATATACCTTATTTCAATCACAAGAGTAACTAATTCAGATTCTATCCTAAAAATATATTTTAACAAAAAAAAATTGATATAAAAATATACACGATCCTAATTTCTCGAGCACTAGTCAAGGATACACTAAAAGTAAATAAAAGTTAAGTTTAGAGTGCTCACGTATCAATATTGAGATTCAATATTGCAGGATATTATTTAGACACAACGGAGATGATAAACACTAGTTTGTCTCACGAGCAAAACCCCCGATCCATACCCATAACTTCCACAGCTATGACCCATAATCTTCTTAATATTATCCCACTCATGAAATTAGTTTTGGAACACTTGGGCGGAACCCCATCATAGGATTTTTGTATAAATTTTAGAAATAACACTGATAATTTCCCTCAAAAATAATACTAATACTAGTAATATGAATATTGATACTAATAATCTTAGTAATCTTGATTAGTAATAATAATAATATTTTTAATTTATTTATTTATGTGAGTATACGGAGTAATAAATATATGTGTGTGTGTTGGTGTTTGATGAAAAATGAAAAAAAAAAAAATGAAACGTACAAGCCTTTTTAAAGAAATTTTCGTACCTACCCACTTTATTTTGGCAAAACATTACACGATTCGTGTAGATGGGTACACGATTCGTGTAAGGTATAGTCACAAAAGTTGTAGATTTTTGAGTTACGGTCGTTTGGACACCAAGATCACCCTTTTTCGAGTCCGAATGAATTAGTTATGATTTTTCTCGTGCAAGTGCGCAGGTTTAGTGATTTCCAAAGTTTTAACTTAAAATCATGTGATGAAATGTTGTAGTCTTTTAGTGCTTATTAAAAATCTTTATTTTATTAAAATGACTCGTTAATAATTTGACAAAGACAGTTTCAGATATTTATAAAATTTATATTATCTTTTACACTTGTCGATAATTATAGTAATCTTATATCGAAACCTGATATTACATATCTAATATCTTGTTAACATTATCAGTTAATAAATATATATCATACATACACATAATGTTCGTGAATCGTCAGGCTTGGTCAAAGGTAACTAATCATTCCAATATAGATTTCAGACTTTCTAAACTCAACATTAGGGTTTTTGCTTATCGTGTCGGAAACATATAGAGATTAGAGTTTAAATTTGGTCGGAAATTTCCGGGTCGTTACAGTACCCACCCGTTAAAGAAATTTCGTCCCGAAATTTGTTAGAGGTCGTTATGGATAACAATAGGAATGCTTTCATGACGAATATGTAGTGATAACAAAGTTTTATCATTATTAGATATAGATAAAACATTTCGATTATGTGAAGCGTACTAGCGAAGCTAAAAGGGAGTGAAATGAGTAAATATAGAATTGTTGTAACCGATGACATGATTATGATTGATTTCCGGAATTTAAGGGTTTCGAGAAAAATCTTATGTAATAAGATTTGGCTTTGCGGCGATCAGGATCTTCTTTGATTTAACGCAGCAATCTGTTTTGATTTCTTTGTCGAACATCTCACTATAAATTTACCTCCTTCTTTTCCTTACTGCCCACACCTTCTATTCTTTCTCTTTAGTTTCTACTTTAAGACATTCACTAAAAATGCTCCATCCCATTCTAATCCTTGTTATATTTCTAACTTTCATATCTTTCATTCTTCTTTTTCATCTATCACCAGAAGAATCTATTTTCTTTTATCCTTTCCTTGGAATTATAATGTCTTTAATTCTCCCGTGCCTTTACGTTGCCATACGTATTGATATGCACGGTTTGTAGTTTCAAGGTTGTGGTTAGGTTTTATATCTTCCCGTCCTCGAACCAAGCGAATAATGATCCGAATTTCGTAGGTATGAGATTCAGAATGAACATAGATATTGCTCTTAGAAAGAAATGGTAATGGTATGATTTTGATTAGTAAAAATTACCAGAATATTTTGGGAAATTAGAACTATCAGGGTGATACGTTCTAATATGTTTGAAGATTGTATAGAATGTAAGAGCCGCGTAACATGGCACATGAGGATGGTACTGTGAATCATCACATTTCATTAAAAACTTATCATAACTTAATGTAATATAATGAAGTTGATCAAGTTTCATTATATTATACTAATTTATGCATCAGTTCTCAACACTGCTTCAGAACATTCTTATTTTAACCTGAAGGTTTCAGAATTTAGAAACTAACACAGTTTCTTTTACGTTGTAACGTAGATATTACGGAGGAATGAATGATTTCAAATAAGGATAGCTTCGAAAACATCTTCAGAAATATTGAGGATATTTATAATGAATGATATGATAATGTTTTAGAATTTCTAATGTCGAAGGATGATGATGAAGATTGACCCGTAAGGGTTTAGATTCGGAAGCAAGGTGTTTGCTATGGAATTGTCATGATTCTTTTATGTACAAGTTTAGTCCTTGTAATTTGTTCAGAGTCTCCTTCACGATTTGCTCAATCCGGTTTTCAGTACCAAATTTTCTATCGAGCATTCCTAACACTTCCTCTTTTTATCATCAAGTTTTGGTCATTATGACTGTCTTACAACATGTTGCTTCGTCGGTATTTCAAGAACTACTTCATAGTTCAAGACGTTCTTCAGAAACTTCACATTCGGGGTATGAAGTTCTTAGAGATAATATCATAAGTATAGATGAAGAAATTCTGCAAGATTTTCAAAATACGACTTGCGGATTCCGTCCTAGAAATGTCAAGCTGCTGGTACATCTGCTGATAACGTTGTGAATTATAAAAGATTCTTCGGTGGTAACGGCGAAAGAACAAGGTATAGATTTCGAGATTATAGTAGGAGTAGTCTTACTGAGAAGCCGAAGTGGAGCTGTGACAAAATTAGCTTCTTGAAAAGGAATTGTAGGGTTGTTTTGCTAATGAATGACGGAGGATTCAACACAGTATGTGTTAAACTTATGAATTTGGTTTCGAGAGTTTTCCGGCGTATAAATCTTTGCTTCGGTAGACGAGGCGCGGCGGTTTCGACTTCTCGATCGAAATGTTTTCAAGAATCATGAAAGGATTTGAATACGAATTGTAATCGTCAAGATACGAATGAGGTTTGAGATAAAATCAAGTGGCAAACTTGAAGAATTGTTTAGTTTCATATGTTATATTCTATATTTTAATTCATTTTACTTGTCCATAGTTAGCAGTCTGTTAGTTCGATTGTCCAATAATACAATAGTTAAATAATATATATATATTATAATATTCGAATTAAATAATACATATCGTGACCCGTGTACCGGTCTCGGTATTGATCACAACTCAAACTATATATATAGATGGGTCGATATGATAAATCGAAACCTTGTATACGTGTCCCGTTATATAAAGTGCGTAAAATAAATAAATGTATATCATGACCCATGCACCGGTGTTGTCTCAGAATTAATCCGACGTGTTGCGTACATGTGTCCCGACAGTAGTACAGTGCGGAAATTAAAATTGCGGGAATGTAAATTGCGGAAATGTAAATTGCGAGAATGTAAATTGCGAGAATATAAATTGCGATAAATTAAATGTTAATCAGTTAGCTGGGAACAGTTAGCCGGAACAGTTAGCGTGAAATCCTTAATAGATTTTCAATTAGTTAAATCGTGTGTTTCTAACAATTTTAATATATCCAATGTTTTCTTCATTATGCCACTTGTTGGATTCTGATAAGTCAAAATCCGAATATGAAATGAGAATGGTTATTCTGGGATGAGCGGATACGAATACCGGTGGTTGCGAGTAAAATAATAGATGACCGTTGAATCAGATTCAAAGAATGTACAGTGTACTTATTAATGTGAATTCTAAATATTCCTCGGGTGCTACCCACCCGTTAAAATATTTTCATCATTAACAGTTTGTACGAAAGAAATTTTTAATTACAATCTTTATGAAAATATACTTGCATATATATTTTCATCGGATGTAATTATGGATTTAATGAGTAAAGAAAATATTATACTCATTTGATTTACTGTTGGCACTTGATTTCATGATCTCTGAACATTAGAGATTACGTAGTTGTCATGTTAAACGGAAGTAAATGAGGTAGGACGTGAGGCGAAGGTAATCGATGTCGAACGAAAATTTAGTAGATGGAACGATACGTAGAACGGTGACTATACTCATGGTATAGTTTATGACGTTGAGGTTTATGACGCGACTGTGGCTGCTGCTGGTGTTTGTAACCGTCACACCATATTTTCCATTGCTGTCACACAAACGCGAAGTTTATTAACTTATACTTGTACACCGGATTGATTGGCGATTGAAGCGAGCGGATGTATAAAATTCGGAATATGAGATGGTATATAATTATGATGAGATATCCGTAAAAAGGAGAAAAGAAATGGTTTCTCGAACAGGTTCGTCGGTAAGTGTTTCAGGTTTATCGCCAAAAGAGTAATTTAGTGGATGGAAAGGTTCTTCAATGTGAAATGATTTCCGGATGTCGTATGATATTCTAACTATATAGAATATCTATATATATTACCAAAGATTTCGTAGTCTTCAAAGAAATTTACGGCGTGTATCAGGCAAATCTAGGATGCGCTAAGATATGAATTTCGTCTATACACTATCGATGCACTAAATGCAGTAAGATGTGTCTAGGCTTAAGAATGCTAAGCAGGCAATTCCCTAAAGATGATAAGCAGATGATTTCCGACTAATGTGATAAGCAAAACTTTTTGACAAGCAGACACGGTCAAAGTCCAGTCTCACTAATGTATCCTAACAACCACCAGTTAGACACACTAATGGGTGACCTGGTTCGCTAAGACCAACGCTCTGATACCACCTATAACGATCCGTTCCTAATCCATTCGGACAACGTCCATATCGATTACAAACGAATTATAATAGTTGATAACATCGCGAGGTATTTGACCTCTATATGATACATTTTACAAACGTTGCATTTATTCTTAAAAAGACAATCTACCATTACATCAAAATTGACATGTTCGTCTAACATTTCCCAAAATTCAAATAACTAAATTTTAGCTCTTAATGATCTTCAATGACTCGAATGCAACGTTCTTGTATCATGACTTAAATGGTCCCAACTAGTATCCTTTATATGAGCTAATGCACAGCGGAAGACTTAATTCGTACCTGAGAATAAACATGCTTAAAAGTGTCAACCAAAAGGTTGGTGAGTTCATAAGTTTATCGCAACAACAGTTATCAAAAGTTTCAATAGACCACAAGATTTCATAGTTATAAATATCTGTACACTCGCAAGTGTATAAAAGCATTCTAAGTGGTTGAGCACTTGGTAACCATACTTAACATTTAATCACGTCGCATATTCCCTTTAATATATATAATCTTACTACACTGTACCAAAGTGTAGTCGCTTTAACGAAGTACTGTGCAACCGTTGAATACTGGTCGTCCAGTCCGGTTGGGGTTGTCAGGCCCGATAGATCTATCAACAGGATTCGCGTTTACAATACAGCGGTAAATATTAGTTACCAAGCTACAGGGAAGTATGCAAGTGGTACAACTCAACGTAGAATGTATTTTAAGTACTTGTGTCTATTTCGTAAACATTTATAAAAGCATCGCATGTATTCTCAGTCCCAAAAATATATATTGCAAAAGCAATTAAAAAGGGAGCAAATGAAACTCACCAATTGTATTTTGTAGTAAAAATACATATAACATCATTGATAACTTATAAGGTTGGCCTTCGATTCACGAACCTAATTAATTATATAATTTTATATCGATTAATATCTAAATAACGATTAAAGTCAATTTCTAGTGTACCAATCCTAATGCTCGAGACTAATTTGTAAAAGTTAACAGAAATTCATTTGACTCAAAATGGACTCCAAAAATTTATACCTGAATAAATATAGTCATTTTATATTTTAAATATTTAACAAAATTTATTTATAGTAAATAACAATACTTGTTAATAAATAATATTTTATATACAAAAATATATCAAATTGATGAATTAATATTTTATAATAATAATATTTCCTTAAAATGATAATTTTATTAATAAATTGATAATTTTCATAATAATAATTTAATAACAATAACAAAAATGATAAATTTATAATTTTGTTGATTATAATAGTTAAAGTAATATTTTGACAATTTTTGACAAAATTATTAATTGTTTTTAAAATAATATTTTTAATAAAGATAATAATTAATAGTTTTAATAATAATAATAATTAAAATAATAATTTTACATTTGTTGTAAAAATATTAGTTACTAAAAATTTTAATAACCTCGATGGTAGTGTTTATAATAATAACAACAATTTTAACAACGACGTAACATAAAAATATTCATTTTTAATAATTTGTACGAAAGTTCAATTGGCTATAACTTCAAATCTGTCCGTCGAATTCATTCGACATCTAAATGAAAAGTTTATAGTTTTTCGCCACCTTTCCAAAAACATATTATTCATATACCTTATTTCAATCACAAGAGTAACTAATTCAGATTCTATCCTAAAAATATATTTTAACAAAAAAAAATTGATATAAAAATATACACGATCCTAATTTCTCGAGCACTAGTCAAGGATACACTAAAAGTAAATAAAAGTTAAGTTTAGAGTGCTCACGTATCAATATTGAGATTCAATATTGCAGGATATTATTTAGACACAACGGAGATGATAAACACTAGTTTGTCTCACGAGCAAAACCCCCGATCCATACCCATAACTTCCACAGCTATGACCCATAATCTTCTTAATATTATCCCACTCATGAAATTAGTTTTGGAACACTTGGGCGGAACCCCATCATAGGATTTTTGTATAAATTTTAGAAATAACACTGATAATTTCCCTCAAAAATAATACTAATACTAGTAATATGAATATTGATACTAATAATCTTAGTAATCTTGATTAGTAATAATAATAATATTTTTAATTTATTTATTTATGTGAGTATACGGAGTAATAAATATATGTGTGTGTGTTGGTGTTTGATGAAAAATGAAAAAAAAAAAAAATGAAACGTACAAGCCTTTTTAAAGAAATTTTCGTACCTACCCACTTTATTTTGGCAAAACATTACACGATTCGTGTAGATGGGTACACGATTCGTGTAAGGTATAGTCACAAAAGTTGTAGATTTTTGAGTTACGGTCGTTTGGACACCAAGATCACCCTTTTTCGAGTCCGAATGAATTAGTTATGATTTTTCTCGTGCAAGTGCGCAGGTTTAGTGATTTCCAAAGTTTTAACTTAAAATCATGTGATGAAATGTTGTAGTCTTTTGGTGCTTATTAAAAATCTTTATTTTATTAAAATGACTCGTTAATAATTTGACAAAGACAGTTTCAGATATTTATAAAATTTATATTATCTTTTACACTTGTCGATAATTATAGTAATCTTATATCGAAACCTGATATTACATATCTAATATCTTGTTAACATTATCAGTTAATAAATATATATCATACATACACATAATGTTCGTGAATCGTCAGGCTTGGTCAAAGGTAACTAATCATTCCAATATAGATTTCAGACTTTCTAAACTCAACATTAGGGTTTTTGCTTATCGTGTCGGAAACATATAGAGATTAGAGTTTAAATTTGGTCGGAAATTTCCGGGTCGTTACACAATCATTTAATATTTATTTTTAATATACTTTATTTATATATAGAGATATATTTTAAATAATAATTATTATAATATCCTATTTTTATTTTATTATTTTTTAATAACAACAACATATAACACTTCAAATTATGTTTCGAATTATTATTTATATATACATATACATACACACAATCTATTTGCAACAATTGTTCGTGAATCGTCGGAGATGGTCGAAGGGTAATTGCATATTTGATTATAGTTCAAAAATTTTGAGACTCAACATTACAGTCTTTGCTTATCGTGTTGAAATCATATAAAGATTAAGCTTAAATTTGTTCGGAAATTTCCGGGTCGTCACAGTACCTACCCGTTAAAGAAATTTCGTCCCGAAATTTGAGTAAGGTCGTCATGGCTAACAATAAGAATGTTTTCATGACGAATATGAGTTGATAAATAGAGTTTTATCACTATCGAGTAATATAGATAAAACAATTCGATTATTTGAAGCGTACGAGTGAAGCTGTCACAAAAGAGTGAAATGAGGACAATAAAGATTCGTCTTGACTTTAAGTAAAGCAATTAAGACGTCTCGTATTCTTAGAATAAATCTTTGAATTTCCGAATGAACATGACTAAGGTTCTAAGGAAGAGATTATAATAGCACGATCTTGATTTGTCAAATTACCAGAATTTAAGAGAAAATATAGAACTATCATGAAAATATATTCTTGATATGTTTAGAGATTGTGTAGAATGTGAGAGTCGTGTAACATGGCATATGATGATGTTATGGTCTGTGAATCATCAAGCTCCATTAGAAACTCAGCATGACTTACTATAATATAATCACGTTGATCAAGTGTCATTATATTATACTAACTCATGCATCAATTTTCAACACTACTTCAAAATCATTCATAATTTAAATTCGAATTTTTCAGAATTTAGAAACTGAAACAGTTTACTATCTGATGTAATACTGATATCGCGAAGAGATAAATGATTTCAGATAAGAATAGTTATGAAAATATCTTCGGAAATATCGAGGATATTTATAATAACAGATATGATGATATCTTAGGATTTCTAATATCGAAGAATGATGAAAATTGTCCGTAAAAGTGTAGAGTTAAGAGTAAGGTATTCGTTAATGACTTCAGCAGACACTGAATCATTTGGATTCTTTGAAGACAGGTTTAGTCTTTGTGATTTGTCCACAACCTCCTTCATGATTTGCTCAATCCGTTTTTCAGTTCCAACATTTCTGAGCTTTTCCAACATACTATTCTTTATCATCAAATTTTCGACGGTTAAGGTCGTTTACTGTTGTCTACAGTTTCTGCTGCTTCGTTCAGCTTTTTCAACATTCCGAGTATTAATTCGCAGACTAGGTGCTTTTCAGAATTTCAGAATGAAAGATCATAATTCTAAAAGATAAAGGTTATATGTATACATATAACTGTTGATGTAGAAACGTTGCGAGATTCGAAATACTGATTGCTGATTCTTGGTAATTGGTATGGCAATTATCGTTACAAAACGTGAATGAGTATATGATAGGGTATTAATGAATAAATATAGTGATTTATCGAAGTGACTTACGCCAAAGAGTAGTGAAGTTGCTGGTACGTTTACTGTTAATGTGGTGGGATATAAACAGTTCCCCGGTAACGAAGGCGAAAAGACACCGTATATATCAAGGTTATAATAAGGTTGTTCAAACGAAAAGTCGAAGTTGACTTGCTGGAGCTGTTACAAAACTGACTATTGTGAAAAAGAATTGCAATATTATTTTCTGTAATAACAATTCCAAAGGAACTTGCGCAGATACGTGTTAAACGTTTACTCAGGTTCCGAGTGTTTTCAGGTGCATAACTATATGCATAAATCTTTTCTTCCGTAGATGAAGTGTGGTTAGTTCATCCTCCCTATTGAGGTGTTTTCAAGAATCATGAAAGGTTTGGACGCAGATTGTAATCGTCAAGATACAAATGAGGTTAAAGATGAAATCAAGTGGCAAACTTGAAGAATTGTTTAGTTTCATATGTTATAATCAATATTTTAATTCATTTTAATTGTCCAATGTTGGTAGTCCTCAGTTGATAGTCCACAGTTAACAGTTCAATAATTCATATATAGTTTAATATATTATATTCGAATAAATTAATACGTGTCGTGACCCGTGTACATGTCTCAGACTCGATCACAACTCAAAGTATATATATTATTATAGAATCAACCTCAACCCCGTATAGCTAACTTGATCATTACTGCATATAGAGTGTCTATGGTTATTTCAAATAATATATATAGATGCGTCGATATGATATGTCAAAACCTTGTATACGTGTCCCGATATTTAAAGTGCGTAAAATAAATAACAGAAATTAAATAACGATAAATAAAATTGCGAGAATATAAATTGCGATAAATAAATTGCGATAAATAAAATGTAATCAGTTAGCTAGGAACAGTTAGCTAGGAACAGTTACCGTGGATTCTTATCAAAATTCTTCTCATAGTTAAATTGTTTGTTTCTAACAAATTTTATTTTTGTCCAATGTTTTCTTCATTATGCCACTTGTTGGATTCTGATAGGTCAAAATTCAAATATGAAATTGAATGAAAATAGTTATTCTGCGGTGAACGGATTCGTATATCTGTGGATGTGAGTAGGATAGTAAATGACTGTTGAATCAGATTGAAAGAATGTACAGTGTAACTTATTAATGTGAAATCTAAATATTCCTCCGGTATTACCTACCCGTTAAAATATTTTCACCATTAACAGTTTGTACAAAAGAATTTTTAATTACAATCCTTATGAAAATATATATACATATATATTTTCTTCAGATGTAATCATGGATTTAATGAGTTAATATAATATTAATTTCATTTGATTTACCGTTAGAACAAGAGTATATAATCTCTAAAATATTAGAGATTACATAATCGCCATGTCGAACAAAGATAAATGATGTAGAACCTCATGTAGAATGAAGATAATCGATGTAGGACATCATGTAGTATGATGATTATGCTGGAGGTACAGACTGTGAGTGTGAGGCGTGTAGTGTTGAGGCTTGTGCTGCGGATGTTGTTATTGGTGGTACTGGTATTGCCGGTGCTGTTGCTAAAGCTGGTAGGTTTTGCACCACGTTTTCCAAATTTATTACTCGAGCGCGAATCTTATTGACTTCTTCCATTACTCCAGGATGATTGTCGGTCGGAACGACCGGATGAATAAGGTTTAGAATTTTAGAGAGAATATAATCGTGGCGAGATACTCTGAAAATGAGTGTGGAAATGGTGTTTCGAATGGGTTCGCCGGTAAATGCTTCAGGTTCTTTGCCAAGAGGGGTATGTGGTGGATGGAAAGGATCGCCTTCTTCGCGTCTCCATCGGTTAAGTCGTCTACGAACCCATCAGATGAATTAGGGATGGCTGATTTGGTTGATTCATTCTGATGACACTGCTTTCAGAGCTTAGGTGAAACTCCATGTCGGAATAGCTGTCGGAATCCGAGGAATTCAAACTGGTTGAAGGATTCATCTTGTACGATCAGATGAAAGATTTTCGATAAGAAATAGATTATAGGATGTAGATTAGTACCCTGCAATACATAATTTACATATGCATATATAATACTAAAATCCCATAAGTTACGGAGGAATCTACGGAAGCTGTCAGGCAAAGGTAACATTAACAGATACGCTAAGATATGAATTTATCTATACACTATCTATGCAATAGAGGCAGTAAGATGTGTCCAGACTTTAAGGATGATAAGCAAATAATTTTCGACACTAAATGATAAGCAAAACTTTTGACATGCAGACACGGTCGAAGTCCAGACCCACTAATGCATCTAAACAACTATCTGTTAGACATACTAATTCAAGACCTGGTTTGCTAAGACCACTGATCTGATACCACCTGTAGTACAGTTGGGGACAACCACCATCCCACCCAGTGCCTTCCCAGATAACCGCCTGGTGACCACTGAGTGTACCTCAAATACTGATTTTAGGGCCTGCCTCTCGGCTACTGCCAACCCTCGTAAGGGATCGCAAGGAGTAAGAGCCAATGCTTCGTCACAGGTAACACTGTGAGAATCTCCTTTAGGACTAACCCGCACCAACGACGTTAAAACAGCTCTGATGCCACCTGTAGTGACCCGTCCTAATCCATCTGGACGAAGTCACCAACATCTGGTCCCATTGCGATGATCGACTCCAAGTAATGTCTCTAAAATGAGCAAATGCATAGCGGAAGATTTCTTTCATACCTGAGAATAAACATGGTTTCAAGTGTCAACCAAAAGGTTGGTGAGTTCATAAGTTTATCGTAAACAATAAAATTCATCATTTTGATAGACCACAAGATTTAAATGCTGCATGGTACAAATGGGCCCGAATCCTATACCCACCTGTAATGTACATGCGATATCTTTTAAATAAAGTACACCTTTCTCGTGTACAAAACCATTTTTCATAAATCTTAGTAACCGTACACATATCTCGTGCACAAAAATAACATACAAATAACCTGTGTATAAAATCATTCTCTCGATACATAACATTCACTTTACTTTCATAGCTTGGCTTGGTAACCGACCTTAACATATAATGCGCATAATAATATCCCCAAAACAGAACATCTCGTCTGTATAATAATCATATAAAGTTCGAAGTACTAAACACCACGCCCACTAGCCCTTCCGTCTAGTAAATATTCTGGGTGGGGGTGTTAAACCCGGTAGCTACCTTTAGGATTCGCGTCAATTAGGCGTGCACTAATTCTCAAAATTAGTAATGTTCCCTAATTCTTAGGTTACTAAGCAATAATAATCAGGGGAAAAATATTCATATCAATTGTGGCAATTATCACGTCCACATAATTCAATGGTGACAATTATCACGTCCACATAATTCATTCGAGGAATGTTTTGCTTGTGTCTATCTCGTCAAACATTTATAAAAGCATTTCATTTATTCGCAGTTCAAAATATATTTCAAAAGCATTTAATAAAGCAGTTGTAAAAACAGCGCATGTATTCTCAGTCCCAAAAATGTAAAGAGTAAAAGGGAGCAAATGAACTCACAATATTGTATTTTGTAGTGAAAATACATATGACGACATTGAATAATGCAGGGTTGGCCTCGGATTCACAAACCTATATCATTTATATGTATATTAACACATATAATGGTAATCGAACAAATTTAGGTATTATTATTAATTATTATTTTAGTAACTTGTACGTGTTATTAATAACTAAATTAACTATATTTATTTTTTTTATATACATTAAATAGATGATTAATATTTATTACAAACATATTAATATAGTTATGTTTTATGTAAATAATATATTTTTATATAGAAAATCTTTATTTGATATATTAATAATACTAATAATAATAATGATAAAAATAATAATATTAGTGTTAGAAATAATAAAAATGATAATAAAAATAATAATGATAAAAATAATGATAATTCTAATAATAATAATAATGATAGTTCTAATAATAAATCTCATAATAGTGATAATGTCAGTAGTTTTTAATAAATTAAATAATTTAATAATAATGATAATGAAAATTATACTTTTTGATATTAATAGTTAGTACTTAGTAATAATAATTGTAACAACCTTATTACTTATGGTAATCTTAATAGTAATACTTTTATTAAAAATAATAATAATTCTAAAATGATACAAATACTAATATTAATAAAAGTGATAGTAACTTTTATTATTTTCATCACAATACTAATAATAATCCTAATAATAACAATAATAATAATAATAATACACATATTAGTAATAATAATAGTATTTATAATTATATTACCTGTAATAATATCAATAATTAATAATGATAATCATAATAATTCTAAGTTTCATCATACTTAATAATAATACTAACTACTATTAATTATAATACCATTAATAACAATAATAAAAATAATATTAACAATTAATAATAATAATAATAATAATAATAATAATAATAATAATAATAATAATAATAATAATAATAATTTTTAAAATAGAGAACTACCTCAAAAAACTCTTTTAAAAAGAAAACACCCCGAACCAGGTTCGAACCCGCGACCTCCCGTTCACCCAACACCTCATACCATCCATGTGTTGCTACTTTTCTGATTTATAATACTGACTTAATACCTTTAATCCGAAAACTGTTTTAATATCCTACTTGCATTTGTTTTAGCCCAACCAAAAATTCAGTTGGGTCTCGGCCCAATTACAGCCCAACTGATAACTATAATCACGGCCCAATCAAAACAACCCAACAATTACTTTGCAATCCACCGAAGCTGTTGTAGGGTTTTAAATTAATCGAATAAAAAAATGAAACAAGTAGGGTAAAGCAGCAGGAAAACAACGACAATATCATCATCATCTTACTTTCTATCATCATCATTCGAATAATCATCTTTATGGTAACCATCTCATTATACTCGCCATCATTGAATCATCATACTATCATCATCGTTATGATCAATCCCGCTATATTAGAATCATTATTTTTGACTCATTATTTTAGACTCATCATCATCATCGTTATTATAACAGGAAACGGTTTTGAATAGCATCAAGCAATACAGTGGTGGTGTTTGTTGTGGTGATCGGTCAGAAAACAGAAACAATACACAGTTGGTGTAACGGGGTATTTGGTGGTGGTCATAGGGTTGAAGAAGGTTGAAGAGGGTAAGGATGGCGGTCACAATAGTACCGTTTCTGTAGCAGCTAGTCATGGTTCTTCTTGGACTGAATTAAATAGAAAAATAGCAGCTTAGCAGTCAAAAGTGGCTGTTTACACATAACGGAAATAGTTTGTAGTGACGGTTTGTGTTAGGGTGCCTTGGTTGAACATGGTTGTTCCGGCTATAACCAGAAAAGAAAGAGAGAAGACGAGAGATAGAGAGAGGGAGAGATGGTGTAGTTGACGGTGGTAGTGACAGTTTGGTGGTGGTGGGTTACGAACATAAACAGGAACACACCAAATTGAGAACGTATTGTAGTTTGATGACGGGTTTCGTTTGTTGATGGTGGTGTTCTTATTGGGTTTAAAGTGGTGTTTTGGTTATCGAAACAAAAATAGATAAAAGTCGAGCAAGGTACGATGTGTGTGGTTTGGTGGTCCTATAATCGTAACAGACAAGATGAAAACGATTGCAGTTCAGCGGTTGTTATGGTGTTGGTGTTTTAAAGGTGTTTGGTTGTAGAAAGTGGTGAAGTGGTGTACGGTGTCGGTTGTGGTGTGGTTCAACAGAATGAAGGTGGTGGTTATAAGTGATATTATCGAGCATGTAAAAGGCAGAAACGATGGGTAGTTTGAGGGGAGTCCAGATGGCGGTTTGATCATGATTGCAGTAGCAATTATAAAATGATAGAAGTATTGTTCTCGGTCTCAGCTCAACACAACAACTAGGTTTTTCGAAGGTGCATGGGTGGTGGGTTGTTCGTTTAAGAGAATAAGAAACAGAGCAGAGGAATAGAAAGATAGAGTGATTGATTCTCTATCATTCATTACATATATGTATGCATATATAAGTAAATTATATAAATATAATATTAATAATAATTATTAATAATAATAATATCTTAACATTAGTCAAAAGTAGAAATAGGATGGAAACATATAATTGAATCAAACGTGCAAAAACTAATTTCAATTCTTCCCGACACTATTCAACTATAAATCATGGCCCGTGTATCGTGCACTATTTGAAATCAGGGGCGGATAAAAGTCTTCGGATAAATCCCAAAATTTTAATTTAAGTATCTTTATTTATTTAGGTCATTATGGTATAAATTTTGGTCATTAACTAGTAAATAAAAATTACATTAATTATTCACTCCCTACCCCAAGTAAAAATAAAAAGTTTTAAAATTTGACAAACAACATCTAAATATATTATTAATAAGCCTAAAATTTATAAACTCATTTTCGTATCACCGTTTATTTTAAAATTACATAAGTTTGAATTTAACTTGCCTAATATCAATCGGAACATCAAACGAGTATTACAATCATTTAATATTTATTTTTAATATACTTTATTTATATATAGAGATATATTTTAAATAATAATTATTATAATATCCTATTTTTATTTTATTAATTTTTAATAACAACAACATATAACACTTCAAATTATGTTTCAAATTATTATTTATATATACACATACATACACACATATCTATTTGCAACAATTGTTCGTGAATCGCCGGAGATGGTCGAAGGGTAATTGCATATTTGAAAATAGTTCAAAAATTTTGAGACTCAACATTACAGTCTTTGCTTATCGTGTCGAAATCATATAAAGATTAAGCTTAAATTTGTTCGGAAATTTTCGGGTCGTCACACCTACTATTCACTTACTATTCATCAAAAGCGACACATTTTGCGCTTTAATGACTTGTACGTTGTGCAGAGGGAAGTTGTACCCACAAGGAGTATTGCACTATTCATCTACAGTAATATCTCTATATACTAAGACACAAAGTTACATACTATTCACTTACTATTCATCGAAAGCGACACATTTTGCGCTTTAATGACTTGTACGTTGTGCAGAGGGAAGTTGTACCCACATGGAGTATTGCACTATTCATCTACAGTAAAAAAAAATTTTTAATTGTCCCTCTCATTCTCTCCTAGAAATTTTAATAAAGGACTGCATAAGAACGTTGGCCCCTTTTTTAAAACTAATTTTCTTCAAAAAAACAAGACGATAAAGACTTTTTTAGCCCTTCTTTTTTTCCCTACAATTTTTCCTACACTTTCACCAACAAGTCAACAACGACTCCATCACATTGCCCAAAAATGTCTACAAAACGGCGCGGCAACGCGCGCGCACCAAACAGTAGTTCTATCTATATCTATATATTTATTATTGTAGTAATAAATATATCCCGAGGACCACTGGGCATCTGAAAAATGACAAACTTAGAAACTTTTTTAACTTAATTTATGTTGGTTAATGTTAATTAAGTTGTTATCAAGTCTTGTATTCAAAATGTGCTGGGTTATGGAATGTATAAGGCCAGTCACTTGCAAAAAGGTTTATATATATGTGGGAAATTAAGTAAAGTATCATCTTGTAAACGACCAAAGCCCAAAGGTAGGTATAGATTCAATTCCATTTCTTGCAAGTAACATAAACATACCATTACACTTTTTATCAAAAAGATGACGTGTTTCAATAAATATTCGTGTTATACTTGCATCATCACTTGCTAACTTATATAATTATATAAGGTCATCTCGATCTTTTCATCCTTATGTTACTAACGATTTTTCTTTTCAGTTTTCAATCAAAATCCATTTTCGTGTCTCATTATTTAATTTCTAAAAAAATAGATAAAGATGATTATTGAACATGAACACCCACTAAATCTCATTGATATGTGGTCAAAGCATATAAACTACGAAGAAGAGAGTGATGAAGATGATGACGATGGCGAGAAAGATTTAGTTAGAAAACCAGACTTTGAATGTGAATGTGATATATGTGAAGAAACAATTTTTTGGTATCATAGATATTACTACAAGTGTGATCATTGTCACTATTCGATTCACAAGTTTTGTCAACATCTTCCGACAACCACGGAATACCATGCTTCGGACATAGCTCATACTCTTATTCTTTCCTTCCCACCTTACGGCTCCGGTCCGTCCAATATATGGTATTGCAATATTTGTGAAACGGATGATGTTTTTAATTTTAAATTTTATTATACTTCTGCTGGATTTAATGCTCACATCAAGTGTGCTACAAGATATTTAAAACTCAATTTCATCCATCACCCTAGCCATATGCACCCACTTGCAAGTATTGCGAGTGGCAAACAAATATTATGCAAATGTGAGGCATGTGGAAAGAAACATATAGGTTTGTTTTATCAATGTTTAGTTTGTCCTTCTAGCCCATTGTTACACAATGATTGTGTCTTTTTACCAAAAAGGTTGCTTATCCAACAAACCACACATGATCGTTTCTCCCATACTCACCCACTCACACTTGCGTATTCCTTCCAAAAATTATATATAAGAGATTATACTGATCCCAAGTGTAGGGTATGCAATGATCTTAATTTCAATGAATATCTCTGGAGATATGAATGTGGCAAGTGCAGATACTATGCCCATCTTGATTGTGCAACATACACATCCGAGCGCTTCATGTCCATCTTAATATTTCCAGGTAAATATATATATCAAACACCTACTTTAATTTATTACACCCGGCAATTGAGACTCATACTCTCAAATTTGGGTCAACTGGGTTAAACTTTTGGGTCAAGTTGGTCTTGAAAAAAACGCCTAGCAATGTAAACCTGAAATCTTAAAAAAAAAAAAAAAAGTCTCAAATGATAAAGGAACGAGTCCAATGAGTATCAATTCATAAAGCTCAATAGAGATATCTCTAATGGGTAATGTGAATGGGTCAAACGTGTTGAGCATAAATATCATAATGTGAAACAGAAATGTGAAACTGAAACGCGGAACGTTGAAAAACATTCTGACCGATTTGACAGTCTGTTACCCAACCCAAGCCATAAGGACCCGTTTGACCTATTATCCATTTCAACCTAAAACCGTTTTGACCAATTACCCAAATCGAATCAACCTGACCCGTTTGTCAGGTATAACTTTTATACTCCATATTATTACTTCTTTTTAATCTACTTACATAGGTGTTATTAATATAAAAGTTATGTTTTATGTTTTATTTTATTTATGGCGACCGATTTTTCATTATAAATAAGCTGCAACTATAATTCATTCATTAAATTAATTAATAGGTACAGGAAAACTCATTAAAAATTATGAAGAGGATGACTACCCAGATCTTCTTCACCTTCCCTTTCCCGATGAATCTTATAGTATATTAAAAAACTTGTTTTATAAAGATACTCGATCAATGTCATTTGGAACTAATGATGTGATCAAAAAGCATATTAGTCATGAACATCCACTACTTGTTGTGGATGTTACGCGACCAACAACCGCCTCTCATAGAGCAAAAAATGTTTCATATCATAACCCAAGAAAAAAGATTCAACTTTTATGTAATGGATGTGTGAAACCAATTATGACGCCGCCATTCTATGTATGCGCCAATGAGGATGAAAATTGCGACTTTGTACTCCATGAGTGGTGCACCCGTCTTCCAGTTGAAGTAAACAACCACCCTGGTCACCGGAAACATCCCTTGATTTACCATCCAAAGATCAATCCTAAGTTTCTTAATGTTTTCGAGTGTGCTATTTGCAGATTACCTAGTAATGGATTTGTTTATTGTTGTGTCGAATGTGGATACTGCGTCGATGTTTGTTGTGCATTTATACCTGAAAGAGTTACTCACAAGGCTCACCCAAATCACCTCCTTTCTATATATGAGACTGGATTATATTACCCGTACAAGAATTGTCGTTTGTGTATGGGTGATTGTTATTCGGGATTTGCGTTCCAATGTGAGGTTTGCGATATTAATTTACACGTCAAGTGTGCTTTATTAGTGAGTGAGACAATTACACACAAGGTTGACAAACACCCAATGAAGTTGAGTTACTTTCCGATTGAGAATCATAAAAGTGATTACTTTTGTGAAATTTGTGAATTCCCATTAGATCCTGGTAGATCCTTCTATCATTGTCAGGAGTGTGTTCAGTCAGTACATACCGCTTGTGCTCCATTAATACGTCAATCAGAAACATACACGTCTCCCTTCTTTTATCAAAATGTTGATAAGTATGTGAATATAAAGTTCGAGGTAATTCATAACCTTGCTCACGTTCACCAACACTCTCTTTCATTTGTTCGGGGAATTGAAACCAAGGGTGTTCATTGCGATAGATGTTTAAAAAGTGTGCGAGACGTGATGACACTTAAATGTCTACAATGTAAGTTTGCAATGGATTATGATTGTTTTAAAAGCTACTATGCCCGTTAGGCCGTTATATTGTAGCTGTGTGACACTGTGACTATATATGATGTAAAGTCATTCATGTGAAATAAATAAAATGTTTGTTTAACCAATTGTGTGGGTTGAAAATAACTTTAAATCTGCTACAACAATACAATGATCATTAATTTCGCTAACTGGAAAGTTTATAAGCTGTATTTGTCACATTTTTGTATGCTAGAGGATGTACTATAATGGTCATCTGTTGCACATGTTCTTATGCTAATTACACGAAAATAATACGGGGTAAGCATTATTATTTGTTTCCATATAATTTTGATACATCAAACATGGGTTATCCTGGTGCAAAAAATTTTATTCAACGGTTGAAGCTTTTAGGATGGTCCACTAGTCTTTTCCAATATTGTTAAGCACATGATATTCTGATTACGTGCACCTGGAATGCTCTATGTTCTCGAGTTCTCTAGATTTTAGAAGAGAAAAGAAAATAAAAATTACGAAATGAAAAAAAAAAAAAAAAGGAAGAGGGAAGAAGATTTTATATATTTTCCTTTTCCTTCCTACTCGATCAAGAGCAGATAACCTTTTTTATTGGGAACGGCAAACACACACACTAATTTTTTATCACGACGGGACTTGAACTTATAAGTTCACAGTATTTGATCTATGAACACCAGACACTCAATTGAACAATAAATAAGAATTATAAGTACAAGAATTGAGAGAACACGATATGAAATATATGTTTGATAATATTGATCGTGCCAAAAGATACATCGAATGAAAAGCACACGTCCCTATTTATACAGATCAAAACCAAATCTGGAGATTTGGTTTCTAAAACTACTCTGCTACAAATAAGGAAAAGATAAACTTAAAAACCAAACTTATACGCTAATAACTTTAAAGTCAATCTTCTGGAGATAAACCCGAATCAAAACAAATCTTCTTAAAAGTTAAACATATCTCCAGAATATTCATTAGCTTAGCCATCAAGAAATTTAAAACCGTTGACTTCAATAAACATCGGAGTCTACAACTTCAGACTCTACATCTCCAGACTCTAGAATCTGCAAAATACTTTTTGACTCATCAGATCATAATTTCCAACAATCTTCCCCTATCTGATGATGTCAAAACAACCTGTTCACCTACTTCTTCAACTTTGCATACTCCTTTTCAATCAGTTTACACTTGCTATTCATAAAATGAATTTTCTTCAACATGGACAACTTGCTATACAAGTGATTCAACAATTGTACCCTAAAAGGAAAAGTTTGCTCTGTCTCACATCTAGATAATAAACTGATCAACATCTCAATGCTAGCTCCTTCAAACTGATCAACCCTAAACAACATTCTTTGATTTCCATTTGTCTTAAACATCAAACCATCCAAATACTCAACATACTTATCATCAACAAACTCTAAATGTTCAGGAACATCATACCTTTCAACATGTCCCTTAGCTCTTCTCTCCTTCATCTCTAAATCAAACATTCCACAAAATACCTCATAATCCTTAAAACTTATAAACCCTTCTTCAAATACCAAATGTACCAGCATATAAACTCTCTTCAACACTTCTTGTACAATAACTTGATCATCTGTATACTCCTGGATACACACATCTATGCCTTTTCACTCACAAAAACCCAATCGAACAATTTGATTCAATTTAACTCTTAATCTTCTATCAGGTAAATGAGTCATGGTTTGCAATAAAGTGACACCTTCAAATTCAGATTTATCAACCTCAACCTTGACAACATCACCTTCATATCTTCTGAATCTAAATCTTTTGTTCATCTGAGCTCTTAAATTACCATGTATAGCAGCAACCACAACAGCACTAGTGCTTCCTTGAACATAACCAACACCACCTATTTGAGTATCACCAGCAACAACCACCTGGGTATCAACATCAACCATTTGAGTATCACCAGTACCTCTATCAACAACAACCACCTGAGTATCAACACCTCTATCAGCTATATTCTCCCCCTCAGCCTGATGCTCCCCCTCAACTTGAGCTCTCTTAGATTGCTCCCCCTCAATGCCTTCAACATTCAATCTTTTTATTTTCTCCCCCTTTTTGACATCATCTAAAGGGAGAGTAGATAATAACTTCCAAATTTCAGTTTGTTGATCTTGAAGAGACTTAACATCAGAAGCAAAATCTGTAAAACATTCTTTAACTTCATCAACACCTGCCATTTTCTTTTCCAAAGCTGTCAATCTGTCAGCAATATTTGTCACACCCCCCGCACCACTTGTACCAGCCACATCCTGTACATCCCCAACCATCCTCCTTACCTCCATCAACACATTTTTAGAAATAAAATTATTATTCAATTGGAGATTAATTTTATCAAATTGAGACTGCACACCAGAAAGCTTGTCATCAAACTTTTTAGTCAAAGTGGTCAAAGCCTAGTTCAGGCCAACCATATTAATTGGTGCCTCAGTCTGTGAAGTGTTACCAATAGTTAGGGGTAGGGTTGGCATGTCCTCACAACCTTCCTGTTGAAAAGTAGGGCGATCCTTGGACATAGAAGGATTAGAGGCCTGTATTACACCTTGTGACATAAGTGTAACATTGGCAGCCTGTGCAAGTAAGTGTAAGGAAGGAATATTTGGAGTGGGTAGTGGCAGACTTGAGTCTGAGGTAATAGTAGGCTTGGCCATTGTAGCTGGTTTTTGGATTTGGTTGTTTGAGTTCAGGATTGAGACTTCTTCATTTAAGTTAACTGAGTGGGATTCTTCAGCAACTGTAACATGGGTATCCAAGTTGACTATCCTATCAGATTTAGGTTGGGTCAAAGTACTCCCCTCACCAACCTCTAGCAGAGGTGATAGAGAAGCACTAGTAGCACATTGCCTAATGGATTGTTGATGTGAATCCATAAGTGCTGAATCATATAGGGTTTCAGTTATGGTGATGTTCTCAATATGAACTGGTGAGTTCATAAGGTTGGTTGATTGGAGATTTTGTTCATTAGTAGTGGGAGAAGGTAGGTTAGAATGAAGTGGGTTGTCCTCACTCATACCTTCAGCCTGCTCTATTTGTGAAACAACATGGGGTGGAGTTTCTGGGGGGGTAGAATCTGATTGCTCAGACT
The DNA here is from genome assembly GCF_046630445.1 of Rutidosis leptorrhynchoides. NCBI lineage: Eukaryota > Viridiplantae > Streptophyta > Magnoliopsida > Asterales > Asteraceae > Rutidosis > Rutidosis leptorrhynchoides. Next base: position 545,406,786 of record NC_092334.1, read on the forward strand.
CTATGATAGGTTGACCATTGTTGTGATCTTCTGCAGACCCTGATTGCTCAGACCCTGAAGAAGATGCCCCTGCAGATCCTGATTGCTCAGGAACTATAGGTTGGTCATCATGGCCAATATTGACCCATTGCATCATAGCTGGTGTGAGAGCAACTTCTTCATCATTGACAATATGGCTGTGAAACATTCGTGTACTACACTCTGGAAAAGCTGTATACTCATACACACGAAACACCTTAAGCCCATCATATAAAGCTGGAGTCATGGCTTGTTCAATCATAAGACTCAAAATCCTGATAAATGGCACATTATGATCCCTAGGAGTCTTTTCAGTAAGAACCAACAATTCATTAAAGTACAAACGAGCAAAATCAATATTTCTTCCTGTTACTATAGCATGAAACAAATAAGCCTCAAAATCATTAATCTTAGTCAAGCTCCCACACTTAAAACTCAAGCTTCTAAGTACATTAGACAACACAAACATCCACCTGGGTGAAAACATAGTTATCTTAAAAGATGAGTCAGTCAAAGGTTGACCAACCAAAGTAAAACAAGACCTCACAACAGACCTTGATACGATTCTAACAAAATCATCTCGCATAGGAAGATTCAAAGCCAATCTTAAATGATTTTCAGTAAGAACTAAAGTATTGTTACCATTGCGATAAGTGCCAGTGATTGTTCGAGCTTCCCTATTTCCAACACAAGTATACCAGAATTCACCTAACAACTCTGGAAACATAGTCGTTGTTTTAAAGAAAGCATCCTTCAGAGGATGATTTCGCATGAACTGAACCAACTCTTCATAACCTTCGTTAGTAAAGTTTTCAGGAATAGAATCACATGCAACTCTTTTGTTAGCCGAAACCATCACATCCTTGTTTCCTTTGATTTCTGTAGCTCTAACCATGTTAGCAGTGGGTACAAGAACGAATGGAATGAACTTTGATCTTGCCATTTAGCTTTAAGAAAGAGAGAATTTTGAAGATTGAGGGAATTTTTGAAGATGATGATCGAAAAGAGGGATTAGGGTTTTATAATTTGATATTGATTTGAAGAAGAGGAGGGATTAAATACTCCTGACACAATTTCAAAAAGTTACTTTTAACCCCCAAAAGAAGTTACCTTTTACCCCCTTTAAAAATAACCCTTTTCACTTTAGACAAACGTAAGTAAAAACCAAATAAGGAAACAAATATTTCACAAACTTACACCAGTAGAGTAAATCTTTCCAGACTCTGAATAACATGATGTCACCCAGACTCTGAATATGACGTAATCCAGACTCTAATTTTTTTATTTTTATTTTTTACAATAACAGTTTAGAGAGTATCATCACTGGACAACATTTCAGTTGATGGATTTAACATTCCAAGTTGCCCAAGAAGATAAAAATGCCTTTCTTCAGGAAGTGCTTTAGTAAAAATATCTGCCATTTGATCTTTAGTACCAATATGCTTTAAAAACACTTTGCCCTTCTCAACACAATCCCTTATAAAATGATGCCTGATTTCAATATGCTTGGTTCTGGAGTGAAACACTGGATTCTGAGTAATAGCAATTGCACTTTTATTATCACACATTATTGGAGTTTTGGTCAATGATAACCCAAAATCCAAAAGTTGATGTTGCTTTCAAAGTAACTGAGCACAACAACTTCCTGCAGCAACATATTCAGCTTCTGCTGTGGAAGTGGCCACAGAATTCTGCTTTTTACTAGACCAGTTGACCAATTTTCCACCTAGCAATTGACATCCACCAGAAGTGCTTTTTCTGTCTAATTTGCAACCTGCATAGTCTGCATCTGTGTAACTAATTAGATCAAACCCTGAGTCTTTAGAGTACCAAAGACCCAGGTTAGGGGTACCTTTTAAGTACCTAAAAATTCTTTTCACAGCTTTATAATGAGACTCCCTAGGATCTGATTGGTAACGTGCACAAAGACATGTAACAAACATTATATCAGGTCTACTAGCAGTTAAGAATAGCAAAGATCCAATCATACCTCTATAGGTTGATTGACAAGTGAGTTTCCCAGATTCATCTTTATCAAGCTTTTCAGAAACACTCATTGGAGTTCTTAAAGTAGAACAATTTTTAAAACCAAATTTAGTTAACATGTCAGAAATGTAGTTACTTTGGTTAATAAATATGCCTTCAGAACTCTGTTTAATTTGCAACCCAGGAAAATAGTTTAAAGTACATAAATTGCTCATTCTATACTCTTCAGACATAATGTCAGAAAACTATTTTCTTAAGTGTGGATTAGTAGACCCAAAAATAATGTCATCAACATAAATTTGAACAAGTAACACATCACCTTTGTCCTTTTTGATAAATAAAGTCTTGTCAATGGCTCCTCTGGAAAAATTCTTTTCTAGAAGAAATGTTGACAAGGTATCATACCAGGCTCTGGGAGCTTGCTTCAGACCATACAATGCTTTCTTCAATCTGTAAACATGCTTAGGAAATTTCTTACTTACAATACCAGGAGGTTGTTTCACATACACCTCTTCTTGCAATTTACCATTCAGAAAAGCACTCTTCACATCCATTTGAAACACCTTGAAATCTTTGTGTGCAGCATATGCCAGAAACAGTCTAATAGCTTCAATTTTAGCAACAGTAGCAAAAGTCTCATCATAATCTAATCCTTCTTCTTGTCTATACCCTTGAGCCACTAACCTTGCTTTATTTCTAATCACAATACCCTCTTTATCAACCTTGTTTCTGTAAACCCATTTAGTGCCAATTGCAGTTTTACCATCAGATTTTGGAACCAACTCCCATACATCATTCCTTTCAAATTCTGTCAACTCTTCAGTCATAGCCTCAACCCAATCATTGTCAGCCAATGCTTCATATACTTCCTTGGGCTCAATTAGTGAAAGAAAACTAGAAAAGAAGCAATAGTTTGCAATAGCAAAGTCAGACACAGGTGTCTGAGAAGAAGAGCTAGGTTTAGGCAAACCAGTAGGATCCACAACATAATCCTCAAGATGCTTTGGAGGAACTATATTTCTAGATGATTTTCTAGTAGGAACGGCATGATCCAAGGTGGTATTTGATGACTGATCACACTCTTGAATAACAACAGACTCATCTTCTTGTGGAACTTCTTCTGTATGAGAATTATCTGCAGAATCATTTTTCAACCCAGACAAATTAGGTTCATCTGACTCAGACTCTGAATCCAGAGTCTGAACACTGTTTCCAGAAATTAAATTTGACAATTCACCAAGTGCAGATTGCTCAGTGCTGGATGACTGATCCATTTCTATAGAGCTTTCATCAAAAGAAACATTAATGGATTCTTCAATTTCATTCTCCTCTGATTATATACTCTATAAGCTTTAGATACAGAAGAATATCCCATGAACACACCTTCATCAGATTTTGACCTCATCTTTTCAAGCTGATCTCTTTGAATTAAAATATAGCACTTACACCCAAATACATGGAAGTAAAGAATAGTAGGCACCTTTTTATGGTATAACTCATAGGGAGTTTTGCCATGTTTCTTCACAATCAAAGACCTATTTTGAGTATAACATGCTGTATTAACTGCCTCTGCCCAGAACCTTAGAGCAACATTTGATTGACATAACATGGTTCTGGCTGCTTCAATAAGGGTTCTATTTCTTTTTTCAGCAACTCCATTTTGTTGTGGAGTTCTAACAGCAGAGAAATTTTAACCAATTCCAGACTCTTCACAAAAGTCAATTAATGTAACATTTTTGAACTCAGAACCATGATCACTTCTCAACTGTTTAACAAGAACACCTTTTTGAACCTGCTCTCTCTTGATCAAATTGATGATTTCTTCAGGAGCATCACTTTTTGCAGTTAAGAAAATAACCCATGTAAATCTAGAATACTCATCAACAATCACTAGAGTATATCTTTTCCCACCCAAACTACTAGTGTTCATTGGACCAAATAGATTCATGTGAAGCATGTGAAGTGGATCACTGATAGTAGCCAGGGTTTTTGAGGGAAACTTTATTTTGGTCTGTTTACCCATAATACAAGCAGAACAAGGCTTATCTTTCTTGAAAGGCTGTTGAGGCAGACCTCTTACAAGCTTCTTTTTTAAAAGCTCATTAATGTTTTTGAAATTGAGATGAGAAAGCCTTTTGTGCCACAGCCAATTAAGTTCAGGGACAGTCTGAGAGTACAGACATGTTTCTATTCCAGCATCAACAGAATCTAAATCCAGCATATACAAATTTTGAAATCTCCAGGCTACAAGTGTTGATCTTCCTTTAGGATCATAAATAATACCAGCTTTCTTTCTTATTCTGATTTTACAATCTTCATCAGCAATTTGGCTTACACTTAGCAAATTATGCTTCAACCCTTCAACTAAAGCAACCTTTTTAAATGAAACACTTCCAGCTATAACAGTACCATAACCAATAGTCTTTGCAACTGAATTATCACCATATCTTACAGAATGACCTTTTTCTTCAACAAACCCTACAAGATGCTCTTTGCATCCAGTCATGTGTCTTGAGCAACCACTATCCAAATACCACATGTTACCCTGTTACACAAGACACAAAACAAGAGAAAATGGTTAGTTTTTAAGGGGAACCCACTTTTCAGTGGGTTCAGTTGGAGTGCTCTTCACTCTCCAAACAAAAGTCTTGTTTCCAATCCAAATCAACTTGTCCTTAACAGATTGTAAGACACTTTTATTTTCACAAACTTTGGGTTTTCATATCTTCTTAATTTCCTTAGAAAAACAAGATGTTCTTTTAACTGAAGGTTTTTCTTGGCTCTTGATTTTTTTATTGAGCTTAAAAATTTTCTTTTTGAGTTTTTGAATTGTCTTAGCTTATTTTGACTTTGACCTTCTTTTAGTTAACACTTTTGGATCTGGAAAAGTGTTAGTTTCAGAGGATGATTCAGAGTTGTTATTGCAACTTGACTCATGGGTGTCAGACTCTAGGTCAGAACATACACTATTATCTTGAGAGACTAAAATGCTAGAGTCTGAAGGTTTCAAAAGTTCAGACTCTAATGGATTTTTACTTTCAAGTATTATAGTCTCAGAAGGTTCAACTGGATCTAATGACCTTACAAAAGCATTGGTTAAAATCTTTTTGTCACCATCAAATTTTACGAATGTGTTTGGTTGAATGTCAGGTTTGAATACACTTGGATCAACTTCCACATTATTATCTAATATGTAGTTTTCACCTAGTATAGCTTTGACATCATTTGGAATTTATTTGGCAATAGCATCAGAATTCTTTTTGGAAGATACACACCAAGATTTACAAATTGATTCATAGTGTTTTGACCTTTTCATCGATCTTCCTAATTCAGTATTTAATCTTTTAGTTTCTTCTGTGTATGTCATTTTATATGTGTCAAGTTCTACCTCACATTTTTTCAAGATTTTAATTTCAGCTTCTTTGTCTTTGATAGTGTTTTTTAAGATCAAAAATTTGTGTTCTTAACCTATCAATATCATCTAAACACCATTGAAAGTCAAGCAGCAAATACTGAAACATTCTCACTTTTTCATTATTAAGATAGTTCACAAAGTTTTGTACCTTATAAGCAGAAACTTTATTACAAGTAGAGTCTTTATCCATCTTCTCAATAGCTTTCAGATCTTCCTCAAACTTGCTAGAACTACCATCAATTAAAGCCATAAGACACTTATCTTCCTCCTCATCAGATGATGAGTCTTCATCTTCCCATGCTTCTGTGTACAAAGCCTTTTCCTGTTCTTTGTTCTTTGATTTTTCTGCTTCACTCTTTAACTTCATGTACTTGAGCTTATACTTTCTTGCTTTGTCAACAGACTTGTTGGTATTTGAACCTCCTTCACCCTTAGACCAGCAATCAGCAGCTATGTGTCCTATCTTGCCACACTTAAAGCATTTAGCTTTCTTTGGATCAAAAGTACCCTTGCCTTTACCCTTCTTATAACCAAACTTTTTCTGCTCAATCCTTTGAGTCAAAAGAGCCATATGAACTTCCAAATCTTTGATCTCCTCATCTTCATCAGATTCACTATCATCATCAGAAGTTTCATCACTTTCAGATTCAACTTTGCTAGAGTAACTAGAGAACAATTGCTTATTCTTCTTTGTGGTAACCACCAATGCAGCTTCTGGATCTTTAGCAGTTTTCTTAGCATTGATCTTGTTCTTTAATTGAGTTTCCTCAAAGTTTGACAGTATGCCAAACAATTCACTTAACTCATAGTTATCTATCTTTTCACTGATTACCATAGATGTAATCACAGATTCAAAGTTTGAGGGTAACAGTTCAATGAACTTTTGACACAACACTTGTTGTGTTTTCTCTACCTCAACACTTTCAAGATCATTTATCAGAACCTGAAATCTTGAATGAAGATCACTCAAAGATTCTTTAGGCTGAGCAGCAAAATTTTCATAACATCTAATCAGATTCTTTTTCTTCTGAGTCTTAACAACAGTGACTCCTTCATAGTCATTAAGCAACAGATCCCATATAGCTTTAGCAGTCTTGGCATGACTGATCTTTCTGAGAATTGGAACAGTAACATCATTCCCAATAATACTCCTTATTTTGCTATCTAGTTTGTACTTGATAGCTTCTGCTTCAGTCCACCTTTCTCTTGGTGTTTCACGAAAGTAGGCAGGTTGAGCAGCAACAGTATCTGTGGCAGGAACAACAGCTATCATAGAACCAGGAATAATAGGTCCTGTTGTAAGAACATGCTCAGCTTCTTCATGAATAGATCCTAAAAACCATAGGACTTTCAATTTCCAAGTTGCAAAGTCTGTGCCATCGAATATTGGCACACCTTTTCCAGCCATAACTGGAGTAGGAATGGTACTGGTAGACATATTTATAAAAATATGGATCGTTTGTAAAGATTACTGTAATAGTATTTACACCTTACCCGCTCTGATACCAGTTATAAGTTCACAGTATTTGATCTATGAACACCAGACTCTCAATTGAACAATAAATAAGAATTATAAGTACAAGAATTGAGAGAACACGATATGAAATATATGTTTGATAATATTGATCGTGCCAAAATATACATCGAATAAAAAGCACACGTCCCTATTTATACAGATCAAAACCAAATCTGGAGATTTGGTTTCCAAAACTACTCAGCTACAAATAAGGAAAAGATAAACTTAAAAACCAAACTTATACGTTAATAACTTTAAAGTCAATCTTCTGGAGATAAACCCGAATCAAAACAAATCTTCTTAAAAGTTAAACATATCTCCAGAATATTCATTAGCTTAGCCATCAAGAAATCTAAAACCGTTGACTTCAGTAAACACCAGAGTCTGCAACTTCAGACTCTACATCTCCAGACTCTAGAATCTGAAAAATACTTTTTGACTCATCAGATCATAATTCCCAACAGAACTCATAACTTTAACTAGAATCAACTAACTAATCTTATTTACCCCTTTCTCTGCTTCTCTTAGTTTTGAACTCGGGATGACATACATTTAAGTAAAAAAATCGACTAAATTGTTACAGAACGAGAATTAAACTTATATATAGATATATAGAATATAGATGTATCGATCATTACACAGATTCATATGAAACTCATTATTACATCTAAATTCTACCTATGTTCGAATATTCTTTTAGATTATAGATAATAGTAGAAATGAATAATACGCTCGATTTTACATGATCTCAAATTTTTGACAAATGAATCCTGAATAATCAATGGTTACAAGATCAACCTATAGTTCTCTTAATAAACAACTCGAAACAAGTATTAGAGTAAAATTGATTTTTAATTTTGCTTGACTTACTAGTGATTTGTTGTTATATCATCTTCCCAATTGGTAGCTTGTTTACCGATCTTCTGTAATGCTTTGATCACATCTTCATTTGTTACATTCCCTATAACCATCACCTTGTTCTGTTTCGTATCGATATCATAGGCTTCAATGTCTGCTCAAATAGCATAACATAGATTAGTTACATCAACTTCAACACACTTACACCATTCTATATATTTCAATTATATTCGACCAATCGACCCTCATGTGGTATCCACCAACCAATCCTACCAATCAACGATCAGCACGAGAGGTAAATCATGTGACCATGATTAAAAAAGACACGGTGATGAGATTTGAACCATGGCCTCCATTTGTATATTGCATATGTTGCAACGTTCTAGTTATGATCATACACCACATACTTAGCAGGACAAAAATGGGTTAGGACCATCCTAAGCTAACTACAACCAACCTATCATGGATCTTACTCCTTGTGTTTAGAAGACACCATGTAGTATTGTTAAGTCTGAGTATTTAATGAAATAAAAGCATGAGTTATAGAGTATTTAATTAGTAATTACCTTCAAATTTCTTGATGGTCTTTAAGATCTTTTTAATGCATTCTTCACAATGTAAACCAACCTTCAATTCCACCACCTATTTCAAGAACAATTATGAATAATTAACACTACATAATAATTGAATTAAAACGTAGAAATGTGTAAGTACAAAACTCACATTAGCCATTGTTGAAGAAGTTGTAGAGAAATATGTACTTTACTAGGTTATATATAAAGTGTTGAAAGGAATTTGTTGGCAAATGGAGGATATATAAAGAGTTAAATAAAGTGAAGAACTAGATTCTTAACATCTGGATGCCAATTTAGCTTCACTTTTTGAGTTGTTTTGAAGGGGACTTGTTAGCCAGTACTCACCCTACACTTGGGCTGGCCTTAACCATTAAGCTGTTGGGCATATTCGACTTGTTTCCAAACTGAGGTTTATTGGGTTGAGTCCAGTTTGTTAAGTTTATTAGTAGTACCTTTTCATCTGAAGAAAAGTTAAATTTATAGTGCTCACTCGTTTAAAAATGAAACCGTGTCAATTGCAAATGCAATTAATTACCGTGAATGAGATGTGATCCGTATACCATAAGTAGAGATGACAATGGATCGAATATGAATTGGGTGATGCCGTAGTGATATCCATATCCATTTAGTTTTGTTCATCTATATCCATATCCATTTAATTTCAGTTCATTCATCCAAATTTATATTCAACAGGTTATGCGGGTTAATGGATATCCTACGGATATTTAAAAAACGTCATAATCTATTCTATACTTATAAATCCCTAACTTCATGACATCATTAAATAAATTTTTCCCTTCACATAACTAATTAACTTGGACAGTTGTCATTAAATGGTTATTAGTAGATGATGTCATTAATTAAGTTTTTTCTTAAATAGATTAAATAAATAAATAATTTAAACACGCCTAAAAAAAATACTTATACTCTGTATAATAGATAGGAATAATTATACTCTGTATTAATCACTCCGTAGTGTACAGAAGAAGCCACCGCCCCTTCTCCTCCAATTATCAGCATCGGTCAAATGCACGCCTCTTGATTTGATTTGATATATGTTGGTGCATAATCCCGAGTTCTATATTGTAATAAGTTCTATTTGGATTGTCGTTTACATTTCAGTCATGTATGAACATTGTCATTGATAATGTGTGTTTGTATTGATTAAGCAATGACATAAAATGGTTGAGAGTTGATTGGTTGGCAGCTCAGACCATCGACCGATGGTAGGGACCATCGGTCGAGGGACACACACCATCGGCCGAAGGTCAGAGACCACCGGCCGATGGATGCTGTAAGTTCATATAAATAGGGAAGTCGGGTTTCATTCTTAGGTTACAGACCCTACACCCTTTAGCCAACGGTTATTGTTCTTGCAGTTGTCTGAGACTATACCCCAACCGAATACACCCTCTAAGGCGTCGATTATATCAACTGTTGTTGGTTAGATTGATCCCAAAGTGTTATCGTATTCGATTCATCCTAGATTAGTGATTTCCGCCTCTAATCTAGTTATAGCGTTTGATCTAAGATCCGTATTACGTCTACAAAGTGGTATCAGAGCGTAGGCTTGTTGATCTAAACGTTTTTGAATCGTTTTTTGTGTTTTTGATATTAGGGTTTTTAGTTAAAACGGGTTTGGATTCAAATTTACAATTTTTACGTATTAGTTTTGTGTTTTTATGTTTTTGTGTTTTTGTGTTTTGTTTAGCTTCTGGGTGTGTTATCTAAGTTTTCATCGGATTAGTTTGGGTTTTGGACGTCAAAATTTTGTCAAAATCGAAGTTTAGGTGAAAACCTTAGTTTTTTCTGCCCAGATTTCGTAAGAACTACCCTCGGCCGATAGTCATTGACCATCGACCGTTCATCCAGACCATCGACCGTTAGTCAACCTCAGTACAACCGATCATCTCATACAGAACCGAATGACCGTTTGTCATATTTTAGAGCAGTTTGTCTTTACCATCGGCCGTTCGTCCTTAGACCATCGATCGTTCGTCCTCTACCATCGACTGATAGTAACTTTCATCGACCGAAGGACTTAGAACTTTCTTACTGCTACTTAAGTAATCACCATCGGCCGTTCGTCCACGACCTCCGACCGACAGTCAAGGACCATCGACCGATAGCCTCACCTTCGACCGACACTCTTTTGTGACAGAATTTTCAACACTTCACTTAATCAAGCTTAATTAACTAAAATGTCAGACACTAATGAACAAGTAGTTAACGAATACAGTGCTTCGGTGATTGCTCCTGGACTACAAAAATTGTTACTTAACGAAAGTGAGTCTGGAACTGCTAATAAGGTCCCAAAACTTGAAAATCTAAAAGACTTTTTGGACTGAAAACCAGATTTACAATCTACTTAAATGGTATCGACTCTAGACTATGGGAGTTTATTGAGACTGAATATGTGTGGCCTAATGGAGCAGATGGTGAACCTAAGGAAACTTCGCAGTTCAATCCTGCTGAGTGTAAACAGTATAATTTGGAGTGTAGGTGTTACGCACAGCTCACACAAGCGTTGTCAAAGGAAATCTTTTAACAGTTTAAAAACCGGAACAAGACTTCGTACACTATTTGGCTGGCTCTTCAATCAGCTACAGAGGGTACGACTACTTATCGGGCCACTAAGGGTAAGGTTTTGAAGGATGAATGGAGAGTGTTTGCGGCTCTTCCATCAGAATCTCTTGGACATACTTTGGAAATATATCGTTTACTGGTTGCTGAAATGGCAGATTATGGGATAGAGGTGACGGATGATAAGGCAGTCAGGGTTTTGAAAGATGGTCTTCCAGAAAGATGGGACCATGAAATTGAAAAGATTCAGAACAGGTACATTGCATCGGGTCGTACGCTAACATTGACAGCCTTTACATCTAAATTGATTGAAAAGGATATCCAAGTTGAAGCAAAGAGAAAGAGGCTTGGTACTATAGCTGCTGCTTCCACTGTCGGGTCATCTTCTGGAGTTCATGCTCCGTTGCAGACAGTATACATCTCAACCAATGCTGCACAAATATCAGCACCACCGTCAACGTCTGGTTATTTTAATGCTAAATCTCAAGCTCATAATTCTACAGTTAAAATGATTGAGTCTTCTCCGATTCAACAGACTCAGACACCAGTGTTTCAAACTGAGAATATCAAGAAGAGGTCTTTAGAATCGATTCAGGAGGACATGGCACTGGCAGCTGATATCGGCCAAAAAGTCACATTTTTACCCCCAATATTAAGCCCTAAAACAATAAATATTTAAACTTTGTCTGCAAAATTATTGCTTTTTTAGTTGATTTTGTAGATTAAGCAATTACGAAGGTGATGCAAAAAGAATCAAGTAAAACGAAGCTAAAACGAAGATTCTAGAGCGAAAACGGTAAAAGATAAGAAATCAAGTTACGATCCAGCAAACCAGCAAGCCAAATGGCTTGCCAAATGGGATGCCAAATGGCTTGATAGTATGGAAAACAGCCTGCCAAACGGTCAGAGAAAACGGGCACCTTAAATGGGCAAACCTGGCAAACGGGTCCTGCAAACGGCTTGCCAAACGGCCTGCCAACTGTTTGCAGGCAAAAATCAAGTCTATTTAAAGGGCTTTCTCCATCCATTTCAACACACACTCAATTTGTAATTCATTTCATATTTTCATGCTTTTAGTTAGTTTTTAGTAGTAGTTAGCTTAGCTTTTATTTTTCAGAGGATATCCCGGCGAGTCCCTGCGATCTCGGGCAGATTTCTTCGGCCTTTTCAGGTTTTTATCTGAAACGCTTGTCTTTTATATTAAACATGTGTTCTTACTGTTTATGTTTAATAATGCGTTCTGATATTACCATGATAGCTTAATTAATCTGTATGTTGCCATGAGAGAAGTTTGGGTTAGCGTAATTATGTTAATTTAGTACGATTACTGTTATAATACTGAATTAGGAAGTTTGATAGATCTGTATGATAGCATCTTAAGGATTGACCAACCTAGGTTGTGATCAGGACTTGTCCACCTATATGAAATTAGATACTTCATAGGATTAAGACCCCTGGTTATACTGTATCTGAAGATTCTATGAACTCGGTATGGTCGGAGTTCCCGAGAGGCATTTAATGCGCTTTTAGGACACGAAACTTAGGAATTGAGACATGAATGACCTAGTATGCCTATTGACTGTTTCGAAGGGACTTCTTAGGAACTGGTAAGATCTAGTTAGTGCCTTCACTGTGTGACCCAAGCCTATTGCATGTTCTTGTTTGATTGTTGCCTTAGGACTTAGTCATATCAACTGTTTAGGTATTCATTAGGTTTCTATCTGCTTTACTATCAGTATATCAACTGTAATGCTGTATAATGTTTGAATTGATATTATCTCATTAGTATGATGGAATGGTTGTTAGTTTTCATTTAAGGTTTTGCCAACTTAAACCGACGGATTCCTTCCATTTGTGATCAGTGTTCAATCAACACGACACGTTATTATTCAGTTAACTAAACAGATAACGAGGGTTAGGATTAGAGCTTAACTCACTAATAAACCTAGTACTTTACCGAGGATAACCTCCGAGGTATAGTTACCTTTCAATTATACGACCAAGTGACATACTTCTCACTGCTCAAAGAAAACTCCGAGAGTTTAGAGACAAGTAGGTCTGTGTAACTGGCTCATCCGACCAGATCTACATCATTCCAAGCATAGTCTTAACATAAGCATAATTACCTTCCCCTAACCCAACACTGATATCTTGGTCAACATTTCCCTGATCTGCATACTCCGGATATCCTTCCACTTATTTACTTTTCTACACTTAGGACTTTTAGCTAAAACCAACTACTATCTTTTATCTAGGTAATTTAACTAAAAGACAATTATCCACTTGATCTTCAATTCGTTAGTCCATAAAAAACATGACACTAGGTTAACTTACACCTTTTACACCTTAGAAAGTAAAAGTAAATTTAGGCCCCGCACAATAAAAATAAACAAAACCACTGTGTGCTACCTTGATCAACTGAATCAGACGTCCTGCGGCCTAACGACACCGCACGAATAAAACCGTCTGTTTCGGCCATATCATAGTAGTAACGAGTTTTCTGGCGCCGCTGTCGGGGATCGAATATTTTGATTGAGAAAGATTTTAAACAGACAAAAGTGTTGTTTGGTGGTGTCTAAGAAAGATAATTATACACGGACTTGGTTGTTGGATTTTCCGAACAGTCTCCAATTATATTGGAACCAAAAGGATCCTGCCTCTCCGTAGTCAGCCTGGCCACCTCGATACAAGTAATCGGTAAGAAATCCTATCAGTTAAGATATCCGATTTGGTTAGCAACCGAATTTCAAGAATAATTGTTTTTATTAAATTATCGATCCTTTTAGTAAATTAATATTTTCTAAAAGTTACTTTTAATTCTTTTTAAACAGAAAATCTAAAAAATGGAACAACAAGATACCCTTGCTTCTATGCATAAGTCATGCTTAGAGGAAAGAGGAGGACCAATCACCTTAGGAATCGAAGGAATTCCTGAAATCAGTTCACACATGATTAAACTAGTCAGTATGATCTGTAAATTTCAAGGATTACCGGCTGACGATCCAAACTTTCACTTAAACAAATTTATCAGTCTGGTTGACTCTTTTAAAAAGGAAGAAAACGAGAAAAACATTTTGAAACTTCATCTTTTTCAATATTCACTTTCTACACACGCTTTAGCATGATTTGACGAACTTAACCCGAATTCAATACATTCATGGGAGGATTTAGCCACTAAAATTCTAAACAAATTTTATCCACCCTCCCTACAAACCTGTTTAAGAAATGACATCACAAACTTTTCTCAAATAGAAAACGAGTCATTGTGTCTAGCATGAAATAGAATAAAGATGATGCTTAAAAGATGTCTGAATCATTCGTTAAGTCGGGCAGACATAGTCTGTATGCTTTACAATGGTTTGATCAAGGATGATAAGTCTTTCCTAGACATGGCCTCGCAAGGCAACTTCATATCCCGAACAACAGACGAAGCATGGAATCTCTTGGACACAATAGCTGCACATCAGGAAGATTGGAGCAATGAAACTGCTGAGAAGGATGACGTCTTCGCTCATACGGTAAAAATGCTGGAAACCAGGTTACAAAATCTCACCCTCACTCTTCAAAGTTTACCAATTCCTAGAAACTCCGATACTAATAGAACCAATCTAATGTATCCTTACCCTAGATGGGAACACAAACAGCAATATAGCTCGGATTATAATATAATCTTCCCGTTGCACAAACCTACTCTCCACTCTAAGGAAATTTTAGTTGAATTTATGAAAAAGTAATACACGATAAACCTTCAAGTCATAGAATGTCAGAATAAGTTCGACACTTTGATAAAGACTTTTGAAGAATTAATCACCAATTTTTTAGCTTACGCTTAAACGTCTAACCACTAAAGTTGATATAGAGTGTAGTGAGTTTGATGCCCTAGTAATTACTAGAGGAGGGAAAGAAACAACTGTCAATATACCCATACAAGATTTTTCCGATAAGGAACCTGTGCCAATTGACCCAGTTGCCAATCCACCGGAACCTATCTCTCCTAAGGCCCCGAAAATTATTCCGCGCGCCCGCATACCTTTCCCAGGTAAGCTTAGGAAGGAAAAATAAGAAGCGCAATTCGCTAAGTATTGGGATATTATTATGCATTTGAATGTACGACTAGTAGATGCTTTAATAGAAATGCCAAACTGCGCTAAATTTTTCAAAGAAATGCTTTCGAACAAAGAGAGATTAAGAGTGATAGTTAGCTTGCCCTTAAGTGAAGAATGTTCGTTAGTGTTACAAGATGAAATTCCCCCTAAGTTAGGAGATACAGGAAGATTTACGGTACCTTGCTAACTGCAAAATATCCAAATTAGCAATGCGTTAGCAGACTTAGGAGCCAGTGTAAACCTAATGCCCTATTCGTTATTCAAAAAGCTAGAATTAAATGACTTAAGGCCTACCAGAATGACTATCCAACTCGCGGACAGATCAGTTAAGATTCCTTGAGGGATAGCTGAAGATGTCCTAGTTATAGTGGATAAGTTCGCATTTCCCGTTGATTTCGTCATTATGGATATTGAGGAAGACACGAAGGTCCCACTCATTCTTGGCAGACCATTCCTGAATACTGCCAAGGCCGTAATTGATGTGCACGAGAAATCATTGAAATTAAGGGTTGGAGGAGAAGAAATCACATTCAATGTTGATTGTCTCATGAACCATCCTAGAGAAGAAGATGTGAATCTCTCTGATTCTTTTCAAGAACTCGTCGATGAATACCTGGAAGAAACCATGGCTATATGTAGTCAAGATCAAATTTCTAAGGATCTATTTTTTACACCTCCTGAAGGAAATCTCGACAACCATTCAGCCATAAACCTTAGTCAACACAAATCTCCCCTCTCTGAAAGTAATTTTCTTGGCAAGACTACTCAAAAATCACCGCTAGGACAAGGCATTCCTTTACCTCTATTAAGGAGAAGATCGAATAAAGAAACAGATTTCATTCCGGTATATCAGGAACCCCAGTTAAAGGAGGACTGTGAGGAGTTTCCCGAACCTACCTTTGAAACTAAGGAAGACGTTTTTGAAGATGAAGCATTAAGAAGGAAAATTTCCAGAAATAAAGAACAGATAGCATCAATAACCGCTACTGAAGAAATCGGAATTCCAGGAGAAGTATGACTCGTTAGACCGAAAGGAGGTAGCTAGGATGAAGCCATCTATCGAGGAACCTCCGGAATTGGAATTAAAGAAGTTACCCGACAATCTGGAGTATGCATTCTTAGAAGGAGAATCGCAACTCCCTTTAATCACCTCGAAAGACTTCACGCCACAAAAGGAGGCAAAGTTGATTCAAGTTTTAAAATCACATAAGAAGGCAATTGCTTGGAAGATCTCTGACATAAAAGGGATCAGGCCCAACTATTGCACCCACAAGATTTTCATGGAAGATGATTTCAAACCTTCAGTTCAAATGCAAAGAAGGGTCAACCCTATGATTCAAGAAGTCGTCAAGAAAGAAGTAATCAAACTTCTGGACGCCGGTTTGATCTATCCCATCTCTGATTCACCATGGGTTAGTCCTGTTTAAGTGGTACCCAAAAAGGGAGGGACAACCGTAATTCAAAATGAGAACAATGAGCTTATTCCAACTCGGGAAGTCACCGGTTGGAGGGTTTGCATAGATTATCGTAAACTAAACGATGCAACCCGAAAGGATCATTTTCCATTACCTTTCATCGATCAAATATTGGAACTTCTATCAGGAAATGAATACTATTGTTTCCTTGACGGTTTTTCCGGCTACTTTCAAATTCCTCTCGATCCAAAGGACCAAGAAAAGACAACCTTTACCTTTCCTTATGGAACATTTGCTTATTGACGCATGCCCTTTGGGCTATGCAATGCACCAGCTACATTCTAGCGATGCATGGTAGCAATATTTCACTACATGATTGAACATTGTATGGAAGTCTTCATGGACGACTTCTCAGTCTTTGGTAGTACCTTTGATTCGTGCCTTTTAAACCGTGACAAGATGCTCACCCGGTGTAAAGAGTCGAATTTAGTTCTGAATTGGGAAAAATGTCACTTCATGGTTAAAGAAGGGATAGTTTTAGGACATAAGATTTCAAAAGCTGGAATAGAAGTTGATAAGACTAAGATTGAGACCATTACTAAACTTCCAGAACCTACCACAGTAAGAGCAGTAAGGAGTTTCCTTGGACACGCCGGTTTTTACCGACGCTTCATTAAGGATTTTTCAAAGGTCACACGACCTCTCACTCATCTCCTAGGAAAGGAAGTCCCGTTTGTCTTCGATGAAGAATGTCGAAAAGCATTCAACTATCTGAAGGAACGGCTAACACATGCACCCATCATGATAGCTCCCGATTGGAGTTTGCCATTTTAGATCATGTGTGATGCGAGTGACTTCACAGTTGGATCCGTGCTTGGACAGCGGACAGATAAGCACTTTCATTCAATCTATTACGCAAGCAAAACCTTAACTGGAGCTCAAGAGAATTACACTACCACAGAAAAGGAGCTGCTAGCTGTAGTATTCGCCTTCGAAAAATTCCGTTCCTATCTCATCCTGTCCAAAACTACGGTCTATACAGATCATTCAGCCCTCAAATATCTATTCACTAAGCAAGATGCGAAACCAAGACTCCTACGATGGATCTTACTCCTTAAGGAATTCGATATTGAGATTAAAGATAAAAAAGGAGCAGAGAACGTCGCAGCAGACCATCTTAGTCATTTGGAGAACCCAGCGATGGAACAACTTGCTGAACAAGATATCAGAGATAAATTTCCGGAAGAACAACTTATGAGTCTAGGACAAACTCACATAGGATCACAATTTACTGACACTCCTTGGTATGCCAACATGACCAACTACCTAGTTACTGGAGTAGTACAAAAGAGAATGAGCACCTCCTGAAGAAGGAAGTTCTTCAGGGATGCCAAGTACTACTACTGGGAAGATCCTTACCTGTTTAGAATTTTCCCTGATCAGATAATCGGGAGGTGCGTAGATGAAAAACAAGCAGCAGGGATTCTTCACCAATGTCACCACGGACCAACTGGAGGTCATCATGTAGCAAACTTAACCGCAAGAAAATTCTACGAATCAGGATTTTATTGGCCATCTATATTCCGAGATGCGCAAGAGCTTGTAAAGCGTTGCGACGCATGCCAAAGGCAAGGTATTATCTCTATGAAGAATGAGATGCCTCGGATTAATATCCAAGCTTGCGAGATCTTCGATATATGGGGATTAGACTTTATGGGGCCATTCCCAAAGTCTAATGGGAAAGAATATGTCCTCGTAGCAGTAGATTACGTCTCTAGATGGGTCGAAGCGCAAGCATTTCCAACCAATTATGCAAAAGTCGTCACCAACTTCCTGAAGAGACTCTTCTGCCGATTTGGAGCTCCCCGTGCTATAATAAGTGATAGAGGCATACACTTCTGTAATACTCAATTTATGAAGGTGATGTAACAATACGGAGTTACCCACAAAATATCCACTGCCTATCATCCGCAGACCAACGGACAAGCAGAGGTCACGAACAGAGCACTCAAAAGAATCTTAGAATGAACTGTCAGCCATCATGGAAATAAATGGGCCGAGAAACTAGATGATGCTCTGTGGGCATTCCGGACTGCTTACAAGAATCCTATAGGGACTACACCCTACCGCATGATCTATGGAAAAGCTTGTCACCTTCTGTTGGAACTTGAATATAAAGCTCTCTGGGCGCTGAAGACCTGCAACCTCGATCCCTCAGTTACCGCAAAGCATCGGAAGATGCAGATGAACGAACTCGGCGAATTAAGAGACCAAGCATACGAAACGTCATACATCTACAAGGAATGAACGAAGCTTACGCATGACGCAAAATTGATTCCTACAAAGTTCGCCCCTAGAGATAAAGTTCTGCTCTTTAATTCTCAGTTCAAGAAGTTCGTCGAAAAATTTAGATCAAGATGGAGTGGCCCATACAAAGTTGTACATGCTTTTCCACACGGAGCCGTGGAATTGGAAGGACCTACTGGCAACTTCAAAGTCAACGGCCACCGACTAAAAACTTATCTCGAAGACCATGATAAGGAGGAGCACCTCTTCTCCTTCGATCCATTCTGAAGATCTGATAAGGAAAAGTCGAGCTATAACGACTTGATAAACAAAGCGCTCTTAGGAGGCACCCCTTGCTTATCCTTTTTATTATTTATTTTTATTATTTTCAGTCTTAAAATATTATCTTTGTGTACTAACAACTAAGCGCTATACTTGCGCTTAGTACTTACAAGTTCGTTAATGTGTTCAGGCAAAAATGCCAAGTTCAGGAGCTTCAGCTTACATCCCAGTTCGCAGGAGGAGGAATCCTAGAGTTTACTCATCTGAAAGCAGTGCTGATCAGAACAGGCCATCAACAGGGCAATTAGGCCCAAGGCGATTGATATTGGAGAGTGTTGAGGACGATATTGGCACAGCACCGCCAGCTCCTCCCGTTCGACGATATATATATATATATATATATATATATATATATATATATATATATATATATATATATATATATATATATATATATATATATATATATATATATATATATATATATATATACGTATATACGTATATATATATATACATATATATATATATACGTATATATATACGTATATATATATACGTATATATATACGTATATATATATACACGTATACGTATATATATATATATACAGCTACTAGAGACGCATAAGCCATAGACGGTGATACACTATGGAGCCACCTTAAATGACCCTGATGTTACATGGGCATTACTCAGAGACCAGCAGAGGCTCTACCGAGCTCTTAGAGCATACCTTTAATGCGAGGGGATGCCTCGTAGTACTCTGGGCCCGTCGTCATTTAGGCTAGAACGCCGTGTTCAGCTGACACGACAAGCTACCCCCAGGCATTCCACACCGGCCTCAGTTAACTCAGTTACCTTAGCTGCCATGCCTACACATGCTACTCCTATTCCCATCACGCAGCCTACTCCAGTCACCGATCCAGTCCCAGTCACTGAGCTACCTGAGGGTTGTCACCTAGTCACTATTCCCATATCAGTTGAGCCACCAACGGCCCAGGCATTTGAGATCACCGGGAGCATACCTAACGAGAAGCTTTTCCCGAGCCTATCACACCTGGAGTTGTCGTCAGACCTATGTCTGGATTCACTACTAGGCCCTGAGTTGGATATAGGCCAACCACTTGAGTACTTGACGAGACTAGAGGATGATGATTATCTCTTTGGATACTTCGCAGCACCGACTCAGCACATTGACCAGGATAGTATTCCATACACTACTTTACTTTATTTTACTTTTAGTTTTATCTTTTTGAAGCACTGTAATAAAAAAGCTATATATAGTGGAAATGCTGTCTTTCTCTTTTTGTTCTTCATGCATAAATATTATCAAAAGAGACTGGTCCTTTCCAGCAATTAGGAGACTGACCGTAGGAAGGCCCAGCACTAGGAAAGTAACACGGCCATAGGGAAGTAATCCTTCCTCAAACCTATTTCGATTATTACGCACTAAAGTCTTCAAGTGTGGGGTAACCCCCGCAATTAACTTGGAAATTTTAGAAGTCAATGTCCTTAATTTATAAAGTATTCAAATATTATTTTTCAGAGAACATTAGGGACAATGTTCTTCTAAGTGTGGGGTAACGGGTAAAGGTTTTAAAGGTCGAGTAACCGTAAAATGCCAAGTTTTGAAAAATTCTTTTGTCTAAAAAGTAATTAAGCAATGGATATTGGGTGATTTCGAAAAATTCTTACCTTATTTTTGCCCAAAAGATCCAATAAAATTGCTAGAAATCGGTTTTCGGAACATTTATTAGAACGGAACGATTTGTGATGACCGGAAATTTCTGACCAAATTTAAACTTTAATCTTTATACGTTTTCGACACGATAAGCAAAGTCTGTAATGTTGAGTCTCGTAAATTTTGAAATTATATTCATGTAATCAATTACCCTTTAACTGTGCCCAACGATTCATGAACGTTTATGTGTATATAGATATGTATATGTAATATATACTTATTAATTGAAAACGTTAACAAGGTATTAGATATATAATACTTTACATGAACGTATTTTTTTCGATATATGTTTATCGACTGAATTAAAAGATATTTATCATGTCCCTTAAGAATATGATATTGTTATGGGTCTCTGTTGTGAAGTCCACATTGATTTGAGAAATCGTTTCTTTTTAACGATATTCGGAATAAATGGTAAAGTGATTTACAAGTGAGAACAAAGTGTCACTTATCGAGAATTAGACAAAGGTCAGTGGAGAATTGAATTCCATATTACTTGATTGATCTATTTTCAAACGTGCGAAAACGTTTTTCGATATAATAGAACTTGATTATTAAGTTGTCTTTTTAACGTAGGTTGGAATATTGCTTATTAGATATATATATATATAATATATATATATATATATATATATATATATATATATATATATATATATATATATATATATAACTTGCAACGTGTATTTACAACGTGTTTATGTATATTAAATATATATGATTTCAAATTAGTTAAGTAAACGATAGTAACACTTGTTTATTTGATCCGATTGACATTAAGATATATTATTTAGAAAGTTTAAGGAAATAAGATAAACCTTGGCGCATAAAGGAATTATATCAAATTAAGTTTTAAAGCGTAAACGTTATATGATATAATAATTTCTATTATGTAAACGATCTTAATTTATACTTTGAAATATAATTAGTATTTGAAAAACTAAATATTATATTATTAAATAAATATTTCTAATATATATAAATTTATATTTCTAAATGAATATATATATATATATATATATATATATATATATATATATATATATTTTACAAAATGATAAAATATAATATTAACCTTGATATAAAACGTTTTGATTTAAAAATACTATTTTATATATATGTATATATAGTGAGACGATGATTTAAAGAAGCGATTGACCAAAACACTCGAACGTTAATGTTACATTTCTAGTGATATAATTATTAATGATTTAAGTTTATATTTTGACACGGGTACGAGTTACGAAACGTAAGGTACCAGTTTTCTAAGCATACAAAAATGCGTTCGAGGAACCGAAACTGGAACATAAGTCGAGTGACAACGTACGAGTCATCGGGACAAAAATTACAATTTAACTATGCACGTAAATATAATATAATATATAAATTAAATATAATATATATAATAATAATATTAAAATCGTCGGCAGCCCATGAGATAAATGAGGATGAACTGGAACCAAGGGTGCCACGGTCGCGTCCCTTATACCCCTATGACCTTCGCGATCGCGGAGTGGTGGATCCCACAATTTGGCTATAAGTCTCGAACGCGATTCAGTTTCACTTCATTCAATTCAACTATCTATCTCTCTGATCTTTACATTACTCCGTATTTATTTTAATTATTTTATTAGTTATATTAATTATTAATATTAATCCTAATAAATTATTAGTAGTATTAATATTAGTATTATTAGTATTAGTTATACATAAAATACTACGACGAGGTTCTGCCCAAGTATTTTCAAAACGGGTTTTCCTAGCAAGATAGAACTAAGGAAATTATGGGTTATAGGTATGGAGGTTATGGGTATTGTTCGGGGGTTATGCTCGTAAGGTCAAATTAGTGTTTATCATCTTTGTTGTGTCTACGTACCTTTCCTGCAATATTGAATCACAATATTGATACGTGAGCACTCATAACTTAACTTTTATATATTAATAGTGTATCCCTGACTAGTGCTCGAGTATTTAAGATTATGCATACTTGTATGTTTAATGTCGTCGTTAAATAGTTTATGATAAATTATAAATTTGTTACATATGCGATTGAGATAAGGTATATGATATGTATGTCGTTGGAAAGCTGGCGAAAAACTATAAACTTTTCATTTAGATATCGTATGGTTTTGATGAACGAATTAAAAGATATCGTCAATTGAATTATCTATAATTTTAAAGTATTATCGTTATCGTTATCGTTATCGTTATCGTTATCGTTATCGTCGTTATTATCGTTATTATTATTATTAATTAATAATCAATATTATTATTATTATTATTATTATTATTATTATTATTATTATTATTATTATTATTATTATTATTATTATTATTATTATTATTATTATTATTATTATGATTATTATGATTATTATTATTATTATTATTAAAATTATTAAAATAATTAATATTTTATCAAAACTATCATTTTATTATTTTTATCGTTATTATTATTATTAAAGGTATCATTAATATTAAAACTATCATTTTTTATTAAAATTATCACTTTAATAGAAATATCATTGTTATTATAAAGTATCATCATTATCATTTTAGTATTATTATTATTAAAAATTATCATTTTGAACAGAATTATTATTTTTATTACTACCGTTAATAATAAAAAGTATCGTTATTATTAAAATTATCATGATTAGAATTATCATTTTATTATACTTAATATCATCATTAGTAAATAAGTATTATTATTATTATTATTAGAATAATAATAATTATTATTATTACAAATAATACAACTTTTACTCATTATTATTATTATCAATATTATTTTATCAAATAAATATGTAATACCTAGATATTTTTACTACATGTAATATAATTACATTAATAATACCTATCATTATATTTTTATGATATTAAATTAACTTTATAAATTTTATTACTTTAAATATATAAAAGTATATTTCTATCATATATAAAAAAATTTAATATAATTTTTATTAATAAATGAATTGTATGTTTTACTTTAAATCTGAGAAAAGTATTTAAATATATGTAACGACTATATTTAAGTTATATATTAAATATATATTGATTCTAAAAATCATTTTTGGATTATATGATCTTTGCTAACATTTGCATGATAATCTCGAGCATTATGATTGTGATACACTACGACTTGACCTAAATTGTTTGATAGATATTGACCAACATATAAATATATATACTTAATTTAGGTTCGTGAATCCGAGGCCAACCCTACACTTGTTCAATGATGTCATATGTATTTTTACTACGAAATACAGTATGGTGAGTTTCATTTGCTCCTTTTTTAAATGCTTTTGCAATATATATTTTTGGGACTGAGAGTACATGCGCTTTTATAAATGTTTAACGAAATAGACACAAATATTTGAACTACATTCTATAATGAATTATTATACCGTGTATCCCTTTTTGTTTAGCTTGGTAACCTAAGAATTAGTGAACCAGTCCACTAATTGACGTGAATCCTAAAGATAGACCTATGGACTTTGACAAGCCCCAGTCAGAGAATTTGAACTGCTTTAGTACTTCGAGGTTTATATATTTGGGGATATGCTAGATGCATTTTGTTAATGTCGGTTACCAGGTGTTCATCATATGAATGGATTTTTATCTCTGTGGAAGAGATGAATTTTTATGAGAAATGGAAATGAAATTCTTGTGGTCTATTAAAATTATGGAATTGCTTGATTATGATAAACTAATGAACTCACCAACCTTTTGGTTGACACTCGTAAGCATGTTTATTCTCAGGTTTGAAAGAAATCTTCCGCTGTGCATATGCTCATTTTAAAGATATTACTTGGAGTCATTCATGGCATATTTCAAAAGACGTTGCATTCAAATCGTTGAGTTCAATAAAGATTATTATTTAGTAAATGACAGATTAAATCATTTATAGTTTGGATATTATGAAATGGTATGCATACCTGTCAATTTTTGATGTAATGAAAGTTTGTCTTTTAAAAACGAATGCAATGTTTGTAAAATGTATCATATAGAGGTCAATACCTCGCAATGTAATCATATGTTATTGTATTCGTCCTTATGGATTAGGATAGGTCTCGACATGTGGTATCAGAGCGGTGGTCTTAGCGAACCAGGTCTTGCATTAGTGTGTCTAACTGATAGTTGTTAAGATGCATTAGTGAGTCTGGACTTCGACCGTGTCTGCATGTCAAAAAGTTTTGCTTATCATTCCTTGTCGGAAATTACCTGCTTATCAATTTTAAGTCTAGACACGTTTTCCTGCATTTATTGCATAAATAGTGTATAGACGAATTTCTATCTTAGCATATCTGTTACTTTGAACTTTGACTGATATCTTTCAAAGATTCCTCCGTAATTTATGGGATTTTGGTATTATATATACATATGTAAATTATGTATTGAAGAATACCCAATCTAAGTCCTATAATCTATTTCATACCAAAAATTCTTTCCCTGATCATATGAGATGGATCCCTCAACCAGTTCGAACTCCTCGGATTCCGACAGCTATTCCGATATGGATTTTCACTCGAGCTCTGAAAGCAGTGTGACCAAAATGGATCAACTAATTAGCCATCATCTATTCTGGATGAATTGGGGATGGGTACGTAATCTACTTAATCATTGGAGACAAGAAGAAGGCGATCCCTTCCATCTACCACATTCACCTCTTGGCGAAGAACCTGAAGCACTTACCGGCGAATCAGTTCGAAACACGATTTTCACCCTCATTTCCAGAATAGCTCGCAACGACTACGTTATATCTACTATTCTAAATCTTATTTATCCGATCGTCAGAACCACCGATCATCCCGGTATAATAGCAGAAGTCAACGAGCTTCGCGCTCGCGTGATGGCTTTGGAGAGTATGGTGTAAAGGTTACAAACCCCAGCAGCAGCACCGGCAGCATAACCAGTACCACCATCATCAACACCAACAGTATCATTACCACCACCAACAACCACATCCGCATCACACGCCTCAACATCACAATCTGTACCTCGGATATCAACATCATACGCACCATAGATACCAAGGAGTACCAACAACAATAAACAATGAAGTATTAATTTATCACTTCATTAAAGAAATATTCTGCAGAGAATATGTAGTTTCTAAAAGTTTTAGATATTACTATTCCTAGTTCTAACCGTAAATCAGATGAGTAGAATGGATAGAGATGATAGAGAGAAGAATCGAAACCCTGACAAGAATGGTGCGCGATTTACAAGCTAGACTTGTTATACAAGCATCAGCAACAGTTACCGGCAGTATCACCAGCACCAAAAATATCATCAGCACCACCAGCACCGTCAGTACTGTCAGCATCATCAGCACTAGCAGCACCTATAACCTCACAAGCTCCGTCAGTTCAAGAATCGCCGTGGACATCATCACTGATCAACAACGAGTATATTGTATCAACGAGTTATGAAGTATTAACTCATTCTTTCTGAAGAATTTATATATATATTTTATGTATATGAATTCTGAAACTATAATAAATCTTTTTGTACTAAGCTATTAAGTATGAATTGAAAAAGGGTAGATACTACTCTTTTAAATTCATATTACTAATATGCTATGATGTACATCCTTCGTTAACAACTTAACCATCATTAACTACAATCTCTGTTTCAATTCAATGAATTCCGTCTCATAATAAACCAAGTGTATTATTCAATAACATGTTTGATTTTACACTTTCGTCTTCGATGCACTTAAAACTTTCTAGAAAACATCAATCGTACCTTGCGAAGTTCGGAAGAATTCCACGAGCATCAACATCCTTCACCGAGGAATATCAATAAAAATAAATATTGAAGTATTGATTGCATTAGTAAAATACTCCGTGAAGATTGTGTAATCTCTAATATTTTAGAGATTATTCATTTCTAATTCAAGCTGAAAAATCAAATGAGCTTAATATGATATTAACTCATTAAATCTGTATTACATCTGAAGAAAATATACATACATATATTTTTATAAAGACTGTAATGAAAAAATTTTGTTCAAAATATTATTTGTGAATTTTTTTTTAACGGGTAGGTAATACCCGAGAGATATATAAATTCACAATTAATATGTTACATTCTTCGATTTTGATTCAGCAATCATCAACTATACTCACTACCTTCACAACGATACACATTCTTTTATAGAAATCAAAACAACTATTCTCATCCAAATCTGATTACATATTCTGAATTTGACAAAATAAAAATCCAATTCAAGATTTAACAGGTAACATCACTTTAAATCTCTACATCTTTCAAAGCTATACTTTGACTTCAAAACTGTGCAAGATCCTTTGGCATTGTTTTTTACCGAAAATAACCTTGCAATTCCTCTTCAAAGTAGCCAGTTTAGTCACAGCTCCAAAAAGTCAACTTCGACTCTTCAGTCGGACTAGTCTTATTATAACCTCGAAGATATACGTTGCCCTCTCGCCATCATTACCGGAGAATCTCTTATATTCCACTATATTATCAGCAGATGTACCAGCAACTTCGGCTTTAGTCTCTCTGAAAAATATCTATATTGTTCATGAAACCCCATCATGTACTCACCTACATCCTGTAACAATAATTGCCATACCAACTACCGGGAATCATAAATCATTATTCTCGAATTTCGTAGCGATTCTATACCAACAGTTATATAAATACATATAACGTCTATCTCCTAGACTTACATACTTCGAATGTGAAGTTTCTGAAAAACATCCCAAACTGTGGACTAGTTCTCCGAATTTTGGAAAGATGCTAATGAAGGAGCAAAAACTGTAAACGACCTTAACAGTCGAAAGTTTGATGATAAAGAGTAGAGTGTTGAAAAAGCTCAGAAGATGAGAAAATTTGGTACTGAAAAACGGATTGAGCAAACCATGAAGGAGGCTGTGGACAAATCACAAAGAAAAAATCTAGCTTCAAAGGATCCAAATGATTCAGTGTCTACTGAAATCGTTAGAAAACACCTTACTCCTTATTCTAAACCTTTACAGACAGATCTTCTTCATCATCCTTCGATATTAGAAATTCCAAGATATCATCGTATCTTCATTATAAATATCCTCGATATTTCTGAAGAGATTTTCATAACCATTCTTATCTGAAATCAATTATCTCTTCGCGCTATCTGAATTACATCATAAAGGAAACTGTTTTAGTTTCTAAATTCTGAAAAATTCGAATATAAAATACGAATGTTTTGAAGTAGTGTTGGGAACTGAAGCATGAGTTAGTATAATATAATGACACTTGATCAATGTTATTATATTACAGTAAGTCATGCTGAGTTTCTAATGAAACATGATGATTCACAGACCATACCGTCATCATGTGCCATGTTACACGACTTTTACATTCTACCCAATCTCCAAACATATTAAGAAAATATCTTCTTGATAGTTCTATCTTTTCGGATATTCTAGTAATTTGACAAATCAAGATCGTGCCATTACGATTTTCTTCTTAGAACATTAACTATGTTCATCCAAAACTTCATACCTACGAATTCTGGACCATTATCCGCTTGACTTAAGGTCGGGAAGAGAAAACGAAAGCATGAAACTCCAAAATATAATGGAGAATATAAAGCCCGATAACAACCCCGAAATTACAAACCGTGTATACCAATGCGTATAGCAATATAAAGGCACGGGAGAATGAAAAACACTATAACCCCAAAATAATGGTAGAAGAAAATAACTTCCTCCGGTGATAGATGAAAAAGAAGAATGACAGATATAAAAGTTAGGAGTATATCAAGAATCAGAACTGGATGAAGCATATTAACGAATGCTTTAGAGTATGAATTGAGGAGAAAGAATGGAAGGTGTGACCTGTGGAAATAAGGAAATGAAGGGAGTGGATTTATAGTGAAATGTCCTACAATACAATCGAAAAAGATTATTGCATTTAATCAAATAAGATCCTAATTTCCTTAATCGCCGAAGAACCAAATCTTATTACGAAGATTTTCTTTAAATCCCTTGAATTCTGGAAATCAATTGTAACTACGTCATCGGTTAAAACGAATCTACATTTACTCATTTCACTCTCTTGCGATAACTTCACTTATACTCTTCGCGTAATCAAATTGTTTTATCTATATTACTCAATGATGATAAAACTCTATTTATTAACTCATATTCATCATGAAAACATTTTTATAGTTAGCCATGACAACCTCGATCAAATTTCGGGACGAAATTTCTTTAACGGGTAGGTACTGTGATGACCCGAAAATTTCTGACCAAATTTAAACTTTAATCTTTATACGTTTCCGACACAATAAGCAAAGTCTATAATGTTGAGTCTCATAAATTTTGAAATTATATTCATGTAATCAATTACCCTTTGACTGTGCCCAACGATTCACGAACGTTTATGTGTATATAGATATGTATATGTAATATATACTTATTAATTGAAAACGTTAACAAGTTATTAGATATATAATACTTTACATGAACGTATTTGTTTCGATATATGTTTATCGACTGAATTAAAAGATATTTATCATGTCCCTTAAGAATATGATATTGTTATGGGTCTCTGTTGTGAGGTCCACATTGATTTGAGAAATCATTTCTTTTTAACGATATTCGGAATAAATGGTAAAGTGATTTACAAGTAAGAACAAAGTGTCACTTATCGAGAATTAGACAAAGGTCAGTGGAGAATTGAATTCCATATTACTTGATTGATCTATTTTCAAACGTGCGGAAACATTTTTCGATATAATAGAACTTGATTATTAAGATGTCTTTTTAACGTAGGTTGGAATATTGCTTATTAGATATATATATATATATATATATATATATATATATATATATATATATATATATATATATATATATATATATATATATATATATATATATATATATATATATATATATATATATATATATATATATATATATATATAACTTGCAACGTGTATTTACAACGTGTTTATGTATATTAAATATATATGATTTCAAATTAGTTAAGTAAACGATAGTAACACTTGTTTATTTGATCCGATTGACATTAAGATATATTATTTAGAAAGTTTAAGGAAATTAAGATAAATGTTGGCGCATAAAGGAATTATATCAAATTAAGTTTTAAAGCGTAAACGTTATATGATATAATAATTTCTATTATGTAAGCGATCTTAATTTATAATTTGAAATATAATTAGTATTTGAAAAACTAAATATTATATTATTAAATAAATATTTCTAATATATATAAATTTATATTTCTAAATGAATATATATATATATATATATATATATATATATATATATATATATATATATATATATATATATATATATATATATTTACAAAATGATAAAATATAATATTAACCTTGATATAAAACGTTTTGATTTAAAAATACTATTTTATATATATGTATATATAGTGAGACGATGATTTAAAGAAGCGATTGACCAAAACACTCGAACATTAATGTTACATTTCTAGTGATATAATTATTAATGATTTAAGTTTATATTTTGACACGGGTACAAGTTACGAAACGTAAGGTACCAGTTTTCTAAGCGTATGAAAATGCGTTCGAGGAACCGAAACCGAAACATAAGTTGAGTGACAACGTACGAGTCATCGGGACAAAAATTACAATTTAACTATGCACGTAAATATAATATAATATATATATAATTATATTAAAATTGTCGGCAGCCCACGAGATAAATGAGGATGAGCTGGAACCAAGGGTGCCGCAATCGCGGCCCTTATACCCCTATGACCTTCGCGATCGCAGAGTGGTAGATCCCACAATTTGGCTATAAGTCTCGAACGCGATTCAGTTTCACTTCATTCAATTCAACTATCTATCTCTCTGATCTTTACATTACTACGTATTTATTTTAATTATTTTATTAGTTATATTAATTATTAATATTAATCCTAATATATTATTAGTAGTATTAATATTAGTATTATTAGTATTAGTTATACATAAAATACTACGACGAGGTTCTGCCCAAGTATTTTCAAAACGGGTTTTTCGAGCGGGATAGAACTAAGGAAATTATGGGTTATAGCTATGGAGGTTATGGGTATTGTTCGGGGGTTATGCTCGTAAGGTCAAATTAGTGTTTATCATCTCTGTTGCGTCTACGTACCTTTCCTGCAATATTGAATCACAATACTGATACGTGAGTACTCATAACTTAACTTTTATATATTAATATATTTCTATCATATATAAAATTTTTTAATATAATTTTTATTAATAAATGAATTGTATGTTTTACTTTAAATTTGAGAAAAGTATTTAAATATATGTAACGACTATATTTAAGTTTTATATTAAATATATATTGATTCTAAAAATCATTTTTGGATTATATGACATTTGCTAACGTTTGCATGATAATCTCGAGCATTAGGATTGTGATACACTACGACTTGACCTAAATTGTTTGATAGATATTGACCAACATATAAATATATATACTTAATTTAGGTTCGTAAATCCGAGGCCAACCCTACACTTGTTTAATGATGTCATATGTATTTTTACTACGAAATACAGTATGGTGAGTTTCATTTGCTCCTTTTTTAAATGCTTTTGCAATATATATTTTTGGGACTGAGAATACATGCGCTTTTATAAATATTTAACGAAATAGACACAAGTATTTGAACTACATTCTATGATGAATTATTATACAGTGTATCCCTTTTTGTTTAGCTTGGTAACCTAAGAATTAGTGAACCAGTCCACTAATTGACGCGAATCCTAAAGATAGATCTATGGGCTTTGACAAGCCCCAGTCAGAGAATTTGAACTGCTTTAGTACTTCGAGGTTTATATATTTGGGGATATGCTAGATGCATTTTGTTAATGTCGGTTACCAGGTGTTCATCATATGAATGGATTTTTATCTCTATGGAAGAGATGAATTTTTATGAGAAATGGAAATGAAAATCTTGTGGTCTATTAAAATTATGGAATTGCTTGATTATGATAAACTAATGAACTCACCAACCTTTTGGTTGACACTTGTAAGCATGTTTATTCTCAGGTTTGAAAGAAATCTTCCGCTGTGCATATGCTCATTTTAAAGATATTACTTGGAGTTATTCATGGCATATTTTAAAAGACGTTGCATTCACATCGTTGAGTTCAATAAAGATTATTATTAAGTAAATGACAGATTAAGTCATTTATAGTTTGGATATTATGAAATGGTATGCATACCTGTCAACTTTCGATGTAATGAAAGTTTATCTTTTAAAAACGAATGCAATGTTTGTAAAATGTATCATATAGAGGTCAATACCTCACAATGTAATCATATGTTATCGTATTCGTCCTTATGGATTAGGACGGGTCTCGACACGATTAAGCTGAAACTTATGTTTTGTGTCAAAAGGTTTCTTTTAAGAAAATATGTAATAGGATACGCATGATCAAGCACAACCCCTACTCCCAAAAGGTGAGGAATCTTGGATCCAAAGTATCTGTATGACCCATCAAATCTACAGTACTTTGTCATTTCAATTGATGAGCTTGCCGGTGTACGGTTCAAGTTAGAACTTGGTTCTGACATACGTTTCAAAGCCAATGGTTAGTAAGCGCCATACGTGGTGTAGGTGGATACTCCTTCTGAAATTATTCTGAATAGAGAAGACAAAAAGCCATCCATTTCCGTTTCCACTCCACACAATTTAAACCGACCAACTCACATAAAAAGTTGATGAATCAGAAATATTCACCCCAAATTCACTCCAAAATACACCATTCACCTTCACTGCCCTTTTCATTCATCCAAAGATCCAGAGATTAGTAAAGAGATAGATCGATCAAATTCGCTTCAAAAGCACTTGTGAAAGATTCGGAACCCCTGATTGTTTTTGATAGGTCAAAGACCTATTTTTCAGTGGATTATCACTTCCTCTCTGGGCACCGGGAACGAAAGACAAAAGTTATGAAGAAAGGGCGTTCCGAAAAAAAAAATGATGATAAAAGAGCAAAGTCACTATGAATAAGGCAAAGAAAAACCCGAGAAGTTGTAGTGCCCTGAACTTTTCCATGTTTATATATATTAATTGAGATTGATATTTACATGATTAAATGTTTCCAACATGTTAAGCAATCAAACTTGTTAAGACTTGATTAATTGAAATATGTTTCATATAGACAATTGACCACCCAAGTTGACCGGTGATTCACGAACGTTAAAACTTGTAAAAACTATATGATGACATATATATATGGATATATATATAGTTAACATGATACTATGATAAGTAAACATATCATTAAGTATATTAACAATGAACTACATATGTAAAAACAAGACTACTAACTTAATGATTTTTAAACGAGACATATATGTAACGATTATCGTTGTAAAGACATTTAATGTATATATATCATATTAAGAGATATTCATATATGATAATATCATGATAATATAATAATTTAAAATCTCATTTGATATTATAAACATTGGGTTAACAACATTTAACAAGATCGTTAACCTAAATGTTTCAAAACAACACTTACATGTAACGACTAACGATGACTTAACGACTCAGTTAAAATGTATATACATGTAGTGTTTTAATATGTATTTATACACTTTTGAAAGACTTCAATACACTTATCAAAATACTTCTACTTAACAAAAATGCTTACAATTACATCCTCGTTCAGTTTCATCAACAATTCTACTCGTATGCACCCGTATTCGTACTCGTACAATACACAGCTTTTAGATGTATGTACTATTGGTATATACACTCCAATTATCAGCTCTTAGTAGCCCATGTGAGTCACCTAACACATGTGGGAACCATCATTTGGCAACTAGCATGAAATATCTCATAAAATTACAAAAATATGAGTAATCATTCATGACTTATTTACATGAAAACAAAATTACATATCCTTTATATCTAATCCATACACCAACGACCAAAAACACCTACAAACACTTTCATTCTTCAATTTTCTTCATCTAATTGATCTCTCTCAAGTTCTATCTTCAAGTTCTAAGTGTTCTTCATAAATTCCAAAAGTTCTAGTTTCATAAAATCAAGAATACTTTCAAGTTTGCTAGCTCACTTCCAATCTTGTAAGGTGATCATCCAACCTCAAGAAATCTTTGTTTCTTACAGTAGGTTATCATTCTAATACAAGGTAATAATCATATTCAAACTTTGGTTCAATTTCTATAACTATAACAATCTTATTTCAAGTGATGATCTTACTTGAACTTGTTTTCGTGTCATGATTCTGCTTCAAGAACTTCGAGCCATCCAAGGATCCATTGAAGCTAGATCCATTTTTCTCTTTTCTAGTAGGTTTATCCAAGGAACTTAAGGTAGTAATGATGTTCATAACATCATTCGATTCATACATATAAAGCTATCTTATTCGAAGGTTTAAACTTGTAATCACTAGAACATAGTTTAGTTAATTCTAAACTTGTTCGCAAACAAAAGTTAATCCTTCTAACTTGACTTTTAAAATCAACTAAACACATGTTCTATATCTATATGATATGCTAACTTAATGATTTAAAACCTGGAAACACGAAAAACACCGTAAAACCAGATTTACGCCGTCGTAGTAACACCGCGGGCTGTTTTGGGTTAGTTAATTAAAAACTATGATAAACTTTGATTTAAAAGTTGTTATTCAGAGAAAATGATTTTTATTATGAACATGAAACTATATCCAAAAATTATGGTTAAACTCAAAGTGGAAGTATGTTTTCTAAAATGGTCATCTAGACGTCGTTCTTTCGACTGAAATGACTACCTTTACAAAAATGACTTGTAACTTATTTTTCCGACTATAAACCTATACTTTTCTGTTTAGATTCATAAAATAGAGTTCAATATGAAACCATAGCAATTTGATTCACTCAAAACGGATTTAAAATGAAGAAGTTATGGGTAAAACAAGATTGGATAATTTTTCTCATTTTAGCTACGTGAAAATTGGTAACAAATCTATTCCAACCATAACTTAATCAACTTGTATTGTATATTATGTAATCTTGAGATACCATAGACACGTATACAATGTTTCAACCTATCATGTCGACACATCTATATATATTTCGGAACAACCATAGACACTCTATATGTGAATGTTGGAGTTAGCTATACAGGGTTGAGGTTGATTCCAAAATATATATAGTTTGAGTTGTGATCAATACTGAGATACGTATACACTGGGTCGTGGATTGATTCAAGATAATATTTATCGATTTATTTCTGTACATCTAACTGTGGACAACTAGTTGTAGGTTACTAACGAGGACAGCTGACTTAATAAACTTAAAATATCAAAATATATTAAAAGTGTTGTAAATATATTTTGAACATACTTTGATATATATGCATATATTGTTATAGGTTCGTGAATCAACCAGTGGCCAAGTCTTACTTCCCGACGAAGTAAAAATCTGTGAAAGTGAGTTATAGTCCCACTTTTAAAATCTAATATTTTTGGGATGAGAATACATGCAGGTTTTATAAATGATTTACAAAATAGACACAAGTACGTGAAACTACATTCTATGGTTGAATTATCGAAATCGAATCCTAAAGATAGATCTATCGGGCCCAACAAGCCCCATCCAAAGTACCGAATGCTTTAGTACTTCGAAATTTATATCATATCCGAAGGGTGTCCCGGAATGATGGGGATATTCTTATATATGCATCTTGTTAATGTCGGTTACCAGGTGTTCACCATATGAATGATTTTTATCTCTATGTATGGGATGTGTATTGAAATATGAAATCTTGTGGTCTATTATTATGATTTGATATATATAGGTTAAACCTATAACTCACCAACTTTTTTGTTGACGTTTTAAGCATGTTTATTCTCAGGTGATTATTAAGAGCTTCCGCTGTCGCATAGTTAAATAAGGACGAGATTTGGAGTCCATGCTTGTATGATATTGTGTAAAAACTGCATTCAAGAAACTTATTTTGTTGTAACATATTTGTATTGTAAACCATTATGTAATGGTCGTGTGTAAACAGGATATTTTAGATTATCATTATTTGATAATCTACGTAAAGCTTTTTAAAACCTTTATCTATGAAATAAAGGTTATGGTTTGTTTTAAAAATGAATGCAGTCTTTGAAAAACGTCTCATATAGAGGTCAAAACCTCGCAACGAAATCAATTAATATGGAACGTTTTTAATCAATAAGAACGGGACATTTCAGAAGTTGCCCTGAAGAAAGATACCGGAAGAGCCAAAGAAAATTCTAGACAAAGTCTTAGCAAAATCCGCTTCTTCCGAAGAAAAATTTTACGGATTCCAAGCCGTTCTCTATCCAAAAATGGATACTCTGAAGAATCAAAGTCTATCAATTCTCTCAAAATCAAAAGATCTGGATACCTTTAACCGATCCATAAATTTCCCGACCAACCCTTACAACCCGTCTTCCTCTTGAAAGAATGCCTAGGAAGAAGATCAGTGTCATCTTTACTAAACCGGTGGAGATATCGATGCTTTACCAAGCCTATGATGAGAACTGTCACACGACTGGCTTCTGAGCGACAATACAATTAGAATAGGACACCCTAAATACTTGAGTGATATGAGTGACCCGCTAGTAAGGATCCTGATCATGTATACTCTACATCTGAGAGTTGGAAAGTACGCCTTTTTCACTATGGATGCAATCAAAATCTAGCAACCAAATCATCGAAGATCGAAACTTTTTCTAATACTTTCGAAAGATGTGCCGACTTCTGATGAAGGCATAATAAAAAGATCTACGGGTGGGGCAAGGGAGAGTCTATTAAGAAGATCCTTATATTCCCGCTTTTTGCTTGAGGACAAGCAAAGCCAAGTGTGGGGTATTTGATATCGGCCAAAAAGTCACATTTTTACCCACGATATTAAGCCCTAAAACAATAAAGATTTAAACTTTTTGGAAAAATTACCGCTTTTTTGGTTGATTTTGTAGATTAACTAATTACGAAGGCGATGCAAAAAGAATCAAGTAAAACGGAGCTAAAACGAAGATTCTAGAGCGAAAACGGTGAAAGACAAGAAATTAAGTTACGATCCAGCAAACCAGCAAGCCAAACGGCTTGCCAAACGGGCTACCAAATGGCTTGCCAGTATGGCAAATGGCCTGCCAAACGGTCAGAGCAAATGGGCACCTTAAACGGGCAAACCTGGCAAACGGGCCCTGCAAACGGCTTGCCAAATGGCCTACTAGCCGTTTGCAGGCAAAAATCAAGTCTATTCAAAGGGCTTTCTCCATCCATTTCAACACACACTCAATTTGTAATTCATTTCATATTTTCAAGCTTTTAGTTAGTTTTTAGTAGTAGTTAGCTTAGCTTTTATTTTCCAGAGGATATCCCGGCGAGTCCCTACGATCTCGGGCAGATTTCTTCGGCCTTTTCAGGTTTTTATCCGAAACGCTTGTCTTTTGTATTAAACATGTGTTCTTACTTTTTATGTTTAATAATGCATTCTGACATTACCATGATAGCTTAATTAATCTGTATGTTTCCATGATAGAAGTTTGGGTTAGCGTAATTATATTAATTTAGTACGATTACTGTTATAATATTGAACTAGGAAGTTTGATAGATCTGTATGCTAGCATCTTAAGGATTGACCAACCTAGGTTGTGATCAGGACTTGTCCACCTATATGAAATTAGCTACTTCATAGGATTAAGACCCCTGGTTATACTGTATCTGAAGATTCTATGAACTCGGTATGGCCGGAGTTCCCGAGAGGCATTTAATGCGCTTTTAGGACACGTAACTTAGGAATTGAGACATGAATGACCTAGTATGCCTATTGACTGTTCCGAACAGACTTCTTAGGAGCTGTTAAGATCTAGTTAGTGCCTTCACTGTATGACCCAAGCCTATTGCATGTTCTTGTTTGATTGTTGCCTTATGACTTAGTCATATCAACTCTTTAGGTATTCATTAGGTTTCTATCTGCTTTACTATCAGTATATCAACTGTAATGCTGTATAATGTTTGAATTAACATGATCTCATTAGTATGATGGAATGGTTGTTAGTTTTCATTTAAGGTTTTACCAACTTAAACCGACGTATTCCTTCCGTTTGTGATCAGTGTTCAATTAACATGGCACGTTGTTATTTAGTTAACTAAACTGATAACGAGGGTTAGGATTAGAGCTTAACTCACTAATAAACCTAGTACTTTACTGAGGATAACCTCCGAGGTATAGTTACCTTTCAATTATACGACCAAGTGACATACTTCTTACTGCTCAAAGAGAACTCCGAGAGTTTAGAGACAAGTAGGTCTGTGTAACTGGCTCATCCGACCAGATCTACATCATTCCAAGCATAGTCTTAACATAAGCATAATTACCTTCCCCTAACCTAACACTGATATATTGGTCAACATTTCCCTGATCTGCATACTCCAGATATCCTTCCACTTATTTACTTTTTTGCACTTAGGACTTTTAGCTAAAATGAACTACTATCTTTTATCTAGGTAATTTAACTAAAAGACAATTATCCACTTGATCTTCAATTCGTTAGTCCATAAAAAACACGACACTAGGTTAACTTACACTTTCTACACCTTAGAAAGTAAAAGTAAATTTAGGCCCCGCACAATATAAATAAACAAAACCACTGTGTGCTACCTTGATCAACTAAATCAGACGTCCTGCGGCCTAACGACACCGCACGAATAAAACCGTCCATTTCGGCCATATCAGCAGCTATCGTTGTTAACTCGTACAACGACATGATTAGTGGTTAGATAATTAACAGTCATCTTGAAAATGAAGACTGCGATCAAATTGATGAGGATGGGATTGAGAGGATGGATATACTTTATGGTATGGGTAGTATTATGAGACGTGCTAGAAAGTATTTGAAGAGAACTGGACAAAGGACATTGAGCTTAAATTGTAACACTAAGTTTGGTTTTGACATGTCCAAGGTCAGGTGCCACAATTGTGATGAACTTGGTCATTTTAAGAGGACGTGTACAAGACCACCCAAGCCTGGTTTTCATAATCCATTTCAAACTTCAACCATTGAAGTTAATCCAAGGCAAGTGAGTTCAAGTGTGGAGAAAGATGCCACAGCTACTGGTCAATCTAAAGCATTGTTTACTACTTATGCAGATGAGGTGTGTGATTGGTCTATTTCGGTAGAGGATGAGAAATAAAATGTTGTGTTTGTGGGTAAAAGTGAAGCTGAGATTGAGGAAGAAAGGATTGTGAGGATAAATGCTGGTTGTATGGGTAAGGATAATCCTAATTGCACATGCTATGTGTGCAAATGTGATGCTAGATTGAGAAGGGCGGAAGAGGTTATGAAAATGTGTTTTAGGAAGAGCATTAAATATCAGTTGTATGATAAGTTTCGCAAAGCTAAGGACTTGTCAGATCTTGAGTTTACTACTGATTCTTCCGATGATGATGAATCCTCAGGAATGAGTTGTCATATGGGTACATGGTTTAGAAAAGAGCTAGAGCACTTGATCAACGGTGATGTTAAGAGTGCTGATGAAAAGATAGTTACGGTTCAAATTTTGGATATTTCTGATAAAGTTGAGGGCAAAGGAGGTTATGATGCTGATTACTCTGATAGTACGAGCTCAGAGTCTGAGTCAGAATCAGATGCAGATTCGCAGGTTGGGAGAAATGATTACGCATTCATGGCTAACACGTCTGGTAATGACAAGGTATGTAATGATTCAGTTTCTACTTGTTCTAAATGCATTGACCTTAAACATGAGATAGATAGACTTGAATGTGTAGTTTCTAAGCTTAATGAGATACCTGTTACTTGTGAAACCTGTCCTAAACTTAGAATTGAACTTAAGAATTTAAGTTTAAAGAATCAGACTAATAAGAAAAACTATGATGATGTCCTTTTCTATCTTAATAAATAGAAAGAATATGTTGATATTATTAAATCCTTAGAGAACCAGGTAGGTAACTTAAAATCAACTATTTTAGATGATGAAAAAGTGATTAATCTGTATTTTGGACAGATAGAAACATTTAAGGCAGAAAAGGATTCATTTAAGTTGAAATATGAGTATGAAAAAGCTAGGATTGATAATTGACAGAGAATGTCATACGTGACACAAACATTTAATCTTCCTAAGAAGCAAGGTTTAGGTTATGATCATGTTTCCCCACCACTTATGAATGAGTATGTTAACAAACCTGTTGAGAAGTGTAAGGATCCGATTGTAGAACTAACGTATGGTAAGCCTGAGGAAACACTAGTTAAGAGCACTAGTAAGGTTGTTGAGAGTAAGAAACCCATAGAGGTTGTCTATGAGACGGAGTCTGACACTAATGTCGACACTGAAAAAGACAGCAAACCTTTTGTGCTAGTGAATAAACCTATCACGATTCTAAAGAATCTTAAGAACGATAATAATAGGATTGATTGTTAGAAGACTCCGATAAAGAGTGTGGAAAAGCTAAAACAAGTTAGGAAGAAAACCACTATGTCCACTCCTGTTAAATTTGTTAAGGAAAGTAGTGCTATAAAATCGCAGGTTGTTGATCCTAAAGCTGAACATCCACCAAAAGGTGAGAGTTCCAATTCTAGAAGCGTGTCTAAATATGTTCCGCCTAGTCGTCGACAGACTGTTAAACAACAGGTCTCGTCACCCCCTACGACTAGACAAAAGACTACACCACCTAGGAGACTGTTTTCACCTATTAGACATCAATTGTTTAATGTTAATAATTTTGATAATGTTAACTGTTTCAATTGTGGGATGTTGGGACACAGGGTTGTGAATTGTAGACCTATTAGACAGACACCACATAGGAAGATCGATCTTAGTCCAAAACGTGCTTTCAGTAGAAGATCATCTTCACCTGTGTTTAAACCTACTTCTGTGAAATCAAATGAAACAAAAGTCTTTCAAACAAATGACTACTACAGGAAACCATTACCGAAAAATACTGTTTGGAAATGTAAATCAGAAGTTAAAGGTGTCCAAAATTCTGAAGGTCCTTCTGGATCTAGGGGACAATGGGTGGAATTGCCAGTGGTTGGCGTTGATGGGAAGCCCACTGCCATTAGGGCATGGGTGTCCCTTTCTAACTAATCTCCTTATTCTCATGTGCAGGTCATCTACAATCCATGCTGCAGTACTTAGATTGTTGATAGTGGGGTGTCCAGGCACATGACTGGGAACTTGTCCTTACTTTCAAATGTTAAAACAGTGAATGGAGGACCAGTTTCTTTTGCAGGTAGTGAAGGAGGATTTATTACTGCGCAAGGGGTGATAGCCAATGAAAATGTCAGCTTTGATAAAGTAAATTATGTAGAGCAGATGTCGAACAATCTGCTTTCAGTTTCACAGGTCGCTGACAAAAAGTATACAGTTACTTTTGAAGAAGATTTTTGTTATATTTTGAGAAAAGAGTTTGTGATTCCGGAAGACATGATTTTGATGACCGCTCTAAGGTGCAAGGATCTTCATATTCTTGATATGCGTAAGGCTCATGTTAAAGCAGCAACAGGCCATCATGCTTTTGTTTCCAAGACTACTGAACAGGAGTCTATTATTTGGCACAAGCGTATGGGTCATCTGAGTCTAAGGAAGATGAATAATCTAGTCTATAACGGACTATTTGATGGTGTGAATGTTAAAAGTTTTCATATTCCTGAAGGCTGTCTTCCGTGTAAACATGGGAAACAGACTAAGAAGTCATATACTACCAAGAAACATCATTCAGTCAATATTCTTTTGGAGCTGTTGCATATGGATCTCTTTGGTCCTGTTAACTTCAAAACTATCACTGGAGAGTCATATTGTTTGGTAGTTACAGATGAATATTCCCGTTTCTCTTGGGTTGTGATGCTACATTAAAGTTTTGATTTTGAAGCTCGAAAGTTTGTATAAGTTGAAGGTTAGAAAGATTCGTACTGACAATGGTACGAAATTCAAGAATAATCAGATGCTGCTATTTTGTAATGAAAAGGGGATACAACAATAGTTCAGTCCTGCTTATACGCCACAGTCAAACGGTGTAGCTGAAAGGAAGAATAGGACTTTAATTGAGACCGCAAGAACTATGCTAGCTGATTCATGTTTGCCAATTGTTTTCTAGGGTGAAGCGGTGAGTACAGCATGCTATGTGATGAATAGAGTTCTAGTGGTGAAAAGACATGGTAAAACGTTTTATGAACTGTCACACAAGAGAAAGCCTAACATTAAATATCTTGAACCCTTTGGTGCTCCTTGTACTATTTTGGTACGAGACGCTGGAGGGAAATTTAATTCAAAGGTTGTCTCCAGTATCTTCTTGGGCTATGGGAATCCGAATAAAATAGTGTACAACACTGAATCAAAGTGTGTAGAAGAATGTTTTGAGGTTGATATTCAGTGTAACATTCCGCCTTGTGTTAGTAAAGGGTTCACATGGCAGTTTGAATATGATAAATTATTTGATTCTTTCAATCTTCCACCAGAAGTTACTGATGAAGATGTGATAACTCAGATGTTGTTTGATTCACAAAATTCTACTGAAGATGTCATCACTATTCCAACACAGGTTCAGAATCCGATTTCTAGCTTGCAACCATGTCTGTAGAGTGTTCGAGGTAATACTGATTCAAATGTGGATGGGGTAGTTGATACTGATGAAGACAGTGAGTTTGAAGAAGATGAGGGAGTTAATAGGACACGGTTGACAGAGGAACATCTTAATCCTCTTTATAATCAACCACCAACTGTAACAGTGCCTGAACAGCCAACTGAAGCAGGAGGTGTACGTTGATCAAATCGTGTTATCATGCCACCAAAATGTATAGATGCTTATTATGTGGATACAAGGGGCATCCCTCATATTAGCATTCCTCAAGCTAAGACTAATGAAGCATCTATATATGAAGTTCCGACTACATCTGAGGTTCCTGTGGTAAGTGAAAGTCCAACAGTAGCAGAAGATGTTGAAACAGAAAGTGCAAATGTGGTGACAGCTTTCTATTCCTCATTAAATAAAATAGGGAGAGTATTTGTGCATGCTCACTCATGCTATGTGTGTCAGATTGAACCGAAAGATTCATATGAGGCACTGAAGTATGATGAGTGGGTTAGTGCAATGCAGGAAGAGCTGTTACAGTTTAAGCATTTAAAGGTTTGGAGACTAGTCAATCCACCACATAGCTGTGAGCCCTATGGTCTTCGATGGGTGTTGAAGAATAAGAAAGATGAACAAGGTATTGTTATTAGAAACAAAGCTAGGTTGGTGGTAAAGGGATGTCAACAGATCCTTGAGATTGACTATGATGAGGTATTTGCTCCGGTAGCAAGGCTGGAGGCAATCAGGATTTTCTTGGCTTTTACATCCTTCATGGGTTTTAAAGTATATCAGATGGATGTGAAAAGCGCATTTTTGTATGGAGAGATTAATGAGAAGGTTTATGTTGAACAACCACCTGGTTTCGAAGATCCTCATTTCTCAGAAAAGGTTTATTGACTTGAAAAGGCACTTTATGGTCTTTACCAAGCTTCTAGAGCGTAGTATGCAACGTTGTCCAACTATATGCTTGAAAACGGTTTTCGGAGAGGTGTCATTGATCAGACACTTTTCATCAAGAAGAAGGGACAACATCTTATGTTAGTGCAGGTTTATGTTGATGACATTATCTTTGGGTCAACAGATCAGGGAATGGTTGATGAATTTGAAAAGGTCATGCAGTGGAAGTTCAAAATGAGTTCCATGGGAACTATAAAGTTTTTCTTAGGTTTGCAGGTGGCTCAGACGGATAAAGGCATCTTCTTGCATCAGACCAAGTATGTTGCTGATATCCTGAAGCGCTTTCAAGTGGAAACAGAAAGACCAGCTAAGACTCCGTTGTCAGTA
The DNA here is from genome assembly GCF_046630445.1 of Rutidosis leptorrhynchoides. Lineage (NCBI taxonomy): Eukaryota > Viridiplantae > Streptophyta > Magnoliopsida > Asterales > Asteraceae > Rutidosis > Rutidosis leptorrhynchoides. Next base: position 545,450,454 of record NC_092334.1, read on the forward strand.
AATCATGGGATCTCACCTGATTGTGAGGGTGCTAAAGTGGATCCTACGTTATACAGGGATATCATAGGTTCTCTAATGTATCTTACAGCTTCTCGACCAGATATTATGTTTGCGGTTTTCCTGTGTGCTCGTTATCAAGCGAATCCTAATGTTCATCACATGTTTGTGGTTAAGAAGATTCTGAGGTATTTGAAAGATACACCGAGCTTAGGGTTATGGTATCCGTGTGAGGTTGGTTTTGATCTCACAGCTTAAAGTGATTCTGACTATGGTGGTTGCAAGAAAGATTTTAAGTCAACATCTGGGGGTTGCCAATTCCTTGGTAGCAAACTAGTTACCTGGCAGTGTAAGAAGCAGACAACAGAGGCTCAGTCCACTTGTAAAGCAGAATATATTGCCGCGGCCAGCTGTACATCACAGGTTATCTGGATTCAACAGCAACTACGTGACTACGGTTTGCAAATTTCTAACACTCCTATTTATGTTGATAATACTGCTGCTATAGCAGTCACTAAAAATCTCATAAATCATTCTAAAACGAAATACATAGGGATTAAATACCATTTCAATAGAGATTGCTATGAGAAAAAAGTTTATAGATGTAGTGCAGATAGACACTATAACCCAAAGGGCTGATCTCTTCACTAAAGCTTTTGATAAACCACGCTTTGATTACTTGTTAAAAGAAATAGGTATTAAACTATTGATTGACGTGGTTCCTGAAACTCAGGTACCTAACACAGAGGAACCTAACAAAGAAACTGAGTTGTGAATGCCTTGAAACTACTTGTATAGTATGTGTAGTTTCGCATAGTAGTTTGTAGTTCATTTGCATGATTTCTTTTCGTTTGCATGATAGTTTATTGTTTTCTGATGGTAATGCATGCTTGTTTATGTTTTTAGTTAGTTTTATGCTTTTGTACAGAGAAAATCGAAAAGCCATAAAAATCAAAAAAACCAGAAAATCAAATAAAAAATTGAAAAATGGAAAATCCATAAAAAATTGGAAAAGCCTGAAAATGAGTTGCTTATTCTATTTGTGGGAAAGTGATTGCAATACTGAACTGACATGTAATTTGTGAAAAATAAGTAATACAGAATGATTGATAATGTATTGGTAGACTTTATTGGCCTAATTCTAGATAGAGATGATCACACTAACAACGAGTAAATATCATGATGAGGAAATCATGGAAAGATTTACAGCGGTTGAGGGTAGTCACCTACTTATCACTGAATATGTACTGAGAAATGATTGTTCAGAAACTCAACAGACGGTTGAGGTCTCCCCTACTACGATTTATACTCGATAGCAAAGGATAATTTTGTGAGTCCCCAAGGTGAGCATACTTTGTCTAGGATGCATACTTGTTTCTATTTACCTTTATTACTTGGACCGAAATTTAACAACATACATGTCAGGTATCCAAAGGGAGGTGTTCTCTCTAGAAGGGTTGAGAAGTGCAATCTTGTATCACAGACATAGAATGATTTGTACAATGCAACATCATCGGGTTATAGATTTCAACATCAGAAGATTGGTTTTCCGTGCAGATACAACGAAAGTCAAAGATAGTGGTGCATCATCATGAATAGTTGTATTTATTTTATTTTATTTGTTTTGTTTTATTTTTGTTTTGTAATATAGCATGGAGGAAAGGTAACATCAAAAAAAAAAAAATGAATGATGATGCAAGTTATGTTTATTTTTATTTATTCAAAGTTGTAAATAACATGATGCACCACAGTACTGCAAGAGCATCATGGATCAAGAATTGAACAAAGTTTTCAAGGATTCCTACGTTATCTAAGTCTGAGTCAACAGATGTTTCAATCGGCGGATTGTTTGGAAGATTTAGTTATCTATATCTGAGGGGGATATTTTATCAGATCATCAGATATAGAGAACTTAAATCATTTAATTCACGTCATTTGGTGGACTTTACATCTTTTGTCTGTGTTATGGGATTATACCTATTGGCCTGGATAGCAGGGGGTATCTTCTGGAGGATATCTTAGCGTTCCATCACTCAAATATATGTATCACTACCATCCATCCAACATCATACGATTTCAGTTCAGGTATGGGGTTTATAGCGGCCGGTATGCGTCTTTTCAAAGTATGCAATAAATTTGAGATAAACAATGTTATATGAAACAAAAAGTGTAAGTTTAAGGTAGAAGCTCATGGCTGACAGGGTTGCTAGAAACATCGTGAAATGGTTCTGTTCAATCAAATTGAAAGTAAATTGATGTGATAATAGGACGGCGTCAACATGTTTGTGCTCAATTGTTCTACCTGATACATCGTGCGATCTCAAATGAGGACTGACTTTGTGATCAAAATCTAACATTGAAAAATGTTAAAGTAATTAATTTAACGTGGTCATCGAAGTCTAGGGTGAAAGTTGGTAAATGTTTATTGATATATTTGAAAGTAATTCTGTGTATGCTTTATGATACATGAAAATGAATGAATCGTGAAATAGCATGTCAACATAGTTCAGTTCTGATCCCCGAATCAAAAGATTGAATCAATTTAGTATGTCAACTCACAAAAACATGTGTTACGTTATTCTTTGTGTGCTTCATGATAAACTGTATCATTTGTTCTTATGATAATAACATTAAATACCTGATTATGCTATTGGTTAATGAAACTGATGTTAAAAGCTGAATGTTTGCAGACTTGTAAGGTTAAAGATTTACTGAATATGTCTGTCATAATATTTTTGATCATGACACACTGGATCTTGTACAATATTTTGCTTTGTAGATTTGCATGTGACTCTATATCTGAAAAATCCAAAAATATTTGCATTTTTGTTAGTTGCATGTGCAATTTTGTTTTATTATTAAGCTTAGCAACTCAGCTCTCAGAAAGGTTCACTGTGAAAGGAATTCTATGTTTTTCTTTAAACCTCAAATAAGTTGTTTGGAGCTTAAGGGAACAAAGCGTGTTTAATTTTATACTCTAGATATCAGTCCCAAGGGGAGTGGATGTGAAAAAGACTGTAAATGTTGAACTTGAAAAGCCTTAAGTTTTAAAAAATTTCAAAGCTAAGACTACCGGTCGATAGTCCAGACCTCCGGCCGTAGGAAAAGACGATTGACCGATTGTCTAGACCATCGGGCCGTAGGACTAGACCATCGGCCGATGGTCACTATTAGGGTATAAAAGGACCCAAACTCTATCGGGTCAGTCACTTTGTGTTTTTGGAGTGATTTTTGCAATCAATTTTCAAGTTTAAGCGATAGGAGTTTTTGACCGTTTGTTATGTGCATCTTTTCATTGTGATTCCAGCGCCGTAAACAAGGTATTGTAATTCGATCTCGTTTGTTAGTTTTCATTGATTTTAGGTTTGAAAACTTAAAACCTTTAATGCCTAATTCGTTGATGTTTAAGATGTTTTGATTGAATTGATTGATTTGTATATGTTAATTGGCATTGTCTGTTACCTATCTACTTGTTTTCAATCAAAATTACATTGATTTGATGAAAAGGGGTCAATTATTTGGGGACAGATCTGATGAAATACCCTCGGCCGAAGGTCTTTGACCCTCGACCAATGTAGTCTTACATTCGGCCGTAGGACTTCACCTTCGGTCATAGGTCCCTAAATTGAACAGATGGTAAATTCGATGAGTTTGTCTAGACCAACTGACGTAGGTCTACACCATCGGACCGATGGTCTACTCCATCGACCGATGGTCATTCATTTGGATCGATGGTGTAGTTTTGTGTTTTATTTGTATGATTTTTAGATCTCGGGTTGCTTTGCTATATCTATCTAATGCTAGTGCTTTTAGTTTGTATAAGAATGTCAGGTGCTTCATTTGTTGGGCAATGGATATTTAACATCGACCGTAGGAGAATTTTAGCAAGAGAACGATCCATTCTAGTGGAACAAAAGGTCATTGCGACTCAATAGACCTATAATCTTTGGGAACAAATTGGGTGTCAAGTATTCTTAGACATCAGGGATTATTTTTGTCCCCAATTGCGTGAATTTTATGCCAATGTGGCCTTAGAAGACAGTAAGAAGAGGTTTGTTCACTCTGGCCTATTTGAGCAATAGTATAAGTGGACCATGGAGGAATTTTCAAAATTGTTGAATGTTCCTCACACTGGTGTTAAGATACTGTATCCTAGTAAAGATCTAAGGAAGATTCCCAACAAGTTCAACCTATCTGACATAATTGCAAGGATATGCAAGCCAGGGAGAGTAGCTAGTGCTGGTAGAGTTGAGATAAGTGACGAAGATGTGTCGTATCAACATGAGTTACACTTGAGGATAGTCAAACGTAATGTGACCTTTAGGAGAGAAGAACATAATTTGTTGAGTGGTAATGAAGCTCTGCTATTGTATTGCTTACTAGAGAGTATTAAGGTAAACATGGGTCACTTTCTCATTAATGTGATGAAAGACTTTCTTGAGATGGAAGAACTATTTCCTTATGCGGCCTTATTGCATAACATGTTTGAGAAACTTGGTGTGGTTCAATACGTCAAGAAGCTAGTGCCAGAGGATCCCATTGTGGGATAAGTAATTCTGAGTTAATGTTTATGTATTTGTTCTTGTTTTAATGTATTTTTAGCTTGGTGTGTAATTTGATAATGCTAGCCTGTTAGCATTAATACATTATTCTGAATCTGTAATAACTCTATTTAGGACATGTAATCGTGTAATCATGATATTGATCTACGATAAATAATGATGTAATATATTTTGTGATGATTACATTGGGTTAACTGCTATGTCATGAATATGCGATGCTGATTTGAATTGTGTTTGCAGTTATTGTTCATAATGTCAGGTGTGCAAATTGATCAAGAGCAAGTTGTTCACGGATCTGATACTGAGTCTTCAGGAGGTCCTGAATTTGTTGATATTCCAGGATTGAAGGCATGCAATGGTTCTAATTTGACTGCCTGTTCGAATGAGAATGGTCCTAATGCGGGTAAATACAAGGGTGTGATAGAGTTCCTGAAACGTTCTAGAGTTTATGCTGTTGTGTCTATGCCGTGTACAGCTTATTATTCTCATCAGAGGGAATTCTGGGAACATGCCAGGATTGAAACTGAAAATGACAAGAGGGTGATTGTGAGCACTGTTTCTGGTCAAGAGGTAAAGATATATGAGTATACAATTCGGAACACGTTCTTGTTTGAAGATGAGGAAGATATGCTTAAGAAACTATCCAAGACCAAGATTACTGGGTGTATGCTGAGGTGCAAATATGCTAGTGATATCTTGAAGGCTACGATCAAAAGAAGTGGATTCACTCCACCATATCGATATTTGTCACTGGTTGTGCTTAGATGCTTGAGTCCGTTATAAGGAGGTTTTGATGAGTTAAGTGAGATTTATCAAGGGATGTTTGCTGCCTTGGTGTTGAAGGCTGATTTCAATTTCTCAGGGGTTATCTTTGATTTGTTGGTCGACAATGTGACCAGCAAGTTGTATTTGATTTATCTAAGGTTCTTGCAGATTATTATCAACCGTCAAACAATTGATTTGCCCAGATTGAAGAAAGATATCATCGAGCTGAGGCATATGACAGATCTTACCTTCAATAAACTAAACCAAAAGAAGAGTGCTAGTAATGGCAAGCTTGTGTGTCATCTTGCGAAAGAAAACTCTCAGTGTCCTCCAGGGAAAAAGTGGAAAAATGAGAACAGTGTTTCTGATAGAGAGCCTAACTTTGAAGTGGCTAATAGTAATGAAGAAGTGGATCAACCGGTAAATACTCAAACTGCTGGTGGATCAGGTACTGTTAGGTTAGTTAATGAGACGGGAGGTATTCATCCTGATGAGGGTTCTCAAGTGTCAACAAACTTTAAACCAAAAAGGAGGTTCCGACTGGTTTATAAAGATGCTGGTGGATCATCTGCTGGAACTCCTCAGGGAACACAACCACCACCAACTCAAGGACAACAACCACCACAACAACAACCGCAATCAACACATCAATCACTGCCTGTGGCACAACAAGTTTCTCAGGAGACAATTTCTACTCCTACTCCTGAAGCTCCTCTACATGTCGGAACTGAAGGAGGTGTTGGACCTTTAACTCTCTGAACGTTAAATGATTTATATGTGCAAGCTATGGCTGATAATCTGAGAATGCGAAAGGAGATGTATGATAAGTATGAGAAGCTGAAAGAGGAGAACAGGGTTAAATATGAAGATGTTAAATGGTTAACCTTGCAGGTTGACATGTTACAGAAAAAGGTGGGTGATTAATCCTTGCTGCTGACAGATGCAAAGAGAGAGTCTGCAGAGGCTAGAGAGTTGGCAGCATCAGCTATTGCAAGGCTGAATGCTTGGGATGAAAAGTTTGATTTGATTGAGATACCTAAAGACGAGCCTGAAAACAGAATGGTGGAGGCTCCTGGTTCTTCAAATGCCACTGCACTGTCAGTAATTCCTCTTAAAATTGGTTATAGTTTTAGTGAATTCTTTTCTAAATAGGATGAGCTCAAGCATTCTGTTGTTTATGATGATCTAGAAAAGGGAGAAATCCCTCACAACCTCTCTAGAGCTGAGCTGGACGAACTGGTGCGTCTAGAGAAAGAAGAAGCTAAAGCTGCTGACGCACAGTCCGACGATCATCCATCTGAGGATGATTCTTTTGGCCAGGAGATTACAGAGGGTTTTAGTGATCGAGATGTAGATGATTTAGTTGAAGATGTGGCTCATGAAGATTTTCCTACGTATCAGAATGATAATAATCAAGATCTTCCTGGTTTTGATGAGTTGTTTAAAACAAATGATGAGGTTTTGAATAGAAGGTGTAAAGATAAAGAAAGAACTGAGATTTTACCTGAAGGTTTCTTACCGGTTAAGTATAACAATGAGATAGCTGAGAAGTTAGAAGCTAATTGGAAAGATATTTGAAGGATTAGAAAATTTTGTGAGAAACCTAAGCTTGAGCCAAAGTATTTGAAGATGACAAATTTGAGAAAAAGTGCGAAAGGGAGAATTCTAGCCAGGGCATACATTGAAGAATTCAACATGTTTGCAGTTAAACAAGAATTTGGTGTTGATTACATTAAATATGGTCATGAATTCAAGTCGTTACCGTATTTTGAGCTGATGCAGATTGCCAGGTTGAGAATGTTATATTGTGGTATGAATGATCGATCTTCGCTGTTGGTAAAGAAGATTCGAATTGCTTTTAAATCAAAGGATTGGGAAGGATTTCGACCACAGTTTCCTAGGATTAGCTACAAGGTTGATCCTCGAACTGGTGAATCTCGGAGGATTGTAAAGTACAACCGTGCAAAGACAATGAAGAAAGTGCCTTTGAGGAAATTGCCGCAGAACTGGAGTTAGAGATTCAGATGGTCATTTTATGATGATCGTTCAGAGGAAGATGTGATTGTGCTGGATAAGGTGAATGAAAATGATATAGATTGCATTCGTGTGTTGGATCCGATTTGGCTGCGAAACTGTACCGAGGCTGATATTTTTACTTTGTATTATAACCGGATGCTTTATCGACGAGAGAACAAGGTGCATGCTGAACAGTATGTGAAGGTGGCCAAGTTGTGTTACTTGAACAACATGGTGATTTATCCGTACAAATGAATTGCTGATGACTGAAGACTTTTGATATAGAACTAGGTCTTAAGGGGAGTTTGTTGGTGCATAATCCCGAGTTCTATATTGTAATAAGTTCTATTTGGATTGTCGTTTACATTTCAGTCATGTATGAACATTGTCATTGATAATTTGTGTTTGTATTGATTAAGCAATGACATAAAATGGTTGAGAGCTGATTGGTTGGCAGCTCAGACCATCGACCGATGGTAGGGACCATCGGTCGAGAGACACAGACCATCAGCCGAAGGTCAGAGACCACCGGCCGATGGATGCTGTAAGTTCATATAAATAGGGAAGTCGGTTTCATTCTTAGGTTACAGACCCTACACCCTTTAGCCGACGATTATTGTTCTTGCAGTTGTCCTAGACTATACCCCAACCGAATACACCCTCTAAGGCGTCGATTATATCAACTATTGTTGGTTAGATTGATTCCAAAGTGTTATCGTATTCGATTCATCCTAGATTAGTGATTTCCGCCTCTAATCTAGTGATAGCGTTTGATCTAAGATCTGTATTACGTCTACAATATAATTTTAGAATTCAAAAATTATACAAATCTCTAATTGAAACTAATACCCCTTATCTTTCATATTCCTACTGTGACGACTCGGAAATTTTCGATCAAATTTAAACTTAATCTTTACATGATTTCGACACGATAAGAAAAGTTTATTAGGTTGAGTCTCAAAAATTTTAACTGTTTCATATATGAAATTACCCTTCGACTGTTCTCGAAAGATTCAAGAATAATTACTCGCAAATAAACATGTATATATTTAAATATTTATATATATATATAATAACTTGAAAAAAAAAATTAATTTAAAATATTATGTAAGTTAATTAATTATGTAAAATAAATAATATATGATATAATATTATTATTAAACCTATATATATATATATATATATATATATATATATATATATATATATATATATATATATATATATATATATCGAAAATATCTAAGGTGGACCATTTAGTTTGTCTTCTTTTAACAATTATGATTTTCTCACTGTTTTAAATTTCTGTTTTCAATTCATATCCGTGACATGATGTAAGACATAAAGTTGTTAATATATTTGATTATTACATAATTACATATTATGCTTGTTTGAACTTGATTACTCTGTAAACTATCTATATAATATATGTGTATTCTTAAGACATATGTTAGGAGATCAACCATAAAACACCCATTTCTTTCCTTCTTCAACCGATAGCACTCAACTAGCATTACCCCTGTTACTGTTGTTAGCCAAGAACAAAACGAACACCATCTTCTATGTTGCAGATGTTCGAGAACCATACACCATCCAACAACCATCAATCTCATCACTTTAGATCCTTCTATTTTCACTTAACTCCATCGAATACCATCAAACTACTGTTCTACAACCCACGAACCCATGTGTTATCTTGGACGAACTAATATTACTTTCGGTTATGATTTCTGTCAAACGAAACCAAGACCAAATGCAACCACCTTTCATTACTATCAAACATTCGTGTACAACGGCCATTTGAACAGCAGCTCTTGTTGCTATTATGCTTTTATTTCTTTCGTGAATTCAACTTGATCCAAACAAAACCACACCACCTTAAACTTCTTTCAGTTATGATCATGAACCCTACACCATCATAATATTAAAACCATCACCATCACTCAAAACCCGGCTATTACCTTCTTTTCTATCTCCCTTCTTCTTGTATCTCCTTTGTGAGCTTACAAAAATCATTGGACGTCCATTAATACCACTTTCAAACTATCCCATACAATCACCACGTCTACAACCACTTGCAAACCACCATATCCGTATGATACAGCTGCTGCTACGCACTTATAGCTGCTATTAATTTTTTTTGTGTGAATCAACCCAACAACACACCATTTTTTTTTTGTTTCTTCTTCCTTCGTTTATAATTCTGTTCGGTTCTATTAAATAACGATGATGAGGAGTATTTTATGGACGTCCTCCTTTATTGGTGCACATTGAAACATCTTTATTTAATAATTGATAATGATAATGATTTATAAAGGATCCAATGTCTAACTTGTTGCAATTTGGCCGAGCAAAAGGGACCACGAATGATATCATGATGAAGGAAAAACCGGTTACGTATTATTCCCGTTTGAAAATCCAACAAAACACATATATATGATCAACTAATATTAGTTATAGTGGGGACAGTAATACATAGAAAGGGCACTAGGCTGGACCGTGAGAGTATATCGAATCTTTACAGATCAATACTCATTCATTTCAAGACCACAATCAATATTATATAATGCTTTCTAGACAATCGATACTAATGGGGCAGTTTAAAATTCCCATGACCGACCAAAAGTGGGAAATGCCACCAAACTTGCTGTACCAGATTTCGATAGGTACAATTTATTGTTTTCTTTTTTTTCATGCTGGCCGAGAATTTCACATATGTTGTTTGGGCCGAGATTCTCTAGTTCTAATGTTGGGTCGATGGATGCTCTTAGGCCAAAGGAGATATTGGGCCGTGAATATGGGTTTGTTATTGGGCTGACTTGTTGCTCGACGAATACTGCTATCTCATTTTTTTTTTTTGATGAAAAGTTGAATGATGATTGATGGGGATAATGACGATGAAGATGTACGAGAGAGTGTGTTATAAAAACAGTCGAAGATATAGGTTAAATATATTTAGGATAGATTGTATTCAGTTAAAAGGAAATGGTGGAGTGGTTTGCGGTGTTTTGGCTAAGCAAGAGGTCGCGGGTTCGAGCCCGGGCAAGGGCATTTTTTTTATTTGGAACTTATTCTTGAGGTAGTTATTATTATTATTAATATTTATTATTATTATTATTATTATTATTATTATTATTATTATTATTATTATTATTATTATTATTATTATTATTATTATTATTATCGTCATCATCATCATCATTATTATTATTATTATTATTATTATTATTATTATTATTATTATTATTATTATTATTATTATTATTATTATCATTAATATTATTTTTGTTATTAACATTAATTATTATCAAGTATTATTATTAAGTGTTATTAATATTAAGAGTTATTATCAAAACTATAATTTTTATTGTAAAAACAATACAATTTTTTATTATCATTATTGTTAAAATTATCATTTTTACTAAAACTATATTTTTATTAAAAATAACATTATTAATAAAACTATCATTTTTATTTATTATTTTGAATTGACATTACTGATATCATTATTATTAACATTATAAAGAGATTACAATTTTTAATTACGAGTATTAATATTATTTTACCAACTAACAATTAGTACATGACATTAAATTTAAAATATATAACATATAAGTTATTAAAATAACAAGTATATCAATAATAATATAAATTCGTTCGATTACCATATTATGTGTTAATATATATATAAATGATATAGGTTCGTGAATCTGAGGCCAACCCTGCCTTGTTAAATGACGTCATATGTATTTTTACTACAAAATACAGTATGGTGAGTTTCATTTGCTCCCTTTTTAATTGCTTTTGCAATATATATTTTTGGGCTGAGAATACATGCGCTGCTTTTATAAATATTTACGAAATAGACACAAGTACTTAAAATACATTCTACATTGAGTTGTACCACTGGCATACTTCCCTGTAGCTTGGTAACTAGTATTTACATGGGTATTGTAAACGCGAATCCTGTTGATAGATCTATCGGGCCTGACAACCCCAACCGGATTGGACGACCAGTATTCAACGGTTGCACAGTACTTCGTTTTATAGGCTACACTTGGTACAGTGTAGTGAGATTTCATAATAAAGGGAATATGCGACGTTGATTAATAGTTAAGTATGGTTAGCAAGTGCTCAACCACTTAGAATGCTTTACATACACTTGCGAGTGTATTATGTTTATGATTATGAAATCTTGTGGTCTATTAATATATTATGATAAACCTATGAACTCACCAACCTTTTGGTTGACACTTTTAAGCATGTTTATTCTCAGGTACGAATTAAGTCTTCCGCTGTGCATTTGCTCAATTGAAAGATATTATTTGGAGTCATTCATATCATATTTTGGACAACACCTCGTAATGGGACCAGATGTTGATGACTTCGTCCAGGTGGATAAGGACGGGTTATGACAGGTGGTATCAGAGCGTTGGTCTTAGCGAACCAGGCCTTGCATTAGTGTGTCTTACCAGATATTGTTAGGATGCATTAGTGAGTCTGGACTTCGACCTTAGCTGCATATTATAAGTATTGCTTGTCATTCCTAGTGGAAAATTTCCTGCTTATCATTCCTAAGTCTAGACACGACCTCCTGCACTTATTTGACAGATAGTGTACAAAAAATTCATATCTTAGCGTATCTGTTACTGTAGACTTTATCTGACACGTTTCCTTAATTCTCTCCGTAATCTACGAGATCTCCTGTACTATGCATAGATATTCTATGTAATTAGAATATCATCCGATATTCGAAATTCATTTCATACCAAAAACTCTTTATCTAACCGGGCAAAATGGAACTCACCACTAGTTCAAGCCTCTCGGATTCCGATATGGAGTCCCACTCCAGCTCCGAAAGCAGCGTCACCAGAATGAATCAACCAATCATCCATTCCCAAATCATCTGATGGGTTCGTAGTCAACTTAACCAATGGAGACAAGAAGAACGCGATACTTTTCACCCACCAACCTGCACCCTCGGCAAAGAACCCGAAATACTTACCGGCGAACCTGTTTGAAACACCATTTTCATCTTCAGATCCCGAATATCTCGTCACGATTATATTCTATCTATAATTCTAAACCTTACTCATCCGCTCGTTCCAACTAACAATCATCCCGGAATAATCAAAGAAGTCAACGAGCTTCGCGCCCGAGTTGTAGCCTTGGAAAAGATGGTGCAAAATGTACCAGCTTCAGCAGCATCATCGGCATCAACAGTACCACCAACATCGAGACCAGTACCACCAACAACCCAAGTTTCAACATCACATGCCTCAACATCTCATTCTGTACCTCGAGCATAATTATCGTTCTACGTATCGTTCTATCTACTATATCTTCGTTCTACATATCGTTCTACATCGATTATCTTCGCTTTACGTATCGTTCTACCTCATTAACCTTCGTTCTACATGACGATTATGTAATCTCTAATGTTTTAGAGATCATGTAATCTAGTAATAACGATAAATCAAATGAGTTTAATATCTTATTGACTCATTAAATTCATGATTACATCTGAAGAAAATATATATGCAAGTATATTTTCATAAAGATTATAATTAAAATTCTTTTGTACAAACTGTTAATGGTAAAAATATTTTAACGGGCAGGTAATACCCGAGGAATATTTAGATTTCACATTAATAAGTTACATTGTACATTCTTCGAATCTGATTCAACAATCATTTACTATCCTACCTACCACCACCGATATACGTATCCGTTCACCGCAGAATAATCATTTTCATTCAATTTCATATTTGGATTTTGACCTATCAGAATCCAACAAGTGGCATAATGAAGAAAACATCGGACAAAGTAAAATTTGTTAGAAACAAACGAACTAACTAATTGAAATATTGTTAAGAATCCACGCTAACTGTTCCTAGCTAACTGGTTACATTTTATTTATCGCAATTTAATTATCGCAATTTACATTCTCGCAATTTTATTTATCGTCATTTAATTTCTGTATTTATTTTACGCACTTTAAATAACGGGACACGTATACAAGGTTTCAACATATTATATTGACCCATCTATATATTTATCTTGGAACAACCATAGACACTCTATATGCAAATGACGGAGTTAGCTATACAGGGTTGAGGTTGATTCCAAAATATATATATAGTTTGAGTTGTGATCAAAACTGAGACCGGTACACGGGTCACGATACGTAATAATTAATTCTAATATTATATATTAAATTATATATGAATATATTGGACTATTGGACTGCTAACTTTGGACAATTAAAATGAATTAAAATATTGATTATAACATATGAAACTAAATAATTCTTTAAGTTTGCCACTTGATTTCATCTTAAACCTCGTTTGTACCTTGACGATTACAATCTATGTTCAAACCTTTCATGATTCTTGAAAACACCTCAATCAATGGGATGAACCAACCGCACTTCATCTACGAAGGAAAAGGTTGATACATATAGTTATGCATCTGAGAAACTCTCGGAAACTGAGTAAACGTTTAACACATAGTTGTGCTAATTCCTTAGTGTTATTATTACCCAAAATAACTTTGCAATTCCTTTTCTAAATTAGCCAATTTTGTCACAGCTCCAGCAAGACAACTTCGACTTTTCGTTATAAACAACCTTATTATAACCTTGATATGTATGCGTGCTCTTTTATTGTACCGGGGAACCTTTTATATTCCACCATATTACCATCAGTGTTTAATCATCTAAAAACACAATTCTCCTGAAACCACCTTGGATTGATAATCGACGATTCAGATATGGCTGCATTAAATGCAGAGGAAACAGTAAAATTGTAGGTGGCCTAAATGGCCAAGAGTTTGATGATAAAGAATGGAGTGTTGGGAACGCTCGATAGAAAATTTGGTACTGAAAAATGGATTGAGCTAACCATGAAGGAGACCAAGGAAAAATACAAGGACCAAACCATATATTCAAAGGATTCAGGTAATTTTGGATCCGATGAAACCTTCAACGAATATCTTGCCCCATAGTCATGTTAAAATCTTGCGGAAAATCTTTCTTCATCAACCTTCGAACTTAGAAATTCCAAAATATCATCATAAATATCTTCGATATTTCTGAGGATATTTTTATAAATATTCTTGTCCGAAATTATCTACCTCTTTGTATTTCTGTATTCCATTATATTGGAAACTTCTGTAAAATCTAGGTATAAATTATGAATGAATTGTGAAAAAGTGTTGGGAACTGAAGCATGAGTTAGTATAATATAATGCGCTTGGCCAACGTGATTATATTATAGTAAGTCATGCTGAGTTTCTAATGGAACGTGATTCACAGACCCTAACGTCATCATGTGTCATGTTACATAACTCTATCATTCTACATAACTTTTGAACATATCAAGAAAGCATATTCTTGATAGTTCTATCCTCAGTGACTTTGATAAATTTGAAAATCAAATCGTGCTATCACGTTCTTTCTTGATTAGAACATTAAGTTCATTCGAAACTCCATATTTACGAATTCTGGACCGTTACTCACTTTACTAGAGGTCGAGAAGAAAAGAAAAAGGCAAAGAGCTCCGAAACATAAGGAAAGATATAAAACCCGACAATAACACAGAAATCACAAACCATGTATGTCAATGTTTATCGTAACATAAAGACACGGGAGAATTAAAAGCACTATAACTCCAAGGGCGAAGTAGAAGAAAGTAGATTCCTCTGGCGGAAGTTGGAAAAGGAGAATGAATGTTGCGATAGTAAGGATGAGGACAAGGATCAGAACTGGATTAAGCATTTTCAAACTCTTTGGAAATGTGAATTAAGAAAGAAATTATTGAAGTGGTGAAAATTAATGGAACGGAAAACGTAAATTTATAGTGAAAATAGCAGACAAAGCAATCGAGGCAAATGATCGCATTTAATTAAAGAGATCCTAATTTTATTATTCACCGAAGAATCAAATCATATAGATTTTGAAGATTTTCTTTTAAATCCCTTGAATTCCGAAATTCAACCAAGACAACTTCAAAATTAAAGACACACCTTATTTTCTAAATTCAACTAAGACAACGTCAAAAGTTAAATCTCTATCTCAATCTTTTGTGACAGCTTCACTCGTACTCTTCAAGTAATCGAATCGTTTTATCTATATTACTCAATAGTGATAAAACTCTGTATATCAACTCACATTCGTCATGAAAACATTTTTATTGTTAGCCATGACCACCACACTCAAATTTCGGGACGAAATTTCTTTATCGGGTAGGTACTGTGACGACCCGGAAATTTCCGATCAAATTTAAACTTAATCTTTACATGATTTCGACACGATAAGAAAAGTCTATTAGGTTGAGTCTCAAAAAGTTTAACTGTTTCATATATGAAATTACCCTTCGACTGTTCTCGAAAGATTCAAGAATAATTACTCGCAAATAAACATGTATATATTTAAATATTTATATATATATAATAACTTGAAAAAAAAATTAATTTAAAATATTATATAAGTTAATTAATTATGTAAAATAAATAATATATGATATAATATTATTATTAAACCTATATATATATATATATATATATATATATATATATATATATATATATATATATATATATATATATATATATATATATATATATATATATATATCGAAAATATCTAAGGTGGACCATTTAGTTTGTCTTCTTTTAACAATTATGATTTTCTCACTGTTTTAAATTTCTGTTTTCAATTCATATCCATGACATGATGTAAGACATAAAGTTGTTAATATATTTGATTATTACATAATTACATATTATGCTTGTTTGAACTTGATTACTCTGTGAACTATCTATCTAATATATGTGTATTCTTAAGACATATGTTAGGAGATCAACCATAAAACACCCATTTCTTTCCTTCTTCAACCGATAGCACTCAAATAGCATTACCCCTGTTACTGTTGTTAGCCAAGAACAAAACGAACACCATATTCTATGTTGCAGATGTTCGAGAACCATACACCATCCAACAACCATCAATCTCATCACTTTAGATCCTTCTATTTTCACTTAACTCCATCGAATACCATCAAACTACTGTTCTACAACCCACGAACCCATGTGTTATCTTGGACGAACTAATATTACTTTCGGTTATGATTTCTGTCAAACGAAACCAAGACCAAATACAACCACCTTTCATTACTATCAAACATTCGTGTACAACGGCCATTTGAACAGCAGCTCTTGTTGCTATTATGCTTTTGTTTCTTTCGTGAATTCAACTTGATCCAAACAAAACCACACCACCTTAAACTTCTTTCAGTTATGATCATGAACCCTACACAATCATAATATTAAAACCATCACCATCACTCAAAACCCGGCTATTACCTTCTTTTCTATCTCCCTTCTTCTTGTATCTCCTTTGTGAGCTTACAAAAATCATTGGACGTCCATTAATACCACTTTCAAACTATCCCAATATAATCACCACGTCTACAACCACTTGCAAACCACCATATCCGTATGATACAGCTGCTGCTACGCACTTATAGCTGCTATTAATTTTTGTTGTGTGAATCAACCCAACAACACACCATTTTTTTTTTGTTTCTTCTTCCTTCGTTTATAATTCTGTTCGGTTCTATTAAATAACGATGATGAGGAGTATTTTATGGACGTCCTCCTTTATTGGTGCACATTGAAACATCTTTATTTGATAATTGATAATGATAATGATTTATAAAGGATCCAATGTCTAACTTGTTGCAATTTGGCCGAGCAAAAGGGACCACGAATGATATCATGATGAAGGAAAAACCGGTTACGTATTATTCTCGTTTGAAAATCCAAAAAAACACATATATATGATCGACTAATATTAGTTATAGTGGGGCCAGTAATACATAGAAAGGGCACTAGGCTGGACCGTGAGAGTATATCGAATCTTTACAGATCAATACTCATTCATTTCAAGACCACAATCAATATTCTATAATGTTTTCTAGACAATCGATACTAGTGGGGCAGTTTAAAATTCCCATGGCCGACCAAAAGTGGGAAATGCCACCAAACTTGCTGTACCAGATTTCGATAGGTACAATTTATTGTTTTCTTTTTTTTCATGCTGGCCGAGAATTTCACATATGTTGTTTGGGCCGAGATTCTCTAGTTCTAATGTTGGGTCGATGGATGCTCTTAGGCCAAAGGAGATATTGGGCCGTGAATATGGGTTTGTTATTGGGCTGACTTATTGCTTGACGAATACTGCTATCTCAATTTTTTTTTTTTTTGATGAAAAGTTGAATGATGATTGATGGGGATAATGACGATGAAGATGTACGAGAGAGTGTGTTATAAAAACAGTCGAAGATATAGGTTAAATATATTTAGGATAGATTGTATTCAGTTAAAAGGAAATGGTGGAGTGGTTTGTGGTGTTTTGGCTAAGCAAGAGGTCGCGGGTTCGAGCCCGGGCAAGGGCATTTTTTTTTATTTGGAACTTATTCTTGAGGTAGTTATTATTATTATTATTATTATTATTATTATTATTATTATTATTATTATTATTATTATTATTATTATTATTATTATTATTATTATAACTATTATTATCATTAATATTATTTTTGTTATTAACATTAATTATTATCAAGTATTATTATTAAGTGTTATTAATATTAAGAGTTATTATCAAAACTATAATTTTTATTGTAAAAACAATACAATTTTTTATTATCATTATTGTTAAAATTATCATTTTTACTAAAACTATATTTTTATTAAAAATAACATTATTAATAAAACTATCATTTTTATTTATTATTTTGAATTGACATTACTGATATCATTATTATTAACATTATAAAGAGATTACAATTTTTAATTACGAGTATTAATATTATTTTACCAACTAACAATTAGTACATGACATTAAATTTAAAATATATAACATATAAGTTATTAAAATAACAAGTATATCAATAATAATATAAATTCGTTCGATTACCATATTATGTGTTAATATATATATATATAAATGATATAGGTTCGTGAATCTGAGGCCAACCCTGCCTTGTTAAATGACGTCATATGTATTTTTACTACAAAATACAGTATGGTAAGTTTCATTTGCTCCCTTTTTAATTGCTTTTGCAATATATATTTTTGGGCTGAGAATACATGCGCTGCTTTTATAAATATTTACGAAATAGACACAAGTACTTAAAATACATTCTACGTTGAGTTGTACCACTGGCATACTTCCCTGTAGCTTGGTAACTAGTATTTACATGGGTATTGTAAACGCGAATCCTGTTGATAGATCTATCGGGCCTGACAACCCCAACCGGACTGGACGACCAGTATTCAACGGTTGCACAATACTTCATTTTGTAGGCTACACTTGGTACAGTGTAGTGAGATTTCATAATAAAGGGAATATGCGACGTTGATTAATAGTTAAGTATGGTTACCAAGTGCTCAACCACTTAGAATGCTTTACATACACTTGCGAGTGTATTATGTTTATGATTATGAAATCTTGTGGTCTATTAATATATTGAAATGATTATTATGATAAACCTATGAACTCACCAACCTTTTGGTTGACACTTTTAAGCATGTTTATTCTCAGGTACGAATTAACTCTTCTGTTGTGCATTTGCTCAATTGAAAGATATTATTTGGAGTCATTCATATCATATTTAGGACAACACCTCGCAATGGGACCAGATGTTGATGACTTCGTCCAGGTGGATAAGGACGGGTTATGACACCTACCATTTATCTTCTTCCACAACGCTCACTTGCTTTTCCTTCATCTCATCGATTTCCTCTTGAAGAAATTCATATGTTACTTTGTTCTTCTACAACACTCACTTGCTACCTCTTTTACGATTATGAAAAATGTTGAGGCTGAAGCGACCCGTCCTAATCCATAAGGACGAATACGATAACATATGATTACATTGCGAGGTATTGACCTCTATATGATACATTTTTACAAACATTGTATTCGTTTTAAAAGACAAACTTTCATTACATCGAAAGTTGACAGGTATGCATACCATTTCATAATATCCAAACTATAAATGACCTAATCTGTCATTTACTTAATAATAATCTCTAATGAACTTCAATGACTCAAATGCAACGTCTTTTGAAATATGTCATGAATGACTCCAAGTAATATCTTTAAAATGAGCAAATGCACAGCGAAAGATTTCTTTCAAAACTGAGAATAAACATGTTTTCAAGTGTCAATCAAAAGGTTGGTGAGTTCATTAGTTTATCATAATCGATCATTTGCATAATTTTAATAGACCACAAGATTTTCATTTTTCCATAAATATCATTCTCATATCAGGCATTTCGCAAACTGTATAAAGATAAAAATCATTTAAATGGATTGAACACCTAGTAACCGAACTAACAAGATGCATATAGAATATCCCCAAATAGAATCCTCTCGTCTATATAATAATAAATCGAAGTACTAAAGCATCCGTACCTCGGATGAGGTTTGTTAGGCCCATAGATCTATCTTTAGGATTCGCGTCAATTAGGAACAGAATCCCCTCGTCTGTTTCCTAATTCTTAGGTTACCAAGTTAAAAAGGGGCATATTCGGCTTCGATCCATTCAACCATATAATGTAGTTTCA
Source organism: Rutidosis leptorrhynchoides (assembly GCF_046630445.1). Classification (NCBI taxonomy): domain Eukaryota; kingdom Viridiplantae; phylum Streptophyta; class Magnoliopsida; order Asterales; family Asteraceae; genus Rutidosis; species Rutidosis leptorrhynchoides. Next base: position 545,470,430 of record NC_092334.1, read on the forward strand.
ATTACTTGTGTCTATTTCGTTAAACATTTATAAAAGTGCATGTATTCTCAGTCCCAAAAATATATATTGCAAAAGCATTTAAAAGGGGAGTAATGAAACTCACTATACTGTATTTCGTAGTAAAAATACATATGACATCATTGAACAAGTGTAAGATTGGCCTCGGATTCACGAACCTATATTAATTTTACATATATATATATATATATATATATATATATATATATATATATATATATATATATATATATATATATATATATATATATATATATATATATATATATATATACATGTTGGTCAATATCTGTCTAACAATTTAGGTCAAGTGGTAGTGTATCACAATCCTAATGCTCGAGATTATCATGCAAACGTTAGCAATAGTCATATAATCCAAAATGATTTTTAGGATCTATACATGTTTATTATATAACTTAAATATAGTCGTTTTATATATTTAAATATATTTATCAGATTTTATTAGAGTAAATAATACAAGTCCTTTATTAATAATGAAAATTTATATTAAAATTCAATATGATAAAAATATACTTTTATATATCTTAAGTAATAAAATTCATAAAGTTCACTTAATATCATAAAAATATAGTGGCATGTATTATTAATGTAATTATATTACGTATGATAAAAATATCTTTGTACCTCATATTCATTTAAAATAACATTGATAATAATAATAAATAAAGTTGTATTAATTATTTTTAATAATAATAATAAAATAATAATAATAATAATATTAACAATATTTATTTTAACTAATGATAATAATAATCTTGATAATAAATAATAATCTTTTGTAATAATACAAATGTTATAATAATAATAATATTTTTGATAAAAATATTATATTCATGTTAACGATAATAACAATAAATAACAATGTTTTATATGAGACTGATAATTCTATTTGAAATGATAATTTTTAATAATAATAATAATAATACTAAAATGATAATAATAATGATATTTTATAACAACAATGATATTTTATCAAAATGATAATTTTAATAAAAATGATAGTTTTAATATAAATGATGCTTTTAATGATAAAAATAATAACTTGATAATTTTGATAAGAATATTAATTATTTTAATAATATTAATAATAATAATAATAATAATAATAATAATAATTATAATAATAATAATAATAATAATAATAATAATAATATTAATATTGATTATTAATTAATAATAACGATAATAACGACGATAACGATAACGATAACGATAATGATAACGATACGATAACGATAACGATACCGATAACGATAATCATTTTAACAATAATACTTTAGAATTATAGATAATTCAATTGACGATATCTTTTAATCCGTTCATCAAAACCATACGATATCTAAATGAAAAGTTTATAGTTTTTTGCCAGCTTTCCAACGACATGCATATCATATACCTTATCTCAATCGCATATGTATCAAATTTATAATTTATCATAAGTTATCTAAATATAAAATTAAACATACAAGCATTCATAAACATTTATACTAGAGCACTAGTCAGGGATACACTAATAATATATAAAAATTAAGTTATGAGTGCTCACGTATCAATATTGAGAATCAATATTGCAGGAAAGTACGTAGATGCAACGGAGATGATAAACACCAGGTTTGACTCACGAGCATACCCCCGATCCATACCCATAACCTCCTTAGCTATAACCCATAATTTCCTTAGCTCTATCCCTCTCGAAAACCAGTTTTGAAAACACTTGGGCAGAACCTCGTCATAGTATTTTATGTAAATACTAATAATAATAATATTACTAATAATAATACGATTGATAATAATATTATTAATCTTAATAATAATAATAATAATATTAATACTAATATAAATATATAGAGAGTAGAGAGATTTGCGAGAGGCAGAAATGAACTGAACCAGAAATCCAAATCGCTCGATTTATAGGAGTGTGGCTGCCAACTACACCCCATGCGATTGCATGGGGATTGTGCCTTAGGGCCATGCGATCGCATGGGCACCCATGCCAGCTCACATTCGACTAATGATATTTGCCGACACTCGTTTTAATTATTATTATATATAAATATATTTAATCTATATAATTATATAAATATTATATTATATTCATGTGCATCGCTAATTTGTAAATTTAGTTTCGATGACTTGTACGTTGTCGCTCGACTAATGTCATGGTTCCGGTTTCCCTAACGCATTTTCGTATGCTTAGAAAACTAGCACTTTTCGTTTCGTGACTCGTACCTTTATCAAAATATAGATTTAAGTAAATGAAAAACTAACCCACTCAAATTGTAACTTATTCATTCGAGTGTTTTGGTCATTTGCGTTCTTAAATCAAAGTCTCGTTATTTATCAAAGTATATTTTTAAATCAAAACGTTTTATATCAAGGTTAATATTTTATTTTATCATTTTGTAAAATATATATATATATATATATATATATATATATATATATATATATATATATATATATATATATATATATACATATATTTAGAAATATAAATTTATATATATTATAAATATTTATTGAATAATATAATATTTAGTTTTTCAAATACTAAATATATTTCAAAGTATGATTTAAGATCTTTTACATAATCAAAATTATTATATCATATAACGTTTACGCTTTAAAACTTAACTTGATATAATTCCTTTACGCGCCAACATTTATTTTAATTTCCTTAAACTTTCTAAATAATATATCTTAATATCAATCGAATCAAATAAACAAGTGTTACTATCGTTTACTTAACTAATTTGAAATCATATAATTTAATATACATAAACACGTTTTAAATACACGTTGCAAGTTATATATCTAACAATCAATATTCCAACTTACGTTACATAATCAAAGACATTTTAAATAATAGAATTCTATTATTTCGAAAAATGTTTTCGTACAATTGAAACTAAATCAATTGATTAATATGTAATTTAGTCTTCCACTAACTTTTGTCTAATTCTCGTTAAGTGACACATTGTTCTTATATGCAAATCACTTTACCATTTTTCGAATATCGTTAAAAAGAACAGATTTCTCAATTCAATGTGGACCTCATAATAGAGACTCATAATCATAATTCAATGTATCTGATAATTCAATCATATGATATTATCTTTTAATTCCGTCAATAACTATATTGAACAAATATCGAAACAAACACGTTTATGTAAAGTATTATATATCTAATACCTTGTTAACATTTTCAATTACCAAGTATATATTATATATACATATCTATATACACATAAATGTTCGTGAATCGTCGAGCATAGTCAAAGTTTATTTGATTACATGAATATAGTTTCAAAATTTTCGAGACTCAATATTACAGACTTTGCTTATCGTGTCGGAAATATATAAAGATTAAAGTTTAAATTTGGTTGGAAATTTCTGGGTCATCACAGAGGCTACAAAGATTACTTCTTTACGGAGCTGGTGAGAATCGGTGGCGGGGAATCTTAATTGATAAATATGTGTATTTGCAGCCCTGATATCGGTTGATCTGAATTTTACGGCCGGTGTTTCTACTACAAGTTTAAACACACCTTCTTCTTCGATTTCTTTCATTTAGGTAACCTCATTAGTTTATTTTTCTTATTTCTCGAATTTCTTTCTATTACGTAACCTAAATTTTTTTAGGTAACTCTTGGAATGCAGAATAATCAATCTTCTCATTTCCATATAGACCTGGATAGTGATACTCAAACAGAGTCTATTAATTAGATCAAATGCAACATTCAAACAAGGTAATTATCTTCAATTTTTATATGATTTATTCTAGAATTTGTTGAGTTGATTGTGTTTGAATTCACACAATTATTAAACTAATTACTTTTAATTTGGTATCTTTTTTGGGGAAAATCACTTCAACTGCTGGTAATATCACTGCAACTGCTGATGAAAATCTTCATGTTTATTGTTGTTTCGATGTTTTAGTTTAAGGTCAGCGTTTCTTATTGTTTGTTTAGCTAAATAGTTAAATTGTATTGATACTTATTAAAATTGAAGGTTGAAGAGATCTTATCAAAAGAGATTTGTGTTGCCCCATTAAATTATTTTCAAAGAATGAAGGTGTTGATGGAAGGTGTCTACTACATGTGTTACCAACTATTATATTCCGATGAACATATGCTTCCATTATTGAATTTTTTTGGCAAAAAGGAAAAATATATTAATTTTCAAACACCATACAAGAGCCGGACATACCCTAAGCCCAAAACCAACACCAAACAAAAAACAAAAACCCAAACAACTAAAAATACATCAACCTATAACTAATTTGAAATTGACCCATTTCAAATTCCAAATCTTTTCAACTAAAGAAACAGTAGCAGACTTCTTAACCTTCAAAAGCATTAATTTGCATCGAATGAAATCCTCAATAATGATCACCAATTCATCCTCTTTTCTATACTTCTTCTTATAAGTCCTAAAATTTCTTTCCTGCCAGATGTAATAGACACACGCTGCCACCATCCATCTATTTATAATATTCCATATATTATCTGTATACGGATATTTCTACATCTAACAACAAATATGCTGTAAACTATCAGGAATACCCTTGTACAAAATTTCTCCTTCATCTTCCTCCATACTGTCAAGCTATACTCACATGTAAAGAAAAGATGATTAATTGAATCCTTAACCTGCCCACACAACATACATTTAAAATTCTGATTTTTCAGCCACTTCTCCATTCTATCATGATTATTTAACCTCTTTAAGACAGCTAACCACAAGATAAATGCATGTTTAGGCTAAAAAAACTTGAACCAAATCAAATGGTGCCAATCCATAATGCTTCTATTACATCTTAAATCAGCCCACATTTGATGAGTTGAAAATTTCACTCTTTTACCATCATTAGTTTCCCATAAAAACTCAACTTCATTATGTTTAATCACCTCAACAACATGAGGCTTGATTTTATCCCTAATGCTCAACAGGTAATTCCACCCCCAACTGTCACTAGAACTAGCATTCACCTCCCAGATGCTAACATTTTTAAGTTTAATAATGTTGACCCATTTACTCCACAAAGATTCTTTATGAGCAAAAATTCTCCATAAGTTCTTAACTATCAAAGTTTCATTCCAGGCTCTTAATGGCTTTATCCCCAAGCCACCTTGCATTTTAGGAACACACACATCCTTCCAAGCCACTTTAGCCTTGGCTCTAGAATTACCATTTTGACACCACAAAAAATCCTTCAAACACTTTTCAATTTCATCAGCCACACCACATGGCAGAATGTAAACAGAAGTCCAATATATTTGCATAGAAGATAAAACTGAAGCCACCAATTAAAGTCTCCCTGCATATGAAAGTTTCTTATTTCTCCAGTTTTGAATTCTGCCCTTGACTTTATCAATCAAAATCCTGCAGTCCTTAATGCCTAGTCTCTTAGTTAACAAATGCACTCCCAAATATTTCATGGGAAGATGACCAACATGTAGTTGCATTATCTGATTGATTGTATCCTGAACATGAACAGGGACACTACCATAGAAAATGGTACTTTTACTAAAATTTCATAACAAACCTGACACTTTGCAAAATTCATTCAACCCTTTTTAATCACACCAACAGAATGCTCATCCCCATGACACAAAACCAGTAAATCATCTACAAAACATATATGAGATTGCTTCATTTGTTTACACTTACTATGATATTTGAACTTAGGGTTCTCCTTGATGTTTTTCTTTAAAATCAATGAAAAGACTTCCATTACTAGTGTAAACAAATAAGGAGAAATTCTGAGACCCCTTCCATCTTTGAAATATCCTTTCACATCCCCATTAATACAAATTGAAAAAGATGCAGAAGAAACACACTCCATGATCCATTTAATCATCTTAGCATGAAACCCAAAACCCTTCAAAATATCATTAAGAAACTTCCACTGAACTGTGTCATAAGCCTTTTGAATTTCTATCTTCATAGCACACCTCTTCACCCCGTTAGATCTATTATATCCCTTTTATAACTCTTGAGCCACCAGAATATTATCATGAATTGACCTATCTGGAATAAAGGCTGTTTGACTGCAATTGACCAACTTTTTGAGAGCACTCTTCAATCTATAGCCAACACTTTACTTATGCACTTATATAAAACATTACAACACGCTATGGGTCTAAATTCAGATACTTTATTGGGAGTATCAATCTTTGGAATAAGGGAAATTATGGTTGCATTGATCTCTTTAAGCAGAATACCATTTTCAAAAAACTCCCTTATGGCATTACAAATATCAGGCCCCACAATAACCCAAGCTTTTTTGAAAAAGAGAGAGGTGTACCCATCTGTACCTGATGCTTTATTATCATCTATATCAAACATAGCCATTTTAATTTCATCAACTAAAACAGGGCCCACCATTGCACTTGCCTCTTCACTGGTCAGTTTGACCTCAAAAATGTCGCCTAACATATCAATTGGGCTGCAAGTACCACTATTACCCAAAAATTGTTTAAAGTGAGACACAAACTGCTCAGCAACCTGCTCACCATAGAATCTATTACCATTATCATCACAAATAGAGTCCACCCTACTTTTTTGCTTTCTACTTTTTAAAATACTATGAAAATATCTTGTATTTTTATCACCCTCTGCTAACCAATGAAGCTTAGCTTTTTGCTGCAATAACATCATCTCTTCACATTTAGCATCTTCATACTCCTTAAGAGCAATAACAGTATCACTCCTTAATTGAACATTTTGAGGATCTTTATCAATATCTTCCTGACATTTTCTCAACTTAGTCCTCATATCATTAATTTTGGAGAAGACATTCCCATTATTCCAATTGAGCTTATTGAGATCTGATATCGCATATTTTATACACGTTTTCCTTAGCGATATCGATCACAATTTAGTTCGGATACGATTTGGTGTTCATTTTGATAATATTGAGAATGTCCGAGTTTGAAGAGCTAAATATAGAAGAGTTGCATTCATTGGAGTTTTTGAGGTACTTTGTTAACCGGTTATTACTTTTGGTGCACCGAGGTTTAAAATGTTAAGTACATATCGGATGTTTTGGTTTTGAGTTAGTAAAAGTGTTGAAAAAGTGAAAAGAAACGTGAGATGTTAGTTTATGCTTTATGTCGCGGCGCGACGCCACTGGCCGCGGCGTGGAGATTAACTATTTTTAATATCAGGAAAGGGTTTTAAGAGGGGTTCAGAATCAGTTGTATGTCGCGGCGCGATACTCTTAGTCGCGGCGCGGCGTTTGCTTATTTTCAAGATCAGGAGAAGATTTAAAATAGTTCCAGTTCGCGTGTTATGTCGCGGCGCGACATTTGGGGGCCGTGGCAGTAGGTCGGCCCAGACGAATTTCTGAGGTATTTAAGCCCGAAAATACCCTAATTGATCATTATTCCATCCAGACGAATTCCAGCAGTTTTTGGGCGAATTTTGGTGATTTTTTGGGAACCCCACTATCATTCAATCAACTCAATCATTTCGGAAACGCGTCTCGATCCGTTCATCATTCAAGAACACAATTTTTATTAGGTTTAATTCTTATCAACATTATGAATACTCTTAATTGTTTAATTGTGATTTTGGTTTTAGACATGATTGTTGGCTAAGTTCTTTAATGTTTGTCTAGATTGAATTTTCGTATGTGTTTGGATGATACTTTAATGTTTATTTTGATTAATATATGATAATTATGAGTTTTGATTAAGAACCATTCTTATGGGATTTGATTATTGTTACTAGGCTTGATTAGTGATCTTGTTTGAACAAAGGGAACCCTGTTTCAATTTAGTGAACTAATTTCCAATTGATTTGTCTTAACCAATTGGGTGCTTACTGGACCAAGGGGTAAACCGGGTAACATATATTGAACAAAATAGGGGTGAATTGTGTGGAGCGAACGCGTAACCAATTGAATCTTAATCTTATAATTAGTTAATTACTAAGTCACAAATGAAAGAGGTCTTTGGTGAAAGGGAACCATAAGCCAATAAATCCTAGTTTGATGTGTTTGCTAAAAGAGAACTCTGGCTAAACTGACTCTGTAGTTGCATGTATTGATAAATTGAACTAGTGCTTAATACTAAATTATCCGACACTGCGAATAGGAGATCTAGGCGAACATTCTTTTATCTATTGAATTCAACTATCTTTATTTTTCGTTGAGTCCGTAATTTGATTTATTTAAACTTAAAAACTAAAAAATATTGTCTTTTACTTTTGATCTATCCTTGATTTGGCTAATCGTTAAATAGCCACAAACCCAATTATCTCGTCATTTCAATTTTCTTAGATTAACTTTAGTTTATTTTCATTAGTTGCAATCTTAATTCTCATGTGTGAACTGTCCTTGGAACGATCGTGGATTTACCAACTTTATACTATTGCACGATCGGGTACACTGTCCATTAGTGTGTAGTAATCTTTTAAACCGGTATTTTTCATAATAAATTATAGACACGATTTTACACATCAAGTTTTTGGCGCCGCTGCCGGGGACAGTTGTGTTGAAAATTAAGTTTGTTTTCTAATCGTTCTTAGTTAAGTTTAACTGTTTTAGTTTAATTTTAATTGAGTCGGTCCGTTTAATCGGGTTGTTAGTTGTGATCTTGCAGTTACAGGTAGTGCATGCCACATACGCATTCTTCAGATTCTCCGATTCTTAAACCATTTGACGAGCCCAAAAGAGAATTATTTAAAGCGTTAAGTCAAGAGCAACAGTCTACAGTGGATTTATCAGCTTCTTCGAGTGATAATATAATTCATTTGGGTAGTAGTTCTGAGACTGTGGTGCCCGAATCACCACCTGTAATCTACAAAGAAGCAGAAGACACTTACGTTTCATTTGATATTTTTGAGACTAAAGAGATGGCTGGAGAACAACCTCGTCCACAGACTATGGCACAAAAGTTGAAAGCCGCCCAAGTTGGCCAAGGCAATTTGATTACTCAACCTAACATTACTCAGCCGTTCCAAATCACCGGTCCAATTCTGAGTTTGATAGCTACTGATTGCCAATTTCATGGCAAGGATAGTGAGGATGCTAACGAGCATCTTCATATTTTTAATGATGTTTACAACTTGTTCAAGCTGAATCAGGTTACAGATACTTCGATCAAGACAAGGCTTTTCCCCTGGACTCTTAAGGGAGAAGCTAAGAGGTGGTTAGATAGTCAACCCGAGGGTACGTTTATCAATTGGGATGGGTTGGTGGATAAGTTTTTATCAAAGTATTTCCCTGCGTCTCGAGCTGCTAGACTTCAAGCAGAAATTTCACAATTCAGACAAAAGAGCAGTGAGACATTATTTGATGCTTGGGACCGTTATTCTAACATGTTACACTCGTGTCCACAACACGGGTTGAATGATTTACAAAAGGTCCAGATTTTTTATAAGGGTTGTGACATACCAACTCGCCAGAGTATTGATCAAGCAGCAGGAGGTACTTTAATGGATAAGACAGAAGAAGAGGCGTTAGAAATCATTGATAAGCAAGCCGCCTACACTTACGAATGGCATCAAGATCATGAGTCATCCCCAAGATCATGAGTCATCCCGTTCAGCTTCAGTTAAGAGAACCGAAACCACTTGTGCATATGATGATTTTGGGTCAATAAATGCTAAGTTAGATAAATTTGGTAGGCATTTAGAGAAGATGGATAAGGATATTCATGGTATGAAGGTTGGTTGTGAGTATTGTGGGGGATTATATTTGGCAAAAGATTGCGATGCGGGGTTAACGATAGGTCAGAAAGAAGAGATAGTGTACATCAGTCAGCAGAATAATAATCAATTTCAAGGGGGCGCTCAGTTCAACCGCAACTTTAATAGTCCCTACAGTCCTCAAGGTCGGCAAGGAAGTAGTAGTAATAATTATTAGAATCAGCCGAGTGGAGGATTTCAACAGCAAGCTCCCGGATATTTTCAGAAACCTCAAGCAGAAGAGAAAAAGTCTAATCTTGAAGCTATGATCAAAAAGCTTGTGATATCTCAAACTCAGCTTGTTACTACTGTTACTCAAAATAATGAGAAGAATGACCAAATGTTTCGGAATCAACAAGCCGCTATTCATAATTTGGAACAACAGATTGGTCAGCTTACTAATCAGAGAAATGAGAGGAAACCGGAGGAGTTACCAAGTAACACGGATGCTAACCCGAAGAATGGGCACGTTAATGCTATCTCCACCCGAAGTGGTTTAGCATATGATCCACCAAAGAAACCCGATGAGTATGATTTGCGAGTTCCATTAGTTAAAGATAGTGAGCCGGTAGTTATTGGTGAACCGGAGGGAGAAAAGGAGCCGGAACAGGTGGCTGAGAAAGTTGTTAAGGAACCGGTTACTGTTACTACTAAACCGGTAGTTAAAGAGTATCAACCACCGCTCCCATTCCCGAGGAAACAGGGGTTAGAAAAGTTAGAGGCGGAAAAGCCAAAGTTTATGGAGTTGATAAAAAAAGTGAATGTCAACTTCCCTTTTATTGATGTTATTGCGGGGATGCCCAAGTATGCTCGGTTCATGAAAGATTTGCTCACCAACCAGAAAAATATGGAAAGTGTTTCATCAGTGACTTTGAATGCAGCATGTACAGCGGTGGTGACAAACCAACTTCCCAAGAAGTTGAAAGATCTGGGTTATTTTACTATTCCTTGTTTATTGGGGGATCTTGCCTGTATGCGGGCATTGGCGGATTTGAGTGCTAGTATTAATTTAATGCCCTACTCTATTTACCTTAAACTAGCCCGGGGAACTTAGACCCACGCGTATGGCCATACAACTAGCTGATCACTCTATTAAATACCCTCGGGGTATTATAGAGAATATGCTAGTTAAGAACGGGACATTAGTCTTCCCCGCCGATTTTGTTGTTCTAGACATGGAAGTGGATGAAAGGATTCCACTTATTTTGGGTAGGCCATTTTTTAATACCGCTAGATGTCTAATTGATGTTTATGGCCACCAATTGACCCTTAGAATAGGTGACCAAAAGGTGACTTTTGCTATTGATAAGGCATTAAAATACCCCGGTTCCCTAGATGATACTTGTTATTATTTGCAAACCGTGGACACGCATGTTGAGTTTTTGCAGGAGTTTCCAGAATTGCAGGGAACAGGTGAATGTGAAATAGCAAATGGGGAAGAGGATATGTTGGATAAGGTGGATTTGATGACCACCCTAATGGCTGAAGGTTATGAGCCAATCAAAGAAGAGCATGAGGAGTTGGAAAAGGCAAATGCATACAGGAGTAAAACTTCAATTGAAGAACCTCCTGAGTTAGAGTTGAAACCACTCCCGGATAATTTAGAGTATGCTTTTCTTGAGGAGGAGTCTAAACTCCCGGTGATTATTGCTTCCGATCTTTCTGTAAGTCAAAAATCTAAACTTATTTCCGTGTTAAAAGCCCATAAACCGGCTATTGCATGGAAAATTCAGGATATCAAGGGTCTAAGTCCCTCTTATTGTACACACAAAATCCTAATGGAAGATAACTTCAAACCGTGTGTGCAACGACAGAGGTGACTAAACCCGCACATGCAGGAAGTGGTTAAGAAGGAGATTGTTAAACTCCTCGATGCGGGTCTTATCTACCCTATCTCTGACAGTCCTTGGGTGAGTCCGGTTCAATGTGTGCCCAAAAAGGGTGGCATGACCGTAATCACAAATGAAAAGAATGAATTGATTTCTACCAGGACTGTCACGGGGTGGCGGGTGTGCATTGACTATCGAAAATTGAATGATGCCACCCGAAAGGACCATTTTCCCCTACCCTTCATCGATCAAATGTTGGAGAGGTTGGCGGGAAAGAGCTTCTATTGTTTTCTTGATGGTTTTTCGGGATACTTCCAAATCCCTATTGTACCCGAAGACCAAGAGAAACCACGTTCACGTGCCCGTATGGCACATTTTCTTATCGACGTATGCCCTCCGGCTTATGTAACGCCCCTGCCACCTTTCAAAGGTGTATGGTGGCGATATTCCATGATATGATCGAAGACTACATGGAGGTGTTTATGGACGACTTCTCAGTCTACGGAGACACCTTCGAGTCATGTCTTCATAATCTTGAGCGTATGTTAATTCGGTGCGAAAAATCCAATCTTGTGCTCAACTGGGAGAAATGCCACTTTATGGTTCGTGAAGGCATCGTTCTCGGGTACAAGATTTCCAAAGTTGGAATTGAGGTAGATAAGGTGAAAATCAATGTTATCACCGGGCTTAAAGTCCCTACCGATGTCAAAGGTGTTCGAAGTTTTCTTGGGCACGTCGGGTTTTACCGGCGGTTTATCAAGGATTTTTCCAAAATTGCCACGCCCTTGAATAAACTTCTTGAAAATGACGTTCCTTTTGTTTTCTCAGAGGAGTGTCACAAAGCGTTTAATCTTCTTAAAGCAAAGCTCACTAATTCACCTATCCTTATTAGTCCAGATTGGTCTATGCCATTCGAACTTATGTGTGATGCAAGCGACTTTGCAATCGGATCCGTCTTGGGGCAACGTGTTGGTAAACATTTTCAGACAATTTATTATGCTAGTAAGACATTGCAAGGTGCGCAACTTAACTATACCACTATCGAAAAGGAACTCCTAGCAATTGTCTTTTCTTTTGAAAAATTTCGTGCATATCTCATACTAGTAAAGACGGTTATGTATACTGACCACTCGGCACTTAAGCATTTGCTCACTAAACCCGATGCTAAATCGAGATTGATACGTTGGGTATTGATTTTGCAAGAATTCGACGTTGAAATCCATGATACAAAGGGTGCCGAGAATTTAGCGGCCGATCACCTTTTACGTCTTGAGAACCCCTCCCGCAAGGTTCTCGATGAGATAACTATTCATGATGACTTTTCCGATGAGTATCTCATGAAGAGGGATAAGGTGGACGAGCCATGGTATGTGGACATTGCTAATTATCTCGTTGGGAAATTCTTGAAAAAAGGTTGGTCACATCAAAAGAGGAAGAAACTCTTTAGTGACCTTAAGTACTATTTCTGGGGGATCCCTATCTTTTTCGTTGTTGTCCCGATGGGGTTATCCACCGGTGTGTTTCTGGTTAAGAGTGTAAGAGAATTTTAACCGAGTGCCATAGTGGGCCTACCGGTGGGCATTTTGGACCCCAAATCACGGGGCGTAAGGTCTATGATGCCGGCTTCTTTTGGTCGACAATCTTCAAAGATGCCCACCTGATTTGTAAATCGTGTGATTCTTGTCAAAGGGCTGGTAAAGTCACCAAACGGGATGTGAAAGGACCCGTTCATATACATTATAAACGATTCACAATAGTTGATTACATCGCGAGGTATTTGACCTCTATATGATACGTTTTACAAACATTGATTCGTTTTTAAAAGACAAATTTTCTTTACATCAAAAATTGACGGCATGCATACCATTTCATATTACATCCAAATAAAATTGACTTAATATTAATCTTGATGAACTCAACGACTCGAATGCAACGTCTTTCAAAGTATGTCATGAATGACTCCAGGTAATATCCTTAAAATGAGCTAATGCACAGCGGAAGATTTCTTTAATACCTGAGAATAAACATGCTTTAAAGTGTCAACCAAAAGGTTGGTGAGTTCATTAGTTTATCATAATCAATCATTTCGTAATAGTAATAGACCACAAGATTTCAGTTTCCATAAATATCCGTACACTCGCAAGTGTATAAAAGTATTCTATAAGCTGTAGGCACCCGGTAACAAGCCTTAACGTTCATGTTTTACCCTCTGAAGTACACCAGATCAGGTGTGTTTAAAATAACCTCGAAGTACTAAAGCATCCCATAGTCAGGATGGGGTTTGTCAGGCCCAATAGATCTATCTTTAGGATTCACGCCTACCGTACATAGACAAGTAGTTTAATGTTACCAAGCTAAGGGTATATTTCTGGTTTAAACCCACATAGAATTAGTTTTAGTACTTGTGCCTATTTCGTAAAACATTTATAAAATAGCGCATGTATTCTCAGCCCAAAAATATATATAAAAAGGGAGCAAATGAAACTCACAATACTGTATTTCGTAGCAATTATGTATATGACGGCACTGAACAAGTGCAGGGTTTGTCTCGGATTCACGAACGTATCAATATTGTGATTCAATATTGCAGGAAAGTACATAGACGCAACGAAAATGATAAACGTTAGGTTGACCTCACGAGCAATACCCTCGATCAATACCCATAACCTCCATAGCTATAACCCATAATTTTCTTAGCTCTATCCCGTTTGAAAACTTATTTTGAAATCGTCTGAATATAACTCCGTCGTAGTATTTTATGTATACTAATAATATCTTGAAATAATACAAAAAAAAATATTTATATGTAATTCGATTGAGAGAGTTTAGAGAAATATATTTTCAAGTTTCTATGAAATAATGAAACCTATTGAATTCTATTTATAATAGATTTTTGAATTATTAAAGTGAATTATTAAAGTATGAATTATTAAAGTATGAATTATTAAAGTATGAATTATTAAAGTGAATTATTAAAGTATAAATTATTAAAGTGAATTATTAAAGTATGAATTATTAAAGTGAATTATTAAAGTATGAATTATTAAAGTGAATTATTAAAGTATGAATTATTAAAGTTAAAGTAAAGGTAAAGTTAAAGTATAGTAAAAGTATAAAATTATGTACGTATACTACGCGTATAAATATATATAATATTAATTTAAATTGTTATATATATTTAATAAAATAAAATATAAATATCGTTATCTTTATCATACTGGTTAAGTAATGAGTTGTCAAAAGTGGTTCTAGATATTTATAAAAGATATATACGTTTTAATAATAAAGTTCTTTTTAAACTGAAAACTTTTTTTTTGTACTTTTGAAACTAAATCAAATAAATATGATAATTTTGTTTTCCAAAAATAAATATATTTAAGAATCGTTTTGTTAAAAGGTTAAAATAATGGAAATTGTTATATCATAAAACATTTTAGAAAAGTAGAATTATATATATTCATAATAGGTTTCAAGTTTTTAAATTACGGTCTGTTGGTGAAGCATGGGATAAAGTCCAAAGGTTAAATAAACGTATGAAATCAACTTAATGAAAAATGTCGAGTTACTTAACTTGTCGATATCCAACATCTAAGTTATTTACACTCCACGTTCTTATTTTCTTATTAAATAAAATGAAAGTTAACATAGTTATCTTATCAAGGTCACGAGGAAAATATTATAAAACATGCCTTGGAAATTAAACAGGAATTTTCACTAACCCTTGTCTAGTTCCCGTTAATTGACACATTTGTTCTTACTTATAAATCACTTTACCATTTTCCGAATGTTGTCAAAAAGAATAGATTTCTTAAATCACAGTGGACCTCATAACATAGGCCCGTAATCATATCATAATGTATCTGATAATTCAATCATTTGATATTATCTCTTAATTTTGTCGATAAATATATCGAAACAAATACGTTCATGTAAAGAATCATATATCTAATACTTTGTTAATGTTTTCAGTTAATATTATATATTATATATACATATCTATATACTCATAATTGTTCGTGAATCGTCAAACAAGGTCAAAGGGTAATTGATTACATGAATGTAGTTCCAAACTTTTTGAGATTCAACATTACAAATTCTACTTATCGTGTCGGAAACATATAAAGGTTAAGTTTAAATTTGGTCGGAAATTTCTTGGTCGTCACAGGATGAGATGCCTCAACAAAGCATCCAAGTATGCGAAGTATTTGACGTTTGGGGAATTGACTTTATGGGGCCATTTCCGAAATCTCATAATTATAGTTACATACTCGTTGTCATTGACTACGTGTCTAAATGGGCCGAAGCGCAAGCTTTAGCCACAAACGATGCACGAGTTGTGATTTCTTTCCTGCAGCGTTTATTCTCCTCCTAAAGCATTGATTATCGATAGGGGTACTCATTTTTGTAACGCCCAAATGGAGAAGGTATTGAAGCGATATGGAGTTCTCCATAAAGTTTCTACTTCATACCATCCCCAAACGAGCAGACAAGTTGAGAATACCAATCGAGCTCTTAAATAAATTCTTGAGAAAACTGTGGGGTCGAATCCGAAGGAATGGGCAAATAAGCTCGATGAAGCTTTATGGGCGTTTAGAACTGCCTACAAAACATCGATTGGTACCACTCCTTATCGGTTGGTTTATGGAAAAGCGTTCCATCTTCCATTAGAGATTGAGCATAAGGCGATGTGGGCACTTAAAAAGTGCAATTTGGATTTAAAGGAAGTCGTACGCCTAAGGGCGGGGCAATTAAATGAGCTTGGTGAATTACGCCTTGATGCGTATGAAAATTCGTTTATTTATAAGGAGAAAACCAAGTAATGGCATGATAGAAGGTTAAAGGGTCCGAAAGAGTTTAATGAAGGCGATCGAGTGCTTTTGTTTAACTCTAGATTGAAGCTTTTACCGGGAAAACTTAAGTCCCGGTGGACAGGACCATTTAAGGTTGTTAAGGTGTACCCATACGGTACGATTGAGTTGAAAAATGCGAGTGGTACTACCTTTAAGGTTAACAGACATCGAGTTAAGAAGTATTTTGATGGTCCGTTTGAGATTGATGACGGGGTTCACGTTGAACCCGATCCCAACATCATTTGAAGTTGGGGACGAGTCGTGTGAACGACTCGTTAAATATGGTTCACATTGTTGTATAGTTTGTATGTGTAATTTTGATCACGGGTTTGCTGAGTCTTAAATGCTATATAATTGATTGTGGATGGTTACTTGTTGTTTTATTGGGAGTTGGGTCCTTTAAAGAAAATAGTTGTTGCTGAATTAGTAAAACGTCGAGGGTATCAGGCCATGCCCATTGCCGCGACGCGTTGCATATACCCGCGGCGCGAGATTACAAGGTTTTCAAAGTCAGTCAGCCTTTAAATTGATTCATGACCACGCCTATTGCCGCATCAAGAGGTTTATTTGCCGCGGCGCGAGATTTCAAAGGTTTAGAAGTTAAACGAAAAAAAAGAGTTAGTATCAGGCATAGTGTACCGCCGCGGCGTGGCGATTAAGGTCACGGCGCGACCGTTCTGCAGCCCAGATTTCTGACCTGTCGGTCAATGTTTTAAATTAATTGGGTCAACCCGAACCACTTTATACCCGACGGGATTCTAACCTCTTTTTAGGGGTTTTTGGATCTGTTTTCACCCACTATTCTTATACCTACCTCTCAAGCATACTTGGAGCTCCCAAACCCTAATTTCAATTAACTCTAATTCCTCACTAATTTCTTCAATTCCTTGTTTAATCATGCCGGTTAAGGTCCGATTTTACTCTTCTCAATCTTTTTCTCTCATAATTCTATGATTAATTTCATTAATTTTAGGGTTCATGTTTGAAATTTTGTGGGGTTTGTTTAATTGAGACTTTTATGCTCTAATATGTGATGATTTGTTTATGAATATGATATTTATGTGTTTTCTTCATGAATTCTTGTGTAGTTTATGCATAATATTGATTCTTGAGATTAGGGTAGTGATAAATCCGAATTTGATGTTGAATTTTTGGGGTTTTTGTTTGTGAGGGAGATGTTTGCTACTAGATACATGTTTTAAGCTAGTGTGGAGTTATGTTCATATGGGCGGGTCATGTTGGTTTGAATGACTTGTGCTATATTGGGTTTATTTATGTATGATGCCATGCTAGAGGAGATATAACATGTGTTTTTGTGTTGTGATGAGTATTTTGGTTAGTAGTAATTTGAGTTGGTTTAAGTTAGCAAACATGATGAACTTTTCTAAATTTGTGGATAATTAAAAAGTGTTATGAGTAGTCATGTTTGTCAATATTTTGGTATTGTTGTTATGTGAGCGTCCTTAATATGTTGCTATGTTTTAAGAGATAATGCGATATGCATTAGATTTGAGGTCTTGGCGTATTTTATATGTGTTACTTGTTTAACTTGGAGATTGTCTTTAAGGTGGATTGACATGCAACATGGTTTGGTTGTGATGGTATTTGGTGCTTATTATTTTGACTAACACTAACTTTTGAGTTTGGTGTTTTGTTTTCTTTATTTGTTCCATGTGTACAAAGAAGCAGAATTGATGTTCCTTCATCCTCCACGGCTCAATCTCGAAGGGATGAAGAGCGAAGAACTAATCCTGAAATCTGGTTGCAAAAAGTTGAGGAACAATTCTCCGAACATTTTGCATACGTTTCAGCCCGGAATGTACAAGCAACATGGTATTTTAGTTGGAATGAATTAGATAGGGCAACCAGTGAGATAAAGGATGAAATTACTGAGATGTTAGCGCTAACACAAAATCCGGGGAATGTCTATCTTGGTACTTGGGAACGGGCGATGTCGTTAAGGAACGACATATACCGTGAATTAGTGGTGGAGTTCTTTTTTTCTTTAAGTGTGCGTTCTCGAAGGGATGGGACGAATCAAGACTTTATGACGTTTCATTTAGGGGGAGAAAGCCGAGCTATGAGTCGCATGGATTTGGCTCGAGCACTTAACTTGTATGAGGAACTAGATGATGCGGCTTTAAAAAGGTATTTGAAAAAGGAAACTGAGTTTTTCGGGCATCCGGACGATTACAGTGAGCGAGACTTTTGGTTTGAAATCTCGGGTTTGACTCCATTCATTTCTAATGAGTCAAAGGGGTCAGATATTCAGAGTACACAGCTTTGGTTACTTCATAAATTGTTGTCGTGTACTTTTTGCGGAAGGCGGAATGGAAATGATAAGGTTAATTTGATGGAGTTGTGGGTTATGTATCGAGTTGCACACCATGCACACGTTGACTTGTGTATGTTGATTGCTACTTATTTGTCTAATCATGCGAGGGACACACGCGCATCGAGGCCACTTCTTGGTGGTCATTTTGTTACGAAAATTGCAAGATTTTTCAACATTGATTTTAGCAGGTGTACGAAATTGACTGACCAATTGCAAGTGATGAAACCTTTTAATTTGAGGTTTTATATTAGTGCAAATTTTGTGATGTGGGATGTGAATCGAGTTGGCTTGGTGGAGTATGTTAGGCAACAAGCACCCGAGGTTGGTGGTAATGTTCAAGGAGGGAATGATGCAGAGCCGGTTGCTTCGAATATGCCTGCGGGTGGTCAGTCGTGGGGTATTTCCGAGGAAATTTGGAATAGTTTGGTCTCGAGGGTTGATAATGTGCAAATTGGTGTGTCGGGTAATTTTAATGATTTTCAGGGTGATCAGCCGGTCAACAAAGGGTTAATGCAAGTACGCTACGTCAAGAGGATATGATGACGGAATCCCTACACGATCAGCAGCGGATGCAGTATGGTCAGGACTGGCAGCGTCATAATGCACGTATATATTATAATTATCCGAATAATTATATGAGTACGCCACAGGTCCAGCCAGTTTACTACCGAAATCCGATCAGACCCCGAGTGCCCGCACCAACATACAACCCGCATGAATCTATGGAAGAGATGATGAGGCAGTTTCATGAGAAATACCCGCACGGCCATTGGCCGTTTGGTGACTTTTATTGAGGAGGGCCTGCGAGCCCGTTGATCAGGTTGTAATTTGTTTAAAACTTTTTCCTTTCATTTGGTCTGTATTTGGATAATTATGTATTCTGCTTATGTACTTTGAAAACTTATTTTGGGGGCAAGGCGTTTAGGCATCGGGTGGTGCCACCTTGTCCCGTTTATGTAGTTTCTTTTATGTTTGTTAGGTTTGTTGGTGAAATGATTTTCAAGTCTGGCATTAAGTTCAGCAAAACTGCATGATTGATGATATTGGTGTAAGGATCGGGAATGGACGATGTTCTTATGCTGGCAGTCAGTTCAGCGCCATCTGTCACTGTCATTTCGCGATCAGTGGTTAAACTCGATAAGTTTTTATTTTCTTACCCCTTCGATTTTAATCTATTTTTGATATCAAGTGATGGGGACATTACTTGATCTCAAGTGTGGGTGGGGATGTAAAATCTCTCGGGTTGGTTGTTAGTTGAGACATCGTCATATTAGTTTTGATATAAAAAGACTTGACGTTTCACGGGTTTTGGTCGTAAAAAAAATTGAAAAATTTAGGGGAAAATATAAAAAAAATGAGAAAAATTAGAGAAAAAGAAAAAAAGAAAAAAAATAGAAAAACAATTGAAAATTCGGCCAAAACCCTTGTTTCTGAAAATTGGTTTTGATATGGCTTGGTATTTTATGGTATATTTCGTAATTTCAAAGAAGCCAAAAGCGCTCCACATGTTCATTTTCTTGGACATGAAATCCTACGAGTTCGAAGAACTCAATAATAGGTCACCTGTACCAAAAACGGGTGTAAACTATGAGAGAGCGGTGATTGCATAGCGTGATTGTGACTGAATCACGTGCCAGATCAAAAACTTTTGGTTACTTGGTATAGCAGACTTCCGAAACTATACCATTTTATTATTACATCATCTAATGGTGTGATGCTGTGGGAAGAGGAGCCTTGAGCTTCACCAGTGTTTTCCTTTTTAGGAACAATAGCTACGTGCTTGTGTTTGCTTAGACAACACAACCCATAGCTAAAAGCTATGGCACCCAAAGGTTTTTGAGATTTATCGGAAGTAAAGTCTTCCGAAAGTTGCTTCAAACCGAGTGTCAATTGAAATAGATTGGCACTCCCGAGTGAGTCAGATCCGCTCATTAAGGAAGTAAAGTCTTCCGACCATTTCACTTGGTACGTATACCTCTTAAGCGTATCATTTCATTACCCATCATATCATGATGAGGTACTGTTAGAAGTGAAAGTCTTGAACTTTCAAAACATGTTCATTATTTTGAATGTGAAATCCTACATGAACATAAAAATTCATACATAGGTCACCTGCACTAAGCCAGGTGTCAAACGTATGAACGGTGATTGGATCGTGTGGTCAAAACCGGTCCATACGCTAGATCAAAAACTTAAACAGGGCGATCCTCATTGTTTCTCCTAACAAGGACAATGTTGCGTCCGACCACTTAATATAACCATATAGGATGTATCCATTCCATCCTTAAGGGAGTCAAGTCTCCCGACAGACACACTTGATGACTTTTGTCATAAGTTATAGTCTAGACCAGCTGTAGATTGACGAACAGTCTTAAAAAGTCTTCTCTATCATCGGCTGGAAATCCACTAGGCCTCAGCATCAAACAGGGAGCTAGTGGTCAGATTTATCTCAATGAGGGGGATTTGTCTCGTACAACGGGGGGCACCATGTATACACAAAATGTCAGTGATTTATCAGATCCCTGGAAGGATAATCTCCTTAAAGATTAATCAGCTTTTAAGCCTGATGAACTTCAATCTTCATGATTGACCTAACGGATTAGATGATTACCTCATAATTATCGATGATATCCGGACGTAATGTGTATCCTCCTAAGTACATTATTTTCTTACCGATATCTCGTGATGTTAGGTACTGTGGGAGGCTTGGCTTGACCAATTGCAGGGTAGCCCGTGCGTTCTTTTGGCACACATGTTCGATTGATATATCCTTGGTGCTCGGTGCCCACTTGATTCCCCGGTTCCTTAGAAGACTTACATTACGATTCGAGATTCTATACTTCATCATTATGGTACGTTATCGAGACCTTCTTTGGTTACTTTATTCATTATTGATTGAGGTTTAGGAAAGTATTGTTTTAGGGAATGCAAGTAGGAACCATGGTTGATTTCTACTCTAAATCGTGCCCACGCTAGTTGTTTTGTTGGTTGTTCGATTGATCCTACACACATGTTTGAAGAAGTTATCATATGGTAGAAGATTATTTTCGAGTTAAATTGCTTGAGGACAAGCAAAACTCTAGTGTGGGGTGGTTTAATATCGCATGTTTTATACACGTTTTCCTTAGCGATATCGATCAAAATTTAGTCCATTCGGATACGATTTGGTGTTCATTTTGATAATATTGAGAATGTCTGAGTTTGAAGAGCTAAATATAGAAGAGTTGCATTCTTTGGAGTTTTTGAGGTACTTTGTTAACCAGTTATTACTTTTGGTGCACCGAGGTTTAAACGTTAAGTACATATCGGGTGTTTTGGTTTTGAGTTAGTAAAAGTGTTGAAAAAGTGCAAAGAAACGCGAGATGTTAGTTTATGCTTTATGTCGCGGCGCGACGCCACTGGCCGCGGCGCGGAGATTAACTATTTTCAATATCAGGAAAGGGTTTTAAGAGGGGTTCAGAACCAGTTGTATGTCGTGGCGCGATAATCTTAGCAGCGGCGCGGCGTTTGCTTATTTTCAAGATCAGGAGAAGATTTAAAAGAGTTCCAGTTCGCGTGTTATGTCGCGGCGCGACATTTAGGGGCCGCGGCGCGGCAGTAGGTCGGCCTAGAGGAATTTCTGAGGTATTTAAGCCCGAAAAATACCCTAATTGATCATTATTCCATCCAGACGAATTCCATCAGTTTTTGGGCGAATTTTGGTGATTTTTGGGGAACCCCACTATCATTCAATCAACTCAATCATTCCGGAAACGCGTCTCGATCCGTTCATCATTCTAGAACACAATTTTCATTAGGTTTAATTCTTATCAACATTATGAATACTCTTAATTGTTTAATTGTGATTTTGATTTTAGCCATGATTGTTGGCTAAGTTCTTTATTGTTTGTCTAGATTGAATATTCGTATGTGTTTGGATGATACTTTAACGTTTATTTTGATTAATATATGATAATTATGAGTTTTGATTAAGAACCATTCTTATGGGATTTGATTATTGTTACTAGGCTTGATTACTGATCTTGTTTGAACAAAGGGAACCCTGTTTCAATTTAGTGAACTAATTTCCAATTGATTTTTCTTAACTAATTGGGTGCTTACTGGACCAAGGGGGTAAACCGGGTAACATAGATTGAACAAAATAGGGGTGAATTGTGTGGAGCGAACGCGTAACCAATTGAATCTTAATCTTATAATTAGTTAATTACTAAGTCACAAACGAAAGAGGTCTTTGGTGAAAGGGAACCCTAAGCCAATAAATCCTAGTTTGACGTGTTTGCTAAAAGAGATCTCTGGGTAAACCGACTCTTGAAATTTCCCGTTCTTATTGATTAAAAACGTTTCATATTAATTGAGACTGCATTCATTTTAAAACAAACCATAACCTTTATTTCATCAATAAAGGTTTAAAAAGCTTTACGTAGATTATCAAATAATGATAATCTAAAATATCCTGTTTACACACGACCATTATATAATGATTTACAATACAAATATGTTACAACAAAATAAGTTTCTTGAATGTAGTTTTTTACACAATATCATACAAGCATGGACTCCAAATCTCGTCCTTATTTAAGTATGCGACAGCGGAAGCTCTTAATAATCACCTGAGAATAAACATGCTTAAAACGTCAACAAAAATGTTGGTGAGCTATAGGTTTAACCTATATATATCAAATCATAATAATAGACCACAAGATTTCATATTTCAATACACATCCCATACATAGAGATAAAAATCATTCATATAGTGAACACCTGGTAACCGACATTAACAAGATGCCTATATAAGAATATCCCCATCATTCCGGGACACCCTTTGGATATGATATAAATTTCGAAGTACTAAAGCATCCGGTACTTTGGATGGGGCTTGTTGGGCCTGATAGATCTATCTTTAGGATTCGCGTCAGTTAGGGTGTCTGTTCCCTAATTCTTAGATTACCAGACTTAATAAAAAGGGGCATATTCGATTTCGATAATTCAACCATAGAATGTAGTTTCACGTACTTGTGTCTATTTTGTAAATCATTTATAAAACCTGCATGTATTCTCATCCCAAAAATATTAGATTTTAAAAGTGGGACTATAACTCACTTTCACAGATTTTTACTTCGTCGGGAAGTAAGACTTGGCCACTAGTTGATTCACGAACCTATAACAATATATACATATATATCAAAGTATGTTCAAAATATATTTACAACACTTTTAATATATTTTGATGTTTTAAGTTTATTAAGTCAGCTGTCCTCGTTAGTAACCTACAACTAGTTGTCCACAGTTAGATGTACAGAAATAAATCGATAAATATTATCTTGAATCAATCCACGACCCAGTGTATACGTATCTCAGTATTGATCACAACTCAAACTATATATATTTTGGAATCAACCTCAACCCTGTATAGCTAACTCCAACATTCACATATAGAGTGTCTATGGTTGTTCCGAAATATATATAGATGTGTCGACATGATAGGTTGAAACATTGTATACGTGTCTATGGTATCTCAAGATTACATAATATACAATACAAGTTGATTAAGTTATGGTTGGAATAGATTTGTTACCAATTTTCACGTAGCTAAAATGAGAAAAATTATCCAATCTTGTTTTACCCATAACTTCTTCATTTTAAATCCGTTTTGAGTGAATCAAATTGCTATGGTTTCATATTGAACTCAATTTTATGAATCTAAACAGAAAAAGTATAGGTTTATAGTCGGAAAAATAAGTTACAAGTCGTTTTTGTAAAGGTAGTCATTTCAGTCGAAAGAACGAGGTCTAGATGACCATTTTAGAAAACATACTTCCACTTTGAGTTTAACCATAATTTTTGGATATAGTTTCATGTTCATAATAAAAATAATTTTCTCAGAATAACAACTTTTAAATCAAAGTTTATCATAGTTTTTAATTAACTAACCCAAAACAGCCCGCGGTGTTACTACGACGGCGTAAATCCGGTTTTACGATGTTTTTCGTGTTTCCAGGTTTTAAATCATTAAGTTAGCATATAATATAGATATAGAACATGTGTTTAGTTGATTTTAAAAGTCAAGTTAGAAGGATTAACTTTTGTTTGCGAACAAGTTTAGAATTAACTAAACTATGTTCTAGTGATTACAAGTTTAAACCTTCGAATAAGATAGCTTTATATGTATGAATCGAATGATGTTATGAACATCATTACTACCTTAAGTTCCTTGGATAAACCTACTGGAAAAGAGAAAAATGGATCTAGCTTCAACGGATCCTTGGATGGCTCGAAGTTCTTGAAGCAGAATCATGACACGAAAACAAGTTCAAGTAAGATCATCACTTGAAATAAGATTGTTATAGTTATAGAAATTGAACCAAAGTTTGAATATGATTATTACCTTGTATTAGAATGATAACCTACTGTAATAAACAAAGATTTCTTGAGGTTGGATAATCACCTTACAAGATTGGAAGTGAGCTAGCAAACTTGAAAGTATTCTTGATTTTATGTAACTAGAACTTGTAGAATTTATGAAGAACACTTAGAACTTGAAGATAGAAATTGAGAGAGATTAATTAGATGAAGAAAATTGAAGAATGAAAGTGTTTGTAGGTGTTTTTGGTCGTTGGTGTATGGATTAGATATAAAGGATATGTAATTTTGTTTTCATGTAAATAAGTCATGAATGATTACTCATATTTTTGTTATTTTATGAGATTTTCATGCTAGTTGCCAAATGATGGTTCCCACATGTGTTAGGTGACTCACATGGGCTGCTAAGAGCTGATCATTGGAGTGTATATACCAATAGTACATACATCTAAAAGCTGTGTATTGTACGAGTATGAATACGGGTGCATACGAGTATAATTGTTGATGAAACTGAACGAGGATGTAATTGTAAGCATTTTTGTTAAGTAGAAGTATTTTGATAAGTGTATTGAAGTCTTTCAAAAGTGTATAAATACATATTAAAACACTACATGTATATACATTTTAACTGAGTCGTTAAGTCATCGTTAGTCGTTACATGTAAGTGTTGTTTTGAAACCTTTAGGTTAACGATCTTGTTAAATGTTGTTAACCCAATGTTTTTAATATCAAATGAGATTTTAAATTATTATATTATCATGATATTATCATGTATGAATATCTCTTAATATGATATATATACATTAAATGTCTTTACAACGATAATCGTTACATATATGTCTTGTTTAAAAATCATTAAGTTAGTAGTCTTGTTTTTACATATGTAGTTCATTGTTAATATACTTAATGATATGTTTACTTATCATAGTATCATGTTAACTATATATATATATATCCATATATATGTCATAATATAGTTTTTACAAGTTTTAACGTTCGTGAATCACCGGTCAACTTAGGTGGTCAATTGTCTATATGAAACATATTTCAATTAATCAAGTCTTAACAAGTTTGATTGCTTAACATGTTGGAAACATTTAATCATGTAAATATCAATCTCAATTAATATATATATATATATATATATATATACATAGAAAAGTTCGGGTCACTACAGTACCTACCCGTTAAATAAATTTCGTCCCGAAATTTTAAGCTGTTGAAGGTGTTAACGAATCTTCTGGAATAGATGCGGGTATTTCTTTTTCATCTGATCTTCATGCTCCCAGGTGAACTCGGGTCCTCTATGAGCATTCCATCGAACCTTAACAATTGGTATCTTGTTTTGCTTAAGTCTTTTAACCTCACGATCCATTATTTCGACGGGTTCTTCGATGAATTGAAGTTTTTCGTTGATTTGGATTTCATCTAACGGAATAGTGAGATCTTCTTTAGCAAAACATTTCTTCAAATTCGAGACGTGGAAAGTGTTATGTACAGCCGCGAGTTGTTGAGGTAACTTAAGTCGGTAAACTACTGGTCCGACACGATCAATAATCTTGAATGGTCCAATATACCTTGGATTTAATTTCCCTCGTTTACCAAATCGAACAACTCCTTTCCAAGGTGAAACTTTAAGCATGACCATCTCTCCAATTTCAAATTCTATATCTTTTCTTTTAATGTCAGCGTAGCTCTTTTGTCGACTTTGGGCGGTTTTCAACCGTTGTTGAATTTGGATGATCTTCTCGGTAGTTTCTTGTATTATCTCCGGACCCGTAATCTGTCTATCCCCCACTTCACTCCAACAAATTGGAGACCTGCACTTTCTACCATAAAGTGCTTCAAACGGCGCCATCTCAATGATTTAATGGTAGCTGTTGTTGTAGGAAAATTCTGCTAACGGTAGATGTCGATCCCAACTGTTTCCGAAATCAATAACACATGCTCGTAGCATGTCTTCAAGCGTTTGTATCGTCCTTTCGCTCTGCCCATCAGTTTGTGGATGATAGGCAGTACTCATGTCTAGACGAGTTCCTAATGCTTGCTGTAATGTCTGCCAGAATCTTGAAATAAATCTGCCATCCCTATCAGAGATAATAGAGATTGGTATTCCATGTTGAAAGGACCCGTTCATATACATTATAAACGATTCACAATAGTTGATTACATCGCGAGGTATTTGACCTCTATATGATACATTTTACAAACATTGCATTCGTTTTTAAAAGACAAACTTTCTTTATAACGAAAGTTGATGGCATGCACACCATTTCATAATACATCCAACTATAATTGACATAATAATAATCTTGATAAACTCAATGACTCGAATGCAACGTCTTTCAAAATATGCCATGAATGACTCCAAGTAATATCCTTAAAATGAGCTAATGCACAGCGGAAGATTTCTTTAATACCTGAGAATAAACATGCTTTAAAGTGTCAACCAAAAGGTTGGTGAGTTCATAGGTTTATCATAACAATCATTTCAATATATTAATAGACCACAAGATTTCCGTTTATAAATATATGTACACTCGCAAGTGTATAAAAGTATTCTATAAGTTGTAGGCACCCGGTAACAAGCCTTAACGTTCATGTTTTACCCTCTGAAGTACACCAGATCAGGTGTGTTTAAAATAACCTCGAAGTACTAAAGCATCCCATAGTCAGGATGGGGTTTGTCAGGCCCAATAGATCTATCTTTAGAATTCGCGCCTACCGTACATAGACAAGTAGTTTAATGTTACCAAGCTAAGGGTATATTTCTGGTTTAAACCCACGTAGAATTAGTTTTAGTACTTGTGCCTATTTCGTAAAACATTTATAAAAACAGCGCATGTATTCTCAGTCCCAAAAATATATAAAAGGGAGCAAATGAAACTCACCATAGTGTATTTCGTAGTAAAAATACATATAACGTCATTTAACAAGTGCAAGGTTGACCTCGGATTCACGAACCTATATTAATTATATATATTTATATGTTGGTCAATATTTGTCTAACAATTTTTGGTCAAGTCATAGTGTACCACAATCCTAATGCTCGAGACTAATATGCAAAAGTCAACAAAAGTCAACTTGACCCAAAATGACTTCTAAAATTTATACGTGTGTATTATATAACTTAACTATAGTCGTTTTATATATTTAAATATATTTATTAGATTTTATAATAATAAAAGTCATTTATTAATAAAAATTTATATTAACGTTTATATATGATAAAATATACTTTTATATATCTTAAGTAGTAAAATTTATAAAGTTCACTTAATATCGTAAAACTATAGTGGTAAGTATTATTAATGTAATTATATTACGCGTGGTGAAAAATATCTTTGTATCCCCTATTTATTTGATAAAATAATATTGATCATAATAATAAGTAAAAGTTGTATTATTTTGTAATAATAATTATTATTATTCTATAAAAAAATAACAATATCTGTATTTACTAAAAATGGTATTATGATAAAATGATAATACTAACATAATAGTAATAATGATATTTTATAATAACAATGATATTTCTATTAAAATAATAACGACGATAGTAATAATAATCATTTTAACAATAATACTAAAATTCAGTTGACTATAACTTCTAATCCGTTCATCGAAACCATTCGATATCTAAATAAAAAGTTCTTAATTTTTCGCTAGCTTTCCAATGACATGCATATCATATACCCTATCTCAGTAGCATATGTATCTAATTCAGGATTCAACAAACCTATCTAAGGACAATATCGAATGTACAAGCATGCATAATCCTATATACTCGAGCACTAGTCAGGGATACACTATTGATATATAAAAGTTAAGTTATGAGTGCTCATGTATCAATATTGAGATTCAATATTGCAGAAAAGTACGTAGACGCAACGGAGATGATAAACACTAGATTGACCTCACGAGCATACCCATGAACCATACCCATCACCTCCATAGCTATAACCCATAATTTCCTTAGCTTCGACTCATTCAAAAAAAAAACTATTTTGAAATCACTCGGACATCATTCCGTCGTAATCTTTTATGTATACTAATAATATCTTGAAATAATACAGAGCAAATATATATATATATATGTATGTAAATATATTGAGAGAGTTTAGAGAAATATATTTTCAAGTTTATATGAAATAATGAAACCTATTGAATTCTATTTATAATAGATTTTTGAATTATTAAAGTGAATTATTAAAGTATGAATTATTAAAGTGAATTATTAAAGTATGAATTATTAAAGTGAATTATTAAAGTATGAATTATTAAAGTGAATTATTAAAGTTAAAGTAAAGTAAAAGTAAAGTAAAGGTAAAGTTAAAGTATAGTAAAAGTATAAAAACTATGTATGTATAATACGCGTATAAATATATATAATATTAATTTAAATCGTTATATATATTTAATGAAATAAAATATAAATATCGTTATATTTATTATACTGGTTAAGTAATGAGTTGTCAAAAGTGATTCTAGATATTTATAAAAGTTATATACGTTTTAATAATAAAGTTCTTTTTAAACTGAAAACATTTTTGTACGTTTGAAAATAGATTAATAGAATATTATGTAAACCAATTCTCCACTAGCTTTTGTCTAACTTTCGTAAATGACACTTTTTATTTTTATTTATAAATAGCTTTACAAATTATTCCGAATATCGTTAAGAGGAATAGATTTTCTCAAATCATAGTGGACCTCTCAACAGAGACTTGTAATCATAATTCAATGTTTCTGATAATTCAATCATTTAATATATATTTTTTTAATTTCGTCGATAATCATATTGAAACAAATACGTTCATATAAAGCATTATACGTTTAAATACTTTGTTGACATTTTCAATTTATAACATATACACATATACATACATATTCATATATGTTCATTTAATGGTTCGTGAATCATTGGAATTTGGTCGAGGTTTAAATGAATGTATAAACATAGTTTAAAATCCTTGAGATTTAACTTAACAAACATTGCTTATCGTGTCAGAATAATATAAAGATAAAGTTTAAATTTAGTCGGAAATTTTCGGGTCGTCACAGTACCTACCCGTTAAAGAAATTTCGTCCCCGAAATTTGATAGAGGTCGTTATGGCTAACAATGAGAATGTTATTATGACGTAACAATTATGAAGTTTTATCATATCTAAGAAGTATGGATAAAATAATTCGATTACTCGAAGCGTATGAGGGAAGTTATTGTAAATGAAAGAAATAAGATTATAGTGATTCGTCATATCTTTTGACGTCATCACAATTGATCTCCGAATTTAAAGAAAATCTTTGTAATCTATGTTGGATTTGATGCTTCGGTGATTAAGGAGATTATGATTCTCTTCGAATTAATACGATAATCCATCTTGATTTCTCTGTCTGGTATTTCACTATAAATCCACCTCCTTCATTTCCTTACAACTCACACCTTCTATTCTTTCTCCCTCAACTCATATTTTAAAGTATTTGTCAATATGCTTCATCCAGTACTGATTCTCGATATACTCCTCACTTTCATATCTGTCATTCTTCTTTTTCATCTGCCTCCGGAAGAATCTATTTACTTCTACTATACCCTCGGTTTTATAGTGTTTTTAGTTCTTCCGTGTCTTTATATTGCTATATGCATCGATATATACGGTTTAAAATTTTTGGGTGGTTGTTGGGTTTTATATCTTCCCTTATATTTCAAAGCCCCTGCTTTTGTCTTCTATAATCATTGACATCCATAGTTAATGCTCCCTTCTATTTGCTGCGATTTATACTCCAATTTCTATTTTGGAGTTTTGTCCTTTCGTTTCTTCTTCTTGCGATTAAGCAACGTTTGTAATGGTCCAGTATTAGCAGATATGAATTTCAGAATGAACATAGTTAATGTTCTAAGAAGGAAATGGTAATGGCACGATCTTGATTTGTTAATTTACCAGAATACCTTAAAAAGACCGAATCATCAAGAAAATATATTCTTGATATTTTTAGAGATTAAATAGAATACAAGAGTCGTGTAACATTGAACATGATGACGGCATGGTCTGTGAATCGTCATGTCCCATTAGAAACTCAGCATGACTTACTGTAATATAATCACGTTGATCAAGTGTCATTATATTATACTAACTCATGCTTCAGTTCCCAACACTACTTCAAAACATTCATAATTTAACTCGAAAGTTTATAGAATATAGAAACTAATAGTTTCTTATATGATGTAACACTGATAGTGCAAAGAGATAAATGACTTTAGATAAGATTAGTTGTGAAAATATCTTCAGAAATATCGCGGATATTTATAATGAAAGATATGATAATATCTTAGAATTTCTAATATTGATGGATGATGATGAAGATTTGTCTGTAAAAGTTTAGAATAAAGAGTAAGGTATTCGTTAATGACTTTAGCAGGCACTGAATCATTTGGATTCTTTGAAGGCAGATTTAGTCTTTGTGATTTGTCCACAGCCTCCTTCATAGTCTGTTCAATCCGTTTTCCAGTTCCAAACCTTCTCTTTTTCTCAGCTTTACCACCTTACTATTCTTTGTCATCAAACTTATTACTGTTAAGATCGTTTACAGTTTTTGATGCTTTGTCAGCATTTCAAGAACTAGTTTGCAGTTCAAAATATTTTTTAGAACTTCACATTCAAAGTATGTAAGTCCAGGAGATAGACATTTTACGTACACATATAACTGTTGGCGTAGACATGCTGCGAGATTTCAAATTATTGGTTACTGTTTTCCGACGATTCGTATGACAATTCTCGTTACAAGATGCGAATGAGTAAATGATGTGATTTCAATAAATATAATGATTTTTCAAAAAGTCAAAGATAATTGAAGTTGTTGGTAAGTTTATTGCTAAGGTGGCGAGATATGAAAGGTCCCCAGTAACGATGACGAAAGGGCAACGTATCTATCGAGGTTATAATAAGACTAGTCCGACTGAAAAGTCGAAGTTGACTTGCTGGAGCTGTGACAAAACTGTCTACTTTGAAAAGGAATTGAAAAGTCATTTTAGCTAATAAATACCAAAGGGTCTGACACGGATACGCGTCAAACTATGACTTGGGTTTTTAGAGTTTTTCAGGTGTATAACTGTGGGTAACATGTGGTTGGATCATCATCTCGATTGTTCCTTAGTTGAAGTGTCTTCAGGAATTTCGAAGGGTTTGAGCACATATTATAATCGTTAATACATATGATGTTCTAACACAGTTTTGAAGTCAAAGTATAGCTTTGAAAGATATAGGAATCTAAGAGTGATGATACTGGTTATATTTCGAATTGAATTATGCGATTTCAAAATCAGAATATGTAATTGAATTTGAATGAGTATGATTGTTTTGATTTATATGAAAGAATGGATATTATTGTGAAAGTAGGGAGTATAGTTGATGATTGCTAAATCAGTTTCGAAAAATGTAATATATTAATTGTGAATTTATATATCTCCCGGGTATTACCTACCCGTTAAAAAAAATTTCACAATTAATAATTTGTACAAAAGAAGTTTATTACAGTCTTTATGAAAATATATGTGTATATTTTCTTTAGATGTAATATAGATTTAATGAGTTAATATTAAATTAAACTCATTTGTTTTATGGTTGGAACTAGAATTGAGTAATCCCTAAAACTTTATAAATTGCATAAGTATTTCTTCAATAATATTGAAATTATGAATCATTACTTTGTTATTTGTTGGTTTTTGTGAAATTCTTGTGAACTTCGCAAGGTACGAATGATGTTATTTGAAAAGTTTCGAGTAAATCGATGATGAAAGTGTAAAATCAAACATGTATTCGAATAATACACTTGATTTATTATGAATTGGATTTTTATTGAATTGAGACAGAGATTGTAATTAACGATGGTTAAGTTGCGGACGAAGGACGTACATCATTGCATATTTGTAATATGAATTAACTGAGTAGTTAAGATTCACACATAATAGCTTAGTACGGGAAGATTTATTATGGTTTAAAAATTTATACATATAAAATATACATATAAATCTTTCGATTGGAAATGAGTTAATACTTCATAACTCGTTGATACAATATATTTGTTGTTGATTCGTAATGATGTCCACAATGATTCTTGAACTGACATAGTTTGTGATGTTACAGGTGCTGTTGATTTTGACGATACTGACGGCACTGACTGTGTTGATGATGCTACGGTCCTGTTGATGCTGTTGGTAAAACAATTCTAGCTTGTAAATCGTACACCATTTTCGATCAAAGTTTCTACTCTACCATCTCCGTTCACTCATCCGATTTACGGTCAGAATTAAATAATCTCTAAGATTTTGGAGATTACATAACTACCGCAGAGATATCTCTTCAATGAAGTTTATGAATTAATACTTCATCGTTTGTTGTTGTTGATATTCCTGGATATTTACAGGGTGT
The DNA here is from genome assembly GCF_046630445.1 of Rutidosis leptorrhynchoides. NCBI lineage: Eukaryota > Viridiplantae > Streptophyta > Magnoliopsida > Asterales > Asteraceae > Rutidosis > Rutidosis leptorrhynchoides. Next base: position 545,503,966 of record NC_092334.1, read on the forward strand.
ATGACGTTGATGTTTGAGATACAGATTGTGATGTTGCGGTGTGGGATGTGGATGTTGTTGTTGGTGGTGGTGATGGTACTGTTGGTGTTGCTGATGGTGGTACTGTTTATGCTGCTGGTGCTGCTGCTGGTGTTTGTAACCTTTGCACTATATTCTCCAAAGCCACTACCCGAGCGCGAAGCTCGTTGACTTCTTCTATTACACCGGGGTGATTGTCGGTTCGGACGAGCGGATAAATAAAATCTAGAATTTGGTGTAGTATGTAATCGTGACGAGATACTCTAGAAATAAGAGAGAAAATGGTGTTTCGGATAGGTTCACCGGTAAGTGCTTCAGGTTCTTCGCCAAGAGGGCAATGTGGTGGATGGAAATGATCGCCTTCTTCTTGTCTCCAATGATTGAGGAGGCTACGAACCCATCTTCAATTCATACAAAATAGATGATGACTAATTGGTTGATCCATTCCGGTCACACTGCTTTCGAAACTTGAATGGGATTCTATTTCGGAATCCGAGGGACTTGAACTAATGATGAATTCCATTTCGTACGATTTAATAAAGAATTTTTCGATATGAAATGATTTTCCGGCTATCGGGTGGTATTCTAATTATATAGAGCAAAAGGTTTCGTAGATTACGGAGGAATTTACGGAATATGTCAGGCAAAGTTTACAGTAACAGATACGCTAAGATTTGAATTAGCAGATACGCTAAGATATGAATTTTGTCTATACACTATTCATGCAATCAATGCAATAAGATGTGTCTAGACTAAGAATGATAAGCAGGTAATTTCTGACAAGAATGATGAGCAAAACTTTTGAAATGCAGACACGGTCGAAGTCCAGACTCACTAATGCATCCTAACGACTATCAGTTAGACACACTAATGCAGACCTGGTTCGCTAAGACCACCGCTCTGATACTGTAACATCCCGCATTTTTCCGTTAAATTATTTTAACGCCCGTCTTTTTTTTTTAAATAATACCTTTCGTTATTTAAATTCGTAGTTTCCGTTGACTAACGTTCATAATAATTCCGTCATTTAATTATAACACCTCTCGTTAACTTGCGTTTTAAAAATATTCGATCGGTTAAATCCCGCACCCGCTTCTAAACTCGAGGGACTAAAATTGACACTGGGCAAACTAGTTGACTAGGTCAACTAGTCCACCCCAATCACCACCATTCAATCACCTCCATCTCTCTCTCTTTCTCTCTAGCAAGAACACACACACAAACACCCAATTCAATCATTCATCATCTAAATCCGATCTAGGAGGCTTACAACAAAACAAATTACATATTTGGAATCCTCTCTTCATCCTCTACAATTTGATACCAACTTCATCTCGTTTGGGTAACATTTCTAAAACTCTAGATTTCTCTAAATTCGTGTTTTTGACTTGAAATGTTGTTAATTAGTGTCTATGGCTCATTGTGATGTCGTGTATGTAATTTGTATGCTCGATTCGTTGTTTTTGGTGTAACTAGTTCAATATGAAAATTGCTTGCTAAATCCTTGATTTTGGATGATCAAATGTTGTTAGATTGTTAAAGTGCATGTTTTAAAAGTGTTACTAGTATCATTAGCTTCGTTTTGATGTATAGGTTGATTAAGGAAACTCCAAGAACATGATTAATGATTTTGTAAACTTGGATTAGGGTTTGATGAGCTTTACATGAACTTTTGATGCGTCAAATGCTATGAGATATTGTTGTTAAGTGTTTTGTTGCAATGTGTGTTTGATTACCTTCGAAACGGCATAACATACATGTAAATTGGTTGCCCGAATCATAAAATGCGTTTTTGGAACTTGAACTTTGATTATGAACGTTTAATTACGGTTTTTGGTTGTTGTAAGTGGAAGTTTGATTGATGAAATGTGCTTAGTTGTATTCCTCGTCAAAATACCTTTCCAACGATATATGATAGGCATTATAAGTGTTTGCGGGTCAATTGTTGTGTTAGAATTGATTTTGGCTCGTGCATACTTGGGAAAAACAGAAACAGACCTGCACAGATGGTGGCGCGGCGCGCCCCATCCCCGCGCGGCGCGCGGATGTGCCTGGTCAGATTCTGACCTCCTCGTCCCATTTCACGTGAAATGTTTGATGACCTACGGACCTCCGATTCACATGAAACTTGTTTTAATATACTTGTATATGAATAATTAGCATAGAAAATTTGTCCGGGACCCGACCCGAACGTGTTGACTTTTGTTGACTTTGACCCGACCAAGTTTGACTTTTTGTCAAACTTAACCAATTATTTATGCAATCTTTCTAACATGATTCTATACTTGTATCTTGCATGAAACTTGACAATTTGCTTCACATGCTACATAATCGAGTCGTATTGAGCCATAGGACTAATTGAACATCTTTGACCGTTTGTGTTTACCGTTATTGATACAACCTATATGTTTAGGTTAAGACTAGCTTTGTCTTTGCACGCGTCTACTTGTTGAAGTACTTTATTAACTCTTGTACTCAAGGTGAGATCATAGTCCCACTTTTACTCTTTTTGAACTTATATTGGGATGAGAAAACATAAACGATTCTTTTGAACTAAGTGAACACAAGAACGGGAAAACAAACATTCTACATACGAGTTTAGAACAAAAATCCTCAATTCGATTATCATTAGTTACACTTGCCGGGTGTAAGCGAGAACTTATGTTATATGGCCATATGGGTTGACAACCCTCATCTTTGACGGTTCGCTACCGTCTACGGATGAAATATATTTTCGAGAATCAGTGTTTGTTCTAGCACTAAGTGATGGGGTATACAATGGAAGGAATGTTAAGCTTTGATAATTGGGTGCTCGTGAAACAAACTTTTGGAATGTATTACTATTATTTCATTGATGCAAATCTTGTGGTTCACTTGTACTTACTTACTTAAACCTATGATTTCACCAACGTTTTCGTTGACAGATTTCTATGTTTTTCTCAGGTCTTGCACGATATGTGAAACATGCTTCCGCTTACTATTTGATACTTGCATCCGATTTCGAGTATACATGCATTTCATGGAGCGTCTTTTGACTTTACTTTAAACCGTGTCGCCTAGATTTCAATCGTACTTATAACGTTGTAACTTAACTTTTGGTTGAACAATTCTTGTAAACTTTGAAACAATCTTTATTTTGAAATGAAGGCGACATATTTTGGTCAAACGTTATCTTAAAGACTTATAATCAGGTAATGGGACCCACGTAGCCAACGCCGTCACTTGACGATTTGTCGGGGTCGCTACAAGTGGTATCAGAGCCCTGGTTGTAGGGATTTAGAGTTCATTTGTGTCCACCCCGAGTCATAGGGTACATAGGTGAATCTAGACTACAACCGGCATATAGACTGAAGTAGGAATTATTTGACTAATTGTGCATTTATACTCGAACTCTTCTATCATATCTAACTCGTATTCGATCTTGATCTTACGTTGATAAATTTTGTTGATGCGCCACCTTGACTTTATGAAGTAATGTTAAATGCACATGAGAATCAGGGTAATATAATTTCCGGGATTATATTACGGTGATTCACATGGACGTTCCGACATTATGACGTAAAGAATTTAAGGCGATTCCTCTCTATCCTATTTCCATACTCCGGTTAGTATTGTTGAAAATACTAACCAACGATATTCTTGTCTCATGAAGGAACAATGGCTCACCAAGGTCAACACAATACTCCTCTCGAAACTCTAGAACAAGCTCTTCAACGAATGATAACCACCGCCGTGGGTACGGCCGTGGCCGATCACTTTTCTAACAACAACAGTCATGGAGCCGGTAATTCAATCGAGGGTTGCTCCTACAAGAACTTCATGAAGTACAATCCTCCCACTTTCGATGGAACCGGAGGACCGGTTACTCTCACCCGATGGTTTGAACAAATGGAGACCGTTTTTAACACAAGCGGTTGTCGAGACCAAGATAGGGTCAAGTTTTCCACCCTCACCTTCACCGGCATTGCTCTCTCGTGGTGGAACACGTATGTACAATTGGTGGGGAGCGATGAAGCCCACACACTCTCTTGGACCGAATTAAGAGAAAGAATGATCACCGAATACTTTCCGCGCAACGAGACTCGAAGGCTCGAACAGGGTCTAAGGAATTTAAAAACAGTCGGAAATGACCTCAAAGCTTATAATCAACGGTTTACCGAACTAGTCTCGATGTGTCCAAATCTCATGACTCCTGAATCCCTAAGAGTCGAACTTTACATGGATGGCCTCCCTAAGAGCATTCAACACAAGGTAATGACATCTCAACCCACTAACCTACAAGAGGCTTAAACAATGGCCCGCCAAGCCTTAGAAACGGTGAATGAAATGGAAGCACCGGCACCAATGGTCGAGAACCACCCGAGTAACAACAAAAGAACATGGGAAGCCTCTCAATCAAGCAACCACAACAATAACAACAACCCCGCCAAGAAGCCTTTCGCCTTCAACGACAAGAAAGGCTATACCGGAAAACTACCTTTTTGTAACGAATGCCACAAGCATCACTTTGAAGGATGTGGCAGGTTTCACCACCGGCGCCAAGGACCCGTCGCTCGAAAGATGCCCAACGCACACAGAACGGGTGCTTGCTTCGAATGTGGCCAACTGGGTCATTTTAGGAATGTGTGCCCAAATAAGAAAATCAACCCCAACGCACGCCGTTGAACCTTCAACATCGACACCTAGGATGCCCGGAACGACGATGGACTAGTAACGGGTACGTTTCTTCACAACAAACCGTATACTTCATACTTATTCGATTTCATTACCGTTAGACGTTTTATAACCAAGTCTTTGACTCGTGCTCTTTGCACTCTACTTTTTTTTTCCCTAGACACTACTTAGGCAATTTAAGCGACCAACGGAAAAATATTGTGTGCCTATAAATATTATCGGAGGACATACGTTAAGAAATTTAACTCGACACCAATAGAACTAAGGAACTCAAAACCTATTCATTAAGGAGAAATTGTTGCCCTACATTTATGTATAGATTATTGCGAACTAAGAAATTTTCGGTTGTAAACTGATACCCTCTCCCTCGTATCCATGACCTCATGATTATTTGCACGAATCCCGTATATTCCAAATCGACCTCCGTTCCGGTTATCACCAATTGGGGGTTAAGGGAGACGATGTCTCCTAAGCCACTTTCCGAACTCGCTACGTTAGTTGTAAATCTCTCTTAGTACCGTTTGATTTATTTAGGGCTCGCCCGTATCCATAACCCTCTTGAACCGCGTATGCAAATTCATATAGACTAACCTGTATTTATAGATGACATCTTAACTTATTCAAGTAAAGAAGGAAAACGAACAACATCACCATCTTAAGCTCGAACTTTTGAGAAAAGAGCAACTTTATACCAAATTCTCCGAGTGAGAATTTCTGTTGAACGAAGTCCAATTTTCTAGACCATGATGTTAAAGGTCAAGGCATTACAATCAATCTCGAAATCAAGCCACATGTAATTAGGAAACTCTCCCAACTCAGACTTGTATTGGTAAAATCTTAGATCTCGTCTATTTTTACCGAAGATTCATTTCTGACTTTTCTCGTGTTACACGACTTTTAAACTCGTTAACTCACTAAGGAAAACTTTAAACCTCTTCATGTCTGAGCCTTGAACGTGATTCTTCACACCAACCTTTCTAGCTAAATTCGTATAGCACTAGATGGAACTCAAACATGGAAATATTTCTACTTGAACGCCGAAAGGCATACTCTCTCGTCTAAAAAAAAAAAAAAAAAAAAAAAAAAATCAACATAACTAAAATTCGTTATTTTACACGAAGAATTCGAATACTAAATTGTGGATCCGATCAAACTTCTCGTCATCACGTACCACACTACATACCTCTGTTATTTCACCGTCACCGTCTGATATTACTGGAATTTAAGATAACACACAATCCAACGATACTTTACTCTTCTTTGATTTAACGCCCTTGTGTTTCTGATAATCGGTCAACTATTATTCAACCCCGAACTATACAACTACGTGTACTACCTCGTTTCTCTTTCAGACTTCAACTTTTGACAACTAGAGGCACGTTATGGCAACCTCGAGATGCAAGCTCATCCTATTCTAAGTCCTCATTTCACTCCTATCTTTATCGCTCGCATTTCCGTTTAAAGAAATTCCTCATATTACCTAAGTATTCGCCACGAGGGTGAATAGTCCTAACGAACATTTTTTTTCGAACCCTAACTAACTTGTTCAAACGTACCTTAAGAGATTCTATTCCAACACGGTGTATCTTTGTCAATTATTCCGTATCGAAATACTCGTTTCACTTCTAGTTTTACAAGAAACCTTGGAGACCCGTTTAGACATGAGTACCGCGTACCACCCACAAACCGACGAACCGAGCAAACGAACGATTTACGTCTTGGAAAGACATGTCACAAACTCGTATTGTCACCTTTAGTAGATCACTCTTACAACAGTAGATACCACTCGTGTGTTCACACGCACTTTCCGAAACCCTATATGACCGCTAATGTCATACCCCTGTTCATTTAACCAAAGCATCAACCACCGAAATCTGAACTCCATCAAGAAACAACAATTTAGATCGTTCAAGTCCGAGTAGGGCTCGAGACGACCCGTAGTCGCCCAAAAGAGTTATACCAAACTTAGATGAAAACCTCACAAATCCCAGTGTGTAACCGCGTAATATTGAGAAACCGCACCTTGGAAAGGTAAAATCCATTTTAGGAAATCGAGAAAGGCTATAGCCGCAATATTGAACCTTTTGAAACCTTGGGGCGTATTGGAACCGCTTCCTATCGTTTAGAACTTCCGACTCAATTAAGTTTCCGTTTACCCTACATTTCGTGTAACAAACTTAGAAACGTGTCCTGCGGAACAGGAACATGCAATCCTTCTAGATGCACCAACTATTGATGACAAACTCCTCCTCATAGGAAAAACCGGCTGAACTTGTGGATCGTAAAACCAAGCCCTAATACAACGTAACACCCCGACTATCCGGATTCGTGGAATGTCTAAGAAAGTACCTTCAATCATTCGTAGAGTTACTACGCTAGGTCCCGAGTAAGAGATACCGATTATTACTTCCAACTAAATTTCGGGACGAAATTTCTTTTGAGGTGTGGATAATGTAACATCCCGCATTTTTCCGTTAAATTATTTTAACGCCCGTCTTTTTTTTTTAAATAATACCTTTCGTTATTTAAATTCGTAGTTTCCGTTGACTAACGTTCATAATAATTCCGTCATTTAATTATAACACCTCTCGTTAACTTGCGTTTTAAAAATATTCGATCGGTTAAATCCCGCACCCGCTTCTAAACTCGAGGGACTAAAATTGACACGGGGCAAACTAGTTGACTAGGTCAACTAGTCCACCCCAATCACCACCATTCAATCACCTCCATCTCTCTCTCTTTCTCTCTAGCAAGAACACACACACAAACACCCAATTCAATCATTCATCATCTAAATCCGATCTAGGAGGCTTACAACAAAACAAATTACATATTTGGAATCCTCTCTTCATCCTCTACAATTTGATACCAACTTCATCTCGTTTGGGTAACATTTCTAAAACTCTAGATTTCTCTAAATTCGTGTTTTTGACTTGAAATGTTGTTAATTAGTGTCTATGGCTCATTGTGATGTCGTGTATGTAATTTGTATGCTCGATTCGTTGTTTTTGGTGTAACTAGTTCAATATGAAAATTGCTTGCTAAATCCTTGATTTTGGATGATCAAATGTTGTTAGATTGTTAAAGTGCATGTTTTAAAAGTGTTACTAGTATCATTAGCTTCGTTTTGATGTATAGGTTGATTAAGGAAACTCCAAGAACATGATTAATGATTTTGTAAACTTGGATTAGGGTTTGATGAGCTTTACATGAACTTTTGATGCGTCAAATGCTATGAGATATTGTTGTTAAGTGTTTTGTTGCAATGTGTGTTTGATTACCTTCGAAACGGCATAACATACATGTAAATTGGTTGCCCGAATCATAAAATGCGTTTTTGGAACTTGAACTTTGATTATGAACGTTTAATTACGGTTTTTGGTTGTTGTAAGTGGAAGTTTGATTGATGAAATGTGCTTAGTTGTATTCCTCGTCAAAATACCTTTCCAACGATATATGATAGGCATTATAAGTGTTTGCGGGTCAATTGTTGTGTTAGAATTGATTTTGGCTCGTGCATACTTGGGAAAAACAGAAACAGACCTGCACAGATGGTGGCGCGGCGCGCCCCATCCCCGCGCGGCGCGCGGATGTGCCTGGTCAGATTCTGACCTCCTCGTCCCATTTCACGTGAAATGTTTGATGACCTACGGACCTCCGATTCACATGAAACTTGTTTTAATATACTTGTATATGAATAATTAGCATAGAAAATTTGTCCGGGACCCGACCCGAACGTGTTGACTTTTGTTGACTTTGACCCGACCAAGTTTGACTTTTTGTCAAACTTAACCAATTATTTATGCAATCTTTCTAACATGATTCTATACTTGTATCTTGCATGAAACTTGACAATTTGCTTCACATGCTACATAATCGAGTCGTATTGAGCCATAGGACTAATTGAACATCTTTGACCGTTTGTGTTTACCGTTATTGATACAACCTATATGTTTAGGTCAAGACTAGCTTTGTCTTTGCACGCGTCTACTTGTTGAAGTACTTTATTAACTCTTGCACTCAAGGTGAGATCATAGTCCCACTTTTACTCTTTTTGAACTTATATTGGGATGAGAAAACATAAACGATTCTTTTGAACTAAGTGAACACAAGAACGGGAAAACAAACATTCTACATACGAGTTTAGAACAAAAATCCTCAATTCGATTATCATTAGTTACACTTTCCGGGTGTAAGCGAGAACTTATGTTATATGGCCATATGGGTTGACAACCCTCATCTTTGACGGTTCGCTACCGTCTACGGATGAAATATATTTTCGAGAATCAGTGTTTGTTCTAGCACTAAGTGATGGGGTATACAATGGAAGGAATGTTAAGCTTTGATAATTGGGTGCTCGTGAAACAAACTTTTGGAATGTATTACTATTATTTCATTGATGCAAATCTTGTGGTTCACTTGTACTTACTTACTTAAACCTATGATTTCACCAACGTTTTCGTTGACAGATTTCTATGTTTTTCTCAGGTCTTGCACGATATGTGAAACATGCTTCCGCTTACTATTTGATACTTGCATCCGATGTCGAGTATACATGCATTTCATGGAGCGTCTTTTGACTTTACTTTAAACCGTGTCGCCTAGATTTCAATCGTACTTATAACGTTGTAACTTAACTTTTGGTTGAACAATTCTTGTAAACTTTGAAACAATCTTTATTTTGAAATGAAGGCGACATATTTTGGTCAAACGTTATCTTAAAGACTTATAATCAGGTAATGGGACCCACGTAAACGACGCCGTCACTTGACGATTTGTCGGGGTCGCTACAGATACCAACTGAAAGGACCCGTTCATATACATTATAAACGATTCCCAATAGTTGATTACATCGCGAGGTATTTGGCCTCTATATGATACATTTTACAAACATTGCATTCGTTTTTAAAAGACAAACTTTCTTTATAACGAAAGTTGAAGGCATTCACACCATTTCATAATACATCCAACTATAATTGACATAATAATAATCTTGATAAACTCAATGACTCGAATGCAACGTCTTTCAAAATATGCCATGAATGACTCTAAGTAATATCCTTAAAATGAGCTAATGCACAGCGGAAGATTTCTTTAATACCTGAGAATAAACATGCTTTAAAGTGTCAACCAAAAGGTTGGTGAGTTCATAGGTTTATCATAACAATCATTTCAATATATTAATAGACCACAAGATTTCCGTTTATAAATATATGTACACTCGCAAGTGTATAAAAGTATTCTATAAGTTGTAGGCACCCGGTAACAAGCCTTAACGTTCATGTTTTACCCTCTGAAGTACACCAGATCAGGTGTGTTTAAAATAACCTCGAAGTACTAAAGCATCCCATAGTCAGGATGGGGTTTGTCAGGCCCAATAGATCTATCTTTAGAATTCGCGCCTACCGTACATAGACAAGTAGTTTAATGTTACCAAGCTAAGGGTATATTTCTGGTTTAAACCCACGTAGAATTTGTTTTAGTACTTGTGCCTATTTCGTAAAACATTTATAAAAACAGCGCATGTATTCTCAGTCCCAAAAATATATAAAAGGGAGCAAATGAAACTCACCATAGTGTATTTCGTAGTAAAAATACATATAACGTCATTTAACAAGTGCAAGGTTGACCTCGGATTCACGAACCTATATTAATTATATATATTTATATGTTGGTCAATATTTGTCTAACAATTTTTGGTCAAGTCATAGTGTACCACAATCCTAATGCTCGAGACTAATATGCAAAAGTCAACAAAAGTCAACTTGACCCAAAATGACTTCTAAAATTTATACGTGTTTATTATATAACTTAACTATAGTCGTTTTATATATTTAAATATATTTATTAGATTTTATAATAATAAAAGTCATTTATTAATAAAAATTTATATTAACGTTTATATATGATAAAATATACTTTTATATATCTTAAGTAGTAAAATTTATAAAGTTCACTTAATATCGTAAAACTATAGTGGTAAGTATTATTAATATAATTATATTACGCGTGGTGAAAAATATCTTTGTATCCCCTATTTATTTGATAAAATAATATTGATCATAATAATAAGTAAAAGTTGTATTATTTTGTAATAATAATTATTATTATTCTATAAAAAATAACAATATCTATATTTACTAAAAATGGTATTATGATAAAATGATAATACTAACATAATAGTAATAATGATATTTTATAATAACAATGATATTTCTATTAAAATAATAACGACGATAGTAATAATAATCATTTTAACAATAATACTAAAATTCAGTTGACTATAACTTCTAATCCGTTCATCGAAACCATTCGATATATAAATAAAAAGTTCTTAATTTTTCGCTAGCTTTCCAATGACATGCATGAAATGTCCCGTTCTTATTGATTAAAAACGTTCCATATTAATTGATTTTGTTGCAAGGTTTTGACCTCTATATGAGACGTTTTTCAAAGACTGCATTCATTTTTAAAACAAACCATAACCTTTATTTCATAAATAAAGGTTTAAAAAGCTTTACGTAGATTATCAAATAATGATAATCTAAAATATCCTGTTTACACACGACCATTACATAATGGTTTACAATACAAATATGTTACATCGAAATCAGTTTCTTGAATGCAGTTTTTACACAATATCATACAAACATGGACTCCAAATCTTGTCCTTATTTTAGTATGCAACAGCGGAAGCTCTAAATATTCACCTGAGAATTAACATGCTTAAAACGTCAACAAAAATGTTGGTGAGTTATAGGTTTAACCTATATATATCAAATCGTAACAATAGACCACAAGATTTCATATTTCAATACACATCCCATACATAGAGATAAAAATCATTCATATGGTGAACACCTGGTAACCGACAATAACAAGATGCATATATAAGAATATCCCCATCATTCCGGGACACCCTTCGGATATGATATAAATTTCGAAGTACTAAAGCATCCGGTACTTTGGATGGGGTTTGTTAGGCCCAATAGATCTATCTTTAGGATTCGCGTCAATTAGGGTGTCTGTTCCCTAATTCTTAGATTACCAGACTTAATAAAATGGGGCATATTCGATTTCGATAATTCAACCATAGAATGTAGTTTCACGTACTTGTGTCTATTTTGTAAATCATTTATAAAACCTGCATGTATTCTCATCCCAAAAATATTAGATTTTAAAAGTGGGACTATAACTCACTTTCACAGATTTTTACTTCGTCGGGAAGTAAGACTTGGCCACTGTTGATTCACGAACCTATAACAATATATACATATATATTAAAGTATGTTCAAAATATATTTACAACACTTTTAATATATTTTGATGTTTTAAGTTTATTAAGTCAGCTGTCCTCGTTAGTAACCTATAACTAGTTGTCCACAGTTAGATGTACAGAAATAAATCGATAAATATTATCTTGAATCAATCCACGACCTAGTGTATACGTATCTCAGTATTGATCACAACTCAAACTATATATATTTTGGAATCAACCTCAACCCTGTATAGCTAACTCCAACATTCACATATAGAGTGTCTATGGTTGTTCCGAAATATATATAGATGTGTCGACATGATAGGTCAAAACATTGTATACGTGTCTATGGTATCTCAAGATTACATAATATACAATACAAGTTGATTAAGTTATGGTTGGAATAGATTTGTTACCAATTTTCACGTAGCTAAAATGAGAAAAATTATCCAATCTTGTTTTACCCATAACTTCTTCATTTTAAATCCGTTTTGAGTGAATCAAATTGCTATGGTTTCATATTGAACTCTATTTTATGAATCTAAACAGAAAAAGTATAGGTTTATAGTCGGAAAAATAAGTTACAAGTCGTTTTTGTAAAGGTAGTCATTTCAGTCGAAAGAACGACGTCTAGATGACCATTTTAGAAAACATACTTCCACTTTGAGTTTAACCATAATTTTTGGATATAGTTTCATGTTCATAATAAAAATCATTTTCTCAGAATAACAACTTTTAAATCAAAGTTTATCATAGTTTTTAATTAACTAACCCAAAACAGCCCGCGGTGTTACTACGACGGCGTAAATCCGGTTTTACGGTGTTTTTCGTGTTTCCAGGTTTTAAATCATTAAGTTAGCATATCATATAGATATAGAACATGTGTTTAGTTGATTTTAAAAGTCAAGTTAGAAGGATTAACTTTTGTTTGCGAACAAGTTTAGAATTAACTAAACTATGTTCTAGTGATTACAAGTTTAAACCTTCGAATAAGATAGCTTTATATGTATGAATTGAATGATGTTATGAACATCATTACTACCTTAATTTCCTTGGATAAACCTACTGGAAAAGAGAAAAATGGATCTAGCTTCAATGGATCCTTGGATGGCTCGAAGTTCTTGAAGCAGAATCATGACACGAAAACAAGTTCAAGTAAGATCATCACTTGAAATAAGATTGTTATAATTATAGAAATTGAACCAAAGTTTGAATATGATTATTACCTTGTATTAGAATGATAACCTACTATAAGAAACAAAGATTTCTTGAGGTTGGATGATCACCTTACAAGATTGGAAGTGAGCTAGCAAACTTGAAAGTATTCTTGATTTTATGAAACTAGAACTTTTGGAATTTATGAAGAACACTTAGAACTTGAAGATAGAACTTGAGAGAGATCAATTAGATGAATAAAATTGAAGAATGAAAGTGTTTGTAGGTGTTTTTGGTCGTTGGTGTATGGATTAGATATAAAGGATATGTAATTTTGTTTTCATGTAAATAAGTCATGAATGATTACTCATATTTTTGTAATTTTATGAGATATTTCATGTTAGTTGCCAAATGATGGTTCCCACATGTGTTAGGTGACTCACATGGGCTGCTAAGAGCTGATCATTGGAGTATATATACCAATAGTAAATACATCTAAAAGCTGTGTATTGTACGAGTACGAATACGGGTGCGTACGAGTACGAATACGGGTGCATACGAGTAGAATTGTTGATGAAACTGAACGAGGATGTAATTGTAAGCATTTTTGTTAAGTAGAAGTATTTTGATAAGTGTATTGAAGTCTTTCAAAAGTGTATAAATACATATTAAAACACTACATGTATATACATTTTAACTGAGTCGTTAAGTCCTCGTTAGTCGTTACATGTAAGTGTTGTTTTGAAACCTTTAGGTTAACGATCTTGTTAAATGTTGTTAACCCAATGTTTATAATATCAAATGAGATTTTAAATTATTATATTATCATGATATTATTATGTATGAATATCTCTTAATATGATATATATACATTAAATGTCTTTACAACGATAATCGTTACATATATGTCTCGTTTAAAAATCATTAAGTTAGTAGTCTTGTTTTTACATATGTAGTTCATTGTTAATATACTTTATGATATGTTTTCTTATCATAGTATCATGTTAACTATATATATATATCCATATATATGTCATCATATAGTTTTTACAAGTTTTAACGTTCGTGAATCACCGATCAACTTGGGTGGTCAATTGTCTATATGAAACATATTTCAATTAATCAAGTCTTAAAAAAAAGTTTGATTGCTTAACATGTTGGAAACATTTAATCATGTAAATATCAATCTCAATTAATATATATAAACATGGAAAAGTTCGGGTCACTACAGTACCTACCCGTTAAATAAATTTCGTCCCGAAATTTTAAGCTGTTGAAGGTGTTGACGAATCTTCTGGAAATAGATGCGGGTATTTCTTCTTCATCTGATCTTCACGCTCCCAGGTGAACTCGGGTCCTCTACGAGCATTCCATCGAACCTTAACAATTGGTATCTTGTTTTGCTTAAGTCTTTTAACCTCACGAACCATTATTTCGACGGGTTCTTCGATGAATTAAAGTTTTTCGTTGATTTGGATTTCATCTAACGGAATAGTGAGATCTTCTTTAGCAAAACATTTCTTTAAATTCGAGACGTGGAAAGTGTTATGTACAGCCGCGAGTTGTTGAGTTAACTCTAGTCGGTAAGCTACTGGTCCGACACGATCAATAATCTTGAATGGTCCAATATACCTTGGATTTAATTTCCCTCGTTTACCAAATCGAACAACGCCTTTCCAAGGTGCAACTTTAAGCATGACCATCTCTCCAATTTCAAATTCTATATCTTTTCTTTTAATGTCAGCGTAGCTCTTTTGTCGACTTTGGGCGGTTTTCAACCGTTGTTGAATTTGGATGATCTTCTCGGTAGTTTCTTGTATAATCTCCGGACCCGTAATCTGTCTATCCCCCACTTCACTCCAACAAATCGGAGACCTGCACTTTCTACCATAAAGTGCTTCAAACGGCGCCATCTCAATGCTTGAATGGTAGCTGTTGTTGTAGGAAAATTCTGCTAACGGTAGATGTCGATCCCAACTGTTTCCGAAATCAATAACACATGCTCGTAGCATGTCTTCAAGCGTTTGTATCGTCCTTTCGCTCTGCCCATCAGTTTGTGGATGATAGGCAGTACTCATGTCTAGACGAGTTCCTAATGCTTGCTGTAATGTCTGCCAGAATCTTGAAATAAATCTGCCATCCCTATCAGAGATAATAGAGATTGGTATTCCATGTCTGGAGACGACTTCCTTCAAATACAGTCGTGCTAACTTCTCCATCTTGTCATCTTCTCTTATTGGTAGGAAGTGTGCTGATTTGGTGAGACGATCAACTATTACCCAAATAGTATCAAAACCACTTGCAGTCCTTGGCAATTTAGTGATGAAATCCATGGTAATGTTTTCCCATTTCCATTCCGGGATTTCGGGTTGTTGAAGTAGACCTGATGGTTTCTGATGCTCAGCTTTGACCTTAGAACACGTCAAACATTCTCCTACGTATTTAGCAACTTCGGCTTTCATACCCGGCCACCAAAAATGTTTCTTGAGATCCTTGTACATCTTCCCCGTTCCAGGATGTATTGAGTATCTGGTTTTATGAGCTTCTCTAAGTACCATTTCTCTCATATCTCCAAATTTTGGTACCCAAATCCTTTCAGCCCTATACCGGGTTCCGTCTTCCCGAATATTAAGATGCTTCTCCGATCCTTTGGGTATTTCATCCTTTAAATTTCCCTCTTTTAAAACTCCTTGTTGCGCCTCCTTTATTTGAGTAGTAATGTTATTATGAATCATTATATTCATAGATTTTACTCGAATGGGTTCTCTGTCCTTCCTGCTCAAGGCATCGGCTACCACATTTGCCTTCCCCGGGTGGTAACGAATCTCAAAGTCGTAATCATTCAATAATTCAATCCACCTACGCTGCCTCATATTCAGTTGTTTCTGATTAAATATGTGTTGAAGACTTTTGTGGTCGGTATATATAATACTTTTGACCCCATATAAGTAGTGCCTCCAAGTCTTTAATGCAAAAACAACCGCGCCTAATTCCAAATCATGCGTCGTATAATTTTGTTCGTAATTCTCCAATTGTCTAGACGCATAAGCAATCACCTTCGTTCGTTGCATTAATACACAACCGAGACCTTGCTTTGATGCATCACAATAAATCACAAAATCATCATTCCCTTCAGGCAATGACAATGTAGGTGCCATAGTTAGCTTTTTCTTCAATAACTGAAACGCTTTCTCTTGTTCATCATTCCATTCAAATTTCTTCCCTTTATGCGTTAATGCAGTCAAGGGTTTTGCTATTCTGGAAAAGTCTTGGATGAACCTTCTGTAGTAACCAGCTAGTCCTAAAAACTGGCGTATGTGTTTCGGAGTTTTTCGGGGTTTCCCACTTTTCAACAGTTTCTATCTTTGCCGGATCCACCTTAATACCTTCTTTGTTCACTATGTGACCGAGGAATTGAACTTCTTCCAACCAAAATGCACACTTTGAAAACTTAGCGTACAATTCTTCCTTCCTCAATACTTCTAACACCTTTCTCAAATGTTCACCGTGTTCTTGGTCATTCTTTGAGTAAATAAGTATGTCATCAATGAAAACAATGACAAACTTGTCAAGGTATGGTCCACACACTCGGTTCATAAGGTCCATGAACACAGCTGGTGCATTAGTTAAACCAAACGGCATGACCATAAACTCGTAATGACCGTAACGTGTTCTGAAAGCAGTCTTTGGAATATCATCTTCTTTCACCCGCATTTGATGATACCCGGAATGTAAGTCAATCTTTGAATAAACAGACGAGCCTTGTAGTTGATCAAATAAGTCGTCGATTCTCGGTAGTGGGTAGCGGTTCTTGATGGTAAGTTTGTTCAACTCTCGGTAGTCGATACACAACCTGAATGTACCATCTTTCTTCTTGACAAACAAAACAGGAGCTCCCCACGGTGATGTGCTTGGTCGAATGAAACCACGCTCTAAAAGTTCTTGTAATTGGCTTTGCAGTTCTTTCATCTCGCTGGGTGCGAGTCTGTAAGGAGCACGAGCTATTGGTGCAGCTCCTGGTACAAGATCTATTTGAAATTCAACGGATCGATGTGGGGGTAATCCCGGTAATTCTTTCGGAAATACATCGGGAAATTCTTTTGCAATGGGAACATCATTGATGCTCTTTTCTTCAGTTTGTACTTTCTCGACGTGTGCTAGAACAGCATAGCAACCTTTTCTTATTAGTTTTTGTGCCTTCAAATTACTAATAAGATGTAGCTTCGTGTTGCCCTTTTCTCGGTACACCATTAAGGGTTTTCCTTTTTCTCGTATAATGCGAATTGCATTTTTGTAACAAACGATCTCCGCTTTCACTTCTTTCAACCAGTCCATACCGATTATCACATCAAAACTCCCTAACTCTACTGGTATCAAATCAATCTTAAATGTTTCGCTAACCAGTTTAATTTCTCAATTCCGACATATATTATCTGCTGAAATTAATTTACCATTTGCTAATTCGAGTAAAAATTTACTATCCAAAGGCGTCAATGGACAACTTAATTTAGCACAAAAATCTCTACTCATATAGCTTCTATCCGCACCCGAATCAAATAAAACGTAAGCAGATTTATTGTCAATAAGAAACGTACCCGTAACAAGCTCCGGGTCTTCCTGTGCCTCTACCGCATTAATATTGAAAACTCTTCCACGGCCTTGTCCATTCGTGTTCTCCTGGTTCGGGCAATTTCTAATAATGTGGCCTGGTTTTCCACATTTATAACAAACTACATTGGCATAACTTGCTCCGACACTACTTGCTCCGCCATTACTCGTTCCGACACCATTTGTTCCTTTCATTCTATTAACCCCTGGTCCGTAGACCTCACACTTCGCCGCGCTATGACCATTTCTTTTACACTTGTTGCAAAATTTGGTGCAGAACCCCGAGTGATTCTTTTCACACCTTTGGCATAGCTGCTTCTGATTGTTGTTGTTGTTGCGGTTATTATTGTTGTTGGGATGATTGTTGTAGTTGCTGTTGTTGTTGTTGTTGTTGTTGTTGGGCCGTTTGTTGTAGTTGCGATTGATGTTGCGATTGTTGGGATAATTGTTGCGATTATTGTTGTAATTGCTGTTGTTGTTGTATTGGTGATTCTTATCACCGTTTTCCTCCCACTTTCTTTTGACTTGCTTCACATTGGCCTCTTCAGCAGTCTGTTCTTTAATTCTTTCTTCAATCTGGTTCACTAGTTTGTGAGCCATTCTACATGCCTGTTGTATGGAGGCGGGCTCGTGTGAACTTATATCTTCTTGGATTCTTTCCGGTAATCCTTTCACAAACGCGTCGATCTTCTCTTCCTCATCTTCGAATGCTCCCGGACACAATAGGCACAATTCTGTGAATCGTCTTTCGTACGTGGTAATATCAAATCCTTGGGTTCGTAACCCTCTAAGTTCTGTCTTGAGCTTATTGACCTCGGTTCTGGGACGGTACTTCTCGTTCATCAAGTGCTTGAATGCTGACCACGGTAGTGCGTACGCATCATCTTGTCCCACTTGCTCTAGATAGGTATTCCACCATGTTAACGCAGAACCTGTGAAGGTATGCGTAGCGTACTTCACTTTGTCCTCTTCAGTACACTTACTTATGGCAAACACCGATTCAACCTTCTCGGTCCACCGTTTCAATCCGATCGGTCCTTCGGTTCCATCAAATTCCAAAGGTTTGCAGGCAGTGAATTCTTTGTAGGTGCATCCTACACGATTTCCTGTACTGCTAGATCCAAGGTTATTATTGGTATGTAGCGCAGCCTGTACTGCGGCTATGTTTGAAGCTAGAAAAGTACGGAATTCCTCTTCATTCATATTCACGGTGTGTCGAGTAGTCGGTGCCATTTCCTTCAAAATAGTTAAATGGAACAAGTTAATCATACAGAATATTAAGAGTAGTTAATAGTATTTCGTAGCATAATATGAACTCATTTATAAAAGCTTTTTCTTCATATTAGCGTTTTATAAGTTTAAATTCGGGTAGTACCTACCCGTTAAGTTCATACTTAGTAGCTAATATACAATTCAACTACTACAATTCTATATGAAAAACTGATTATAATAATATTTCGCGTTCAAACTTTTATACAATATTTTACAAACTTACAATACCGCTTATTTTACATAAAGCATGAAATATAGCACACAATAACTTTGATACAAGATAGTTGTGAAGACAATTCTAGCTAGTACACAAGTCGTTCAGCAAAGGCAATAAAGACACGTAATTCATACGTCCAGAAACAAGTCATGCATTCTGGTTTTACTAGGACTACTTCCCATCCTTGGTCTTGTGCAACATAACCGTTATGGCCGTTGATAAGACAGCGTGTTGTAACGTCATCAAAGGGACGAGGGTTACGTAATGTCCAACAGTCCCGTAATAATCTAAAAACCTCATTTCTTACCCCAATTACCGACTCCGTCACTTGTGGAAACGTTTTGTTTAATAGTTGTAGCCCGATGTTCTTGTTCTCACTTTGGTGAGAAGCGAACATTACTAATCCGTAAGCATAACATGCTTCTTTATGTTGCATGTTAGCCGCTTTTTCTAAATCACGAAGTCCAATATTCGGATATATTGAGTCAAAATAATTTCTTAACCCGTTGCGTAAAATAGCATTTGGGTTCCCCGCAATATATGCGTCAAAGTAAACACATCGTAACTTATGGGTTTCCCAATGTGATATCCCCCATCTTTCAAACGAAAGTCTCTTATAAACCAAGACATTCTTGGAACGTTCTTCGAATGTCTTACAAACTGATCTCGCCTTAAATAGTTGTGCCGAAGAATTCTGGCCGACTCTAGACAAGATTTCATCAATCATGTCTCCGGGTAGGTCTCTTAAAATATTGGGTTGTCTATCCATTTTGTGTTTTTAAACTGTAAAATAGACAAGAGTTAGATTCATAAAAAAATACTTATTAATACAAGCAATTTTTACATATATCATAAAGCATAAGAACACTATATTACATATATTACACCACACGAATACAACTATCTTATTCCGACTCGCTCGTTTCTTCTTCTTCGGTTTTGGTTCGTTTTGCCAAGTTTCTAGGGATATATGATGTTCCCCTAATACGAGCCGTCGTTGTCCACATTGGTTAAGAAAAACCTGGTGGTTTAGAGGTTCCCGGGTCATTGTTACAACTTAAGGACTTCGGGGGTTGACGATACATATAAAGTTCATCGGGGTTGGAATTAGATTTCTCTATTTTTATGCCCTTTCCCTTATTATTTTCTTTTGCCTTTTTAAATTCAGTTGGGGTAATTTCTATAACATCATCGGAATTCTCGTCGGAATCCGATTCATCGGAGAATTGGTAATCCTCCCAATATTTTGCTTCCTTGGCGGAAACACCATTGACCATAATTAACTTTGGTCGGTTGGTTGAGGATTTTCTTTTACTTAACCGTTTTATTATTTCCCCCACCGGTTCTATTTCTTCATCCGGTTCCGATTCTTCTTCCGGTTCCGATTCTTCTTCCGGTTCCGACTCTTCTTCCGGTTCCTCTTCGGGAACTTGTGAATCAGTCCACAAATCATTCCAATTTACATTTGACTCTTCATTATTATTAGGTGAGTCAATGGGACTTGTTCTAGAGGTAGACATCTATCACATAATATCAAACACGTTAAGAGATTAATATATCACATAATATTCATATGTTAAAAATATATAGTTTCCAACAAAAATGTTAAGCAATCATTTTTAAAGAAAACACGGTCGAAGTCCAGACTCACTAATGCATCCTAACAAACTCGATAAGACACACTAATGCAAATTTTCTGGTTCTCTAAGACCAACGCTTGGATACCAACTGAAATGTCCCGTTCTTATTGATTAAAAACGTTCCATATTAATTGTTTTCGTTGCGAGGTTTTGACCTCTATATGAGACGTTTTTCAAAGACTGCATTCATTTTTAAAACAAACCATAACCTTTATTTCATAAATAAAGGTTTAAAAAGCTTTACGTAGATTATCAAATAATGATAATCTAAAATATCCTGTTTACACACGACCATTACATAATGGTTTACAATACAAATATGTTACATCGAAATTAGTTTCTTGAATGCAGTTTTTACACAATATCATACAAACATGGACTCCAAATCTTGTCCTTATTTTAGTATGCAACAGCGGAAGCTCTTAATATTCACCTGAGAATAAACATGCTTAAAACGTCAACAAAAATGTTGGTGAGTTATAGGTTTAACCTATATATATCAAATCGTAACAATAGACCACAAGATTTCATATTTCAATACACATCCCATACATAGAGATAAAAATCATTCATATGGTGAACACCTGGTAACCGACAATAACAAGATGCATATATAAGAATATCCCCATCATTCCGGGACACCCTTCGGATATGATATAAATTTCGAAGTACTAAAGCATCCGGTACTTTGGATGGGGTTTGTTAGGCCTAATAGATCTATCTTTAGGATTCGCGTCAATTAGGGTGTCTGTTCCCTAATTCTTAGATTACCAGACTTAATAAAAAGGGGCATATTCGATTTCGATAATTCAACCATAGAATGTAGTTTCACGTACTTGTGTCTATTTTGTAAATCATTTATAAAACCTGCATGTATTCTCATCCCAAAAATATTAGATTTTAAAAGTGGGACTATAACTCACTTTCACAGATTTTTACTTCGTCGGGAAGTAAGACTTGGCCACTGTTGATTCACGAACCTATAACAATATATACATATATATTAAAGTATGTTCAAAATATATTTACAACACTTTTAATATATTTTGATATTTTAAGTTTATTAAGTCAGCTGTCCTCGTTAGTAACCTATAACTAGTTGTCCACAGTTAGATGTACAGAAATAAATCGATAAATATTATCTTGAATCAATCCACGACCCAGTGTATACGTATCTCAGTATTGATCACAACTCAAACTATATATATTTTGGAATCAACCTCAACCCTGTATAGCTAACTCCAACATTCACATATAGAGTGTCTATGGTTGTTCCGAAATATATATAGATGTGTCGACATGATAGGTCGAAACATTGTATACCTGTCTATGGTATCTCAAGATTACATAATATACAATACAAGTTGATTAAGTTATGGTTGGAATAGATTTGTTACCAATTTTCACGTAGCTAAAATGAGAAAAATTATCCAATCTTGTTTTACCCATAACTTCTTCATTTTAAATCCGTTTTGAGTGAATCAAATTGCTATGGTTTCATATTGAACTCTATTTTATGAATCTAAACAGAAAAAGTATAGGTTTATAGTCGGAAAAATAAGTTACAAGTCGTTTTTGTAAAGGTAGTCATTTCAGTCGAAAGAACGACGTCTAGATGACCATTTTAGAAAACATACTTCCACTTTGAGTTTAACCATAATTTTTGGATATAGTTTCATGTTCATATTAAAAATCATTTTCTCAGAATAACAACTTTTAAATCAAAGTTTATCATAGTTTTTAATTAACTAACTCAAAACAGCCCGCGGTGTTACTACGACGGCGTAAATCCGATTTTACGGTGTTTTTCGTGTTTCCAGGTTTTAAATCATTAAGTTAGCATATCATATAGATATAGAACATGTGTTTAGTTGATTTTAAAAGTCAAGTTAGAAGGATTAACTTTTGTTTGCGAACAAGTTTAGAATTAACTAAACTATGTTCTAGTGATTACAAGTTTAAACCTTCGAATAAGATAGCTTTATATGTATGAATCGAATGATATTATGAACATCATTACTACCTTAATTTCCTTGGATAAACCTACTGGAAAAGAAAAAAATGGATCTAGCTTCAATGGATCCTTGGATGGCTCGAAGTTCTTGAAGCAGAATCATGACACGAAAACAAGTTCAAGTAAGATCATCACTTGAAATAAGATTGTTATAGTTATAGAAATTGAACCAAAGTTTGAATATGATTATTACCTTGTATTAGAATGATAACCTACTGTAAGAAACAAAGATTTCTTGAGGTTGGATGATCACCTTACAAGATTGGAAGTGAGCTAGCAAACTTGAAAGTATTCTTGATTTTATGAAACTAGAACTTTTGGAATTTATGAAGAACACTTAGAACTTGAAGATAGAACTTGAGAGAGATCAATTAGATGAAGAAAATTGAAGAATGAAAGTGTTTGTAGGTGTTTTTGGTCGTTGGTGTATGGATTAGATATAAAGGATATGTAATTTTGTTTTCATGTAAATAAGTCATGAATGATTACTCATATTTTTGTAATTTTATGAGATATTTCATGCTAGTTGCCAAATGATGGTTCCCACATGTGTTAGGTGACTCACATGGGCTGCTAAGAGCTGATCATTGGAGTGTATATACCAATAGTACATACATCTAAAAGCTGTGTATTGTACGAGTACGAATACGGGTGCATACGAGTAGAATTGTTGATGAAACTGAACGAGGATGTAATTGTAAGCATTTTTGTTAAGTAGAAGTATTTTGATAAGTGTATTGAAGTCTTTCAAAAGTGTATAAATACATATTAAAACACTACATGTATATACATTTTAACTGAGTCGTTAAGTCATCGTTAGTCGTTACATGTAAGTATTGTTTTGAAACCTTTAGGTTAACGATCTTGTTAAATGTTGTTAACCCAATGTTTATAATATCAAATGAGATTTTAAATTATTATATTATCATGATATTATTATGTATGAATATCTCTTAATATGATATATATACATTAAATGTCTTTACAACGATAATCGTTACATATATGTCTCGTTTAAAAATCATTAAGTTAGTAGTCTTGTTTTTACATATGTAGTTCATTGTTAATATACTTTATGATATGTTTTCTTATCATAGTATCATGTTAACTATATATATATATATCCATATATATGTCATCATATAGTTTTTACAAGTTTTAACGTTCGTGAATCACCGATCAACTTGGGTGGTCAATTGTCTATATGAAACATATTTCAATTAATCAAGTCTTAAAAAAAAGTTTGATTGCTTAACATGTTGGAAACATTTAATCATGTAAATATCAATCTCAATTAATATATATAAACATGGAAAAGTTCGGGTCACTACAATGCATATCATATACCCTATCTCAGTAGCATATGTATCTAATTCCGGATTCAACAAACCTATCTAAGGACAATATAGAATGTATAAGCATGCATAATCCTATATACTCGAGCACTAGTCAGGGATACACTATTGATATATAAAAGTTAAGTTATGAGTGCTCACGTATCAATATTGAGATTCAATATTGCAGAAAAGTACGTAGACGCAACGGAGATGATAAACACTAGATTGACCTCACGAGCATACCCATGAACCATACCCATCACCTCCATAGCTATAACCCATAATTTCCTTAGCTTCGACTCATTCAAAAAAAACTATTTTGAAATCACTCGGACATCATTCCGTCGTAATCTTTTATGTATACTAATAATATCTTGAAATAATACAGAGCAAATATATATATATATATATATATATATATATATATATATATATATATATATATATATATATATATATATATATATATATATGTATATATATATATATATATGTATGTATGTAAATCGATTGAGAGAGTTTAGATAAATATATTTTCAAGTTTATATGAAATAATGAAACCTATTGAATTCTATTTATAATAGATTTTTGAATTATTAAAGTGAATTATTAAAGTATGAATTATTAAAGTGAATTATTAAAGTATGAATTATTAAAGTGAATTATTAAAGTATGAATTATTAAAGTGAATTATTAAAGTTAAAGTAAAGTAAAAGTAAAGTAAAGGTAAAGTTAAAGTATAGTAAAAGTATAAAAACTATGTATGTATAATACGCGTATAAATATATATAATATTAATTTAAATCGTTATATATATTTAATGAAATAAAATATAAATATCGTTATATTTATTATACTGGTTAAGTAATGAGTTGTCAAAAGTGATTCTAGATATTTATAAAAGTTATATACGTTTTAATAATAAAGTTCTTTTTAAACTGAAAACGTTTTTGTACGTTTGAAAATAGATTAATAGAATATTATGTAAACCAATTCTCCACTAGCTTTTGTCTAACTTTCGTAAATGACACTTTTTATTTTTATTTATAAATAGCTTTACAAATTATTCCGAATATCGTTAAGAGGAATAGATTTTCTCAAATCATAGTGGACCTCTCAACAGAGACTTGTAATCATAATTCAATGTTTCTGATAATTCAATCATTTAATATATATTTTTTTAATTTCGTCGATAATCATATTGAAACAAATACGTTCATATAAAGCATTATACGTTTAAATACTTTGTTGACATTTTCAATTTATAACATATACACATATACATACATATTCATATATGTTCATTTAATGGTTCGTGAATCATTGGAATTTGGTCGAGGTTTAAATGAATGTATAAACATAGTTTAAAATCCTTGAGATTTAACTTAACAAACATTGCTTATCGTGTCAGAATAATATAAAGATAAAGTTTAAATTTAGCCGGAAATTTCCGGGTCGTCACACATGTCTGGAGATGACTTCCTTCAAATACAGTCGTGCTAACTTCTCCATCTTGTCAGCTTCTCTTATTGGCAGGAAGTGTGCTGATTTGGTGAGACGGTCAACTATTACCCAAATAGTATCAAAACCACTTGCAGTCCTTGGCAATTTAGTGATGAAATCCATGGTAATGTTTTCCCATTTCCATTCCGGGATTTCGGGTTGTTGAAGTAGACCTGATGGTTTCTGATGCTCAGCTTTGACCTTAGAACACGTCAAACATTCTCCTACATATTTAGTAACATCGGCTTTCATACCCGGCCACCAAAAATATTTCTTGAGATCCTTGTACATCTTCCCCATTCCAGGATGTATTGAGTATCTGGTTTTATGAGCTTCTCTAAGTACCATTTCTCTCATATCTCCAAATTTTGGTACCCAAATCCTTTCAGCCCTATACCGGGTTTCGTCTTCCCAAATATTAAGATGCTTCTCCGATCCTTTGGTTATTTCATCCTTTAAATTTCCCTCTTTTAAAACTCCTTGTTGCGTCTCCTTTATTTGAGTAGTAAGGTTATTATGAATCATTATATTCATAGATTTTACTCGAATGGGTTCTCTATCCTTCCTGCTCAAGGCATCGGCTACCACATTTGCCTTCCCCGGGTGGTAACGAATCTCAAAGTCGTAATCATTCAATAATTCAATCCACCTACGCTGCCTCATATTCAGTTGTTTCTGATTAAATATGTCTTGAAGACTTTTGTGGTCGGTATATATAATACTTTTGACCCCATATAAGTAGTGCCTCCAAGTTTTTAATGCAAAAACAACCGCGCCTAATTCCAAATCATGCGTCGTATAATTTTGTTCGTGAATCTTCAATTGTCTAGACGCATAAGCAATCACCTTCGTTCATTGCATTAATACACAACCGAGACCTTTCTTTGATGCGTCACAATAAATCACAAAATCATCATTCCCTTCAGGCAATGACAATATAGGTGTCGTAGTTAGCTTTTTCTTCAATAACTGAAACGCTTTCTCTTGTTCATCATTCCATTCAAATTTCTTCCCTTTATGCGTTAATGCAGTCAAGGGTTTTACTATTCTGGAAAAGTCTTGGATGAACCTTCTGTAGTAACCAGCTAGTCCTAAAAACTGGCGTATGTG
This sequence comes from Rutidosis leptorrhynchoides, assembly GCF_046630445.1. NCBI lineage: Eukaryota > Viridiplantae > Streptophyta > Magnoliopsida > Asterales > Asteraceae > Rutidosis > Rutidosis leptorrhynchoides. Next base: position 545,530,772 of record NC_092334.1, read on the forward strand.
TTTCAGAGTTTTCGGGGTTTCCCACTTTTCAACAGTTTCTATCTTTGCCGGATCCACCTTAATACCTTCTTTGTTCACTATGTGACCGAGGAATTGAACTTCTTCCAACCAAAATGCACACTTTGAAAACTTAGCGTACAATTCTTCCTTCCTCAATACTTCTAACACCTTTCTCAAATGTTCACCGTGTTCTTGGTCATTCTTTGAGTAAATAAGTATGTCATCAATGAAAACAATGACAAACTTGTCAAGGTATGGTCCACACACTCGGTTCATAAGGTCCATGAACACAGCTGGTGCATTAGTTAAACCAAACGGCATGACCATAAACTCGTAATGACCGTAACGTGTTCTGAAAGCAGTCTTTGGAATATCATCTTCTTTCACCCGCATTTGATGATACCCGGAACGTAAGTCAATCTTTGAATAAACAGACGAGCCTTGTAGTTGATCAAATAAGTCGTCGATTCTCGGTAGTGGGTAGCGGTTCTTGATGGTAAGTTTGTTCAACTCTCGGTAGTCGATACACAACCTGAATGTACCATCTTTCTTCTTGACAAACAAAACAGGAGCTCCCCACGGTGATGTGCTTGGTCGAATGAAACCACGCTCTAAAAGTTCTTGTAATTGACTTTGCAGTTCTTTCATCTCGCTGGGTGCGAGTCTGTAAGGAGCACGAGCTATTGGTGCAGCTCCTAGTACAAGATCTATTTGAAATTCAACTGATCGATGTGGGGGTAATCCCGGTAATTCTTTCGGAAATACATCGGGAAATTCTTTTGCAATGGGAACAGCATTGATGCTCTTTTCTTTAGTTTGTACTTTCTTGACGTGTGCTAGAACAGCATAGAAACCTTTTCTTATTAGTTTTTGTACCTTCAAATTACTAATAAGATGTAGCTTTGTGTTGCCCTTTTCTCCGTACACCATTAAGGGTTTTCCTTTTTCTCGTATAATGCGAATTGCATTTTCGTAACAAACGATCTCTGCTTTCACTTCTTTCAACCAGTCCATACCGATTATCACATCAAAACTCCCTAACTCTACTGGTATCAAATCAATCTTAAATGTTTCGCTAACCAGTTTAATTTCTCGATTCCGACATATATTATCTGCTGAAATTAATTTACCATTTGCTAATTCGAGTAAAAATTTACTATCCAAAGGCGTCAATGGACAACTTAATTTAGCACAAAAATCTCTACTCATATAGCTTCTATCCGCACCCGAATCAAATAAAACGTAAGCAGATTTATTGTCAATAAGAAACGTACCCGTAACAAGCTCCGGGTCTTCCTGTGCCTCTGCCGCATTAATATTGAAAACTCTTCCGCGGCCTTGTCCATTCGTGTTCTCCTGGTTCGGGCAATTTCTAATAATGTGGCCCGGTTTTCCACATTTATAACAAACTACGTTGGCATAACTTGCTCCGACACTACTTGCTCCGCCATTACTCGTTCCGACACCATTTGTTCCTTTCGTTCTATTAGCCCCTGGTCCGTAGACCTCGCACTTCACCGCACTATGACCATTTCTTTTACACTTGTTGGAAAATTTGGTGCAGAACCCCGAGTGATACTTTTCACACATTTGGCATAGCTGCTTCTGATTGTTGTTGTTGTTGCGGTTATTATTGTTGTTGGGATGATTGTTGTAGTTGCTGTTGTTGTTGTTGTTGTTATTGTTATTGTTGTTGGGCCGTTTGTTGTAGTTGCGATTGATGTTGCGATTGTTGGGATAATTGTTGCGATTATTGTTGTAATTGCTGTTGTTGTTGTATTGGTGATTCTTATCACCGTTTTCCTCCCACTTTCTTTTGACTTGCTTCACATTGGCCTCTTCAGCAGTCTGTTCTTTAATTCTTTCTTCAATCTGGTTCACTAGTTTGTGAGCCATTCTACATGCCTGTTGTATGGAGGCGGGCTCGTGTGAACTTATATCTTCTTGGATTCTTTCCGGTAATCCATTCACAAACGCGTCGATCTTCTCTTCCTCATCTTCGAATGCTCCCGGACACAATAGGCACAACTCTGTGAATCGTCTTTCGTATGTGGTAATATCAAATCCTTGGCTTCGTAACCCTCTAAGTTCTGTCTTGAGCTTATTGACCTCAGTTCTGGGACGGTACTTCTCGTTCATCAAGTGCTTGAATGCTAACCACGGTAGTGCGTACGCATCGTCTTGTCCCACTTGCTCTAGATAGGTATTCCACCATGTTAACGCAGAACCTGTGAAGGTATGCGTAGCGTACTTCACTTTGTCCTCTTCAGTACACTTACTTATGGCAAACACCGATTCGACCTTCTCGGTCCACCGTTTCAATCCGATCGGTCCTTCGGTTCCATCAAATTCCAAAGGTTTGCAGGCAGTGAATTCTTTGTAGGTGCATCCTACACGATTTCCTGTACTGCTAGATCCAAGGTTATTGTTGGTATGTAGTGCAGCCTGTACTGCGGCTATGTTTGAAGCTAGAAAAGTACGGAATTCCTCTTCATTCATATTCACGGTGTGTCGAGTAGTCGGTGCCATTTCCTTCAAAATAGTCAAATGGAACAAGTTAATCATACAGAATATTAAGAGTAGTTAATAGTATTTCGTAGCATAATATGAACTCATTTATAAAAGCTTTTTCTTCATATTAGCGTTTTATAAGTTTAAATTCGGGTAGTACCTACCCGTTAAGTTCATACTTAGTAGCTAATATACAATTCAACTACTACAATTCTATATGAAAAACTGATTATAATAATATTTCGCGTTCAAACTTTTACACAATATTTTACAAACTTACAATACCGCTTATTTTACATATAGCATGAAATATAGCACACAATAAATTTGATACAAGATGGTTGTGAAGATAATTCTAGCTAGTACACAAGTCGTTCAGCAAAGGCAATAAAGACACGTAATTCATACGTCCAGAAACAAGTCATGCATTCTGGTTTTACTAGGACTACTTCCCATCCTTGGTCTTGTGGAACATAACCGTTATGGCCGTTGATAAGACAGCGTGTTGTAACGTCGTCAAAGGGACGAGGGTTACGTAATGTCCAACAGTCCCGTAACAATCTAAAAACCTCATGTCTTACCCCAATTACCGACTCCGTCACTTGTGGGAATGTTTTGTTTAATAGTTGTAGCCCGATGTTCTTGTTCTCACTTTGGTGAGAAGCGAACATTACTAATCCGTAAGCATAACATGCTTCTTTATGTTGCATGTGTAGTGACCCGAACTTTTCCATGTTTATATATATTAATTGAGATTGATATTTACATGATTAAATGTTTCCAACATGTTAAGCAATCAAACTTGTTAAGACTTGACTAATTGAAATATGTTTCATATTGACAATTGACCACCCAAGTTGACCGGTGATTCACGAACGTTAAAACTTGTAAAAACTATATGATGACATATATATGGATATATATATAGTTAATATGATACTATGATAAGTAAACATATCATTAAGTATATTAACAATGAACTACATATGTAAAAACAAGACTACTAACTTAATGATTTTTAAACGAGACATATATGTAACGATTATCGTTGTAAAGACATTTAATGTATATATATCATATTAAGATATATTCATACATGATAATATCATGATAATATAATAATTTAAAATCTCATTTGATATTATAAACATTGGGTTAACAACATTTAACAAGATCGTTAACCTAAAGGTTTAAAAACAACACTTACATGTAACGACTAACGATGACTTAACGACTCAGTTAAAATGTATATACATGTAGTGTTTTAATATGTATTTATACACTTTTGAAAGACTTCAATACACTTATCAAAATACTTCTACTTAACAAAAATGCTTACAATTACATCCTCGTTCAGTTTCATCAACAATTATACTCGTATGCACCCGTATTCGTACTCGTACAATACACAGCTTTTAGATGTATGTACTATTGGTATATACACTCCAATGATCAGCTCTTAGCAGCCCATGTGAGTCACCTAACACATGTGGGAACCATCATTTGGCAACTAGCATGAAATATCTCATAAAATTACAAAAATATGAGTAATCATTCATGACTTATTTACATGAAAACAAAATTACATATCCTTTATATCTAATCCATACACCAACGACCAAAAACACCTACAAACACTTTCATTCTTCAATTTTCTTCATCTAATTGATCTCTCTCAAGTTCCATCTTCAAGTTCTAAGTGTTCTTCATATATTCTACAAGTTCTAGTTACATAAAATCAAGAATACTTTCAAGTTTGCTAGCTCACTTCCAATCTTGTAAGGTGATCATCCAACCTCAAGAAATCTTTGTTTCTTACAGTAGGTTATCATTCTAATACAAGGTAATAATCATATTCAAACTTTGGTTCAATTTCTATAACTATAACAATCTTATTTCAAGTGATGATCTTACTTGAACTTGTTTTCGTGTCATGATTCTGCTTCAAGAACTTCGAGCCATCCAAGGATCCGTTGAAGCTAGATCCATTTTTCTCTTTTCCAGTAGGTTTATCCAAGGAAATTAAGGTAGTAATGATGTTCATAATATCATTCGATTCATACGTATAAAGCTATCTTATTCGAAGGTTTAAACTTGTAATCACTAGAACATAGTTTAGTTAATTCTAAACTTGTTCGCAAACAAAAGTTAATCCTTCTAACTTGACTTTTAAAATCAACTAAACACATGTTCTATATCTATATGATATGCTAACTTAATGATTTAAAACCTGAAAACACGAAAAACACCGTAAAACCGGATTTACGCCGTCGTAGTAACACCGCGGGCTGTTTTGGGTTAGTTAATTAAAAACTATGATAAGCTTTGATTTAAAAGTTGTTATTCTGAGAAAATGAGTTTTATTATGAACATGAAACTATATCCAAAAATTATGGTTAAACTCAAAGTGGAAGTATGTTTTCTAAAATGGTCATCTAGACGTCGTTCTTTCGACTGAAATGACTACTTTTACAAAAACGACTTGTAACTTATTTTTCCGACTATAAACCTATACTTTTTCTGTTTAGATTCATAAAATAGAGTTCAATATGAAACCATAGCAATTTGATTCACTCAAAACGGATTTAAAATGAAGAAGTTATGGGTAAAACAAGATTGGTTAATTTTTCTCATTTTAGCTACGTGAAAATTGGTAACAAATCTATTCCAACCATAACTTAATCAACTTGTATTGTATATTATGTAATCTTGAGATACCATAGACACGTATACAATGTTTCGACCTATCATGTCGACACATCTATATATATTTCGGAACAACCATAGACACTCTATATGTGAATGTTGGAGTTAGCTATACAGGGTTGAGGTTGATTCCAAAATATATATAGTTTGAGTTGTGATCAATACTGAGATACGTATACACTGGGTCGTGGATTGATTCAAGATAATATTTATCGATTTATTTCTGTACATCTAACTGTGGACAACTAGTTGTAGGTTACTAACGAGGACAGCTGACTTAATAAACTTAAAACATCAAAATATATTAAAAGTGTTGTAAATATATTTTGAACATACTTTGATATATATGTATATATTGTTATAGGTTCGTGAATCAACCAGTGGCCAAGTCTTACTTCCCGACGAAGTAAAAATCTGTGAAAGTGAGTTATAGTCCCACTTTTAAAATCTAATATTTTTGGGATGAGAATACATGCAGGTTTTATAAATGATTTACAAAATAGACACAAGTACGTGAAACTACATTCTATGGTTGAATTATCAAAATCGAATATGCCCCTTTTTATTAAGTCTGGTAATCTAAGAATTAGGGAACAGACACCCTAATTGACGCGAATCCTAAAGATAGATCTATTGGGCCTAACAAACCCCATCCAAAGTACCGGATGCTTTAGTACTTCGAAATTTATATCATATCCGAAGGGTGTCCCGGAATGATGGGGATATTCTTATATATATGCATCTTGTTAATGTCGGTTACCAGGTGTTCACCATATGAATGATTTTTATCTCTATGTATGGGATGTGTATTGAAATATGAAATCTTGTGGTCTATTGTTACGATTTGATACATATAGGTTAAACCTATAATTCACCAATATTTTTGTTGACGTTTTAAGCATGTTTATTCTCAGGTGATTATTAAGAGCTTCCGCTGTCGCATACTTAAATAAGGACGAGATTTGGAGTCCATGCTTGTATGATATTGTGTAAAAACTGCATTCAAGAAACTTATTTTGTTGTAACATATTTGTATTGTAAACCATTATGTAATGGTCGTGTGTAAACAGGATATTTTAGATTATCATTATTTGATAATCTACGTAAAGCTTTATAAACCTTTATTGATGAAATAAAGGTTATGGTTTGTTTTAAAATGAATGCAGTCTTTGAAAAACGTCTCATATAGAGGTCAAAACCTCGCAACGAAATCAATTAATATGGAACGTTTTTAATCAATAAGAACGGGACATTTCAGCATGTTAGCCGCTTTTTCTAAATCACGAAGTCCAATATTCGGATATATTGAGTCAAAATAATTTCTTAACCCATTGCGTAAAATAGCATTTGGGTTCCCCGCAATATATGCGTCAAAGTAAACACATCGTAACTTATGAATTTCCCAATGTGATATCCCCCATCTTTCGGACGAAAGCCTTTTATAAACCAAGGCATCCTTGGAACGTTCTTCGAATGTCTTACAAACTGATCTCGCCTTAAATAGTTGTGCCGAAGAATTCTGACCGACTCTAGACAAGATTTCATCAATCATGTCTCCGGGTAGGTCTCTTAAAAATATTGGGTTGTCTATCCATTTTGTGTTTTTATACTGTAAAATAGACAAGAGTTAGATTCATAAAAAAAATACTTATTAATACAAGCAATTTTTACATATATCATAAAGCATAAGCACACTATATTACATATATTACACCACACGAATACAACTATCTTATTCCGACTCGCTTATTTCTTCTTCTTCGGTTTTGGTTCGTTTTGCCAAGTTTCTAGGGATATATGATGTTTCCCTAATACGAGCCGTAGTTTTCCACATTGGTTTAGAAAAACCTGGTGGTTTAGAGGTTCCCGGGTCATTGTTACAACTTAAGGACTTCGGGGGTTGACGATACATATAAAGTTCATCGGGGTTGGAATTAGATTTCTCTATTTTTATGCCCTTTCCCTTATTATTTTCTTTTGCCTTTTTAAATTCAGTTGGGGTAATTTCTATAACATCATCGGAATTCTCGTCGGAAACCGATTCATCGGAGAATTGGTAATCCTCCCAATATTTTGCTTCCTTGGCGGAAACACCATTGACCATAATTAACCTTGGTCGGTTGGTTGAGAATTTTCTTTTACTTAACCGTTTTATTATTTCCCCCACTGGTTCTATTTCTTCATCCGGTTCCGATTCTTCTTCCGGTTCCGATTCTTCTTCCGGTTCCGACTCTTCTTCCGGTTCCTCTTCGGGAACTTGTGAATCAGTCCACGAATCATTCCAATTTACATTTGACTCTTCATTATTATTAGGTGAGTCAATGGGACTTGTTCTAGAGGTAGACATCTATCATATAATATCAAACGCGTTAAGAGATTAATATATCACATAATATTCACATGTTAAAAATATATAGTTTCCAACAAAATTTGTTAAGCAATCATTTTTCAAGTAAACACGGTCGAAGTCCAGACTCACTAATGCATCCTAACAAACTCGATAAGACACACTAATGCAAAATTCTGGTTCTCTAAGACCAACGCTCGGATACCAACTGAAATGTCCCGTTCATATTGATTAAAAACGTTTCATATTAATTGATTTCGTTGCGAGGTTTTGACCTCTATATGAGACGTTTTTCAAAGACTGCATTCATTTTAAAACAAACCATAACCTTTATTTCATCAATAAAGGTTTAAAAAGCTTTACGTAGATTATTAAATAATGATAATCTAAAATATCCTGTTTACACACGACCATTACATAATGATTTACAATACAAATATGTTACAACAAAATAAGTTTCTTGAATGCAGTTTTTTACACAATATCATACAAGCATGGACTCCAAATCTCGTCCTTATTTAAGTATGCGACAGCGGAAGCTCTTAATAATCACCTGAGAATAAACATGCTTAAAACGTCAACAAAAATGTTGGTGAGCTATAGGTTTAACCTATATATATCAAATCATAATAATAGACCACAAGATTTCATATTTCAATACACATCCCATACATAGAGATAAAAATCATTCATATGGTGAACACCTGGTAACTGACATTAACAAGATGCCTATATAAGAATATCCCCATCATTCCGGGACACCCTTCGGATATGATATAAATTTCGAAGTACTAAAGCATCCGGTACTTTGGATGGGGCTTATTGGGCCCGATAGATCTATCTTTAGGATTCGCGTCAATTAGGGTGTCTGTTCCCTAATTCTTAGATTACCAGACTTAATAAAAAGGGGCATATTCGATTTCGATAATTCAACCATAGAATGTAGTTTCACGTACTTGTGTCTATTTTGTAAATCATTTATAAAACCTGCATGTATTCTCACTTTCACAGATTTTTACTTCGTCGGGAAGTAAGACTTGGCCACTGGTTGATTCACGAACCTATAACAATATATTCATATATATCAAAGTATGTTCAAAATATATTTACAACACTTTTAATATATTTTGATGTTTTAAGTTTATTAAGTCAGCTGTCCTCGTTAGTAACCTACAACTAGTTGTCCACAGTTAGATGTACAGAAATAAATCGATAAATATTATCTTGAATCAATCCACGACCCAGTGTATACGTATCTCAGTATTGATCACAACTCAAACTATATATATTTTGGAATCAACCTCAACCCTGTATAGCTAACTCCAACATTCACATATAGAGTGTCTATGGTTGTTCCGAAATATATATAGATGTGTCGACATGATAGGTCGAAACATTGTATACGTGTCTATGGTATCTCAAGATTACATAATATACAATACAAGTTGATTAAGTTATGGTTGGAATAGATTTGTTACCAATTTTCACGTAGCTAAAATGAGAAAAATTATCCAATCTTGTTTTACCCATAACTTCTTCATTTTAAATCCGTTTTGAGTGAATCAAATTGATATGGTTTCATATTGGACTCTATTTTATGAATCTAAACAGAAAAAGTATAGGTTTATAGTCGGAAAAATAAGTTACAAGTCGTTTTTGTAAAGGTAGTCATTTCAGTCGAAAGAACGACGTCTAGATGACCATTTTAGAAAACATACTTCCACTTTGAGTTTAACCATAATTTTTGGATATAGTTTCATGTTCATAATAAAAATAATTTTCTAAGAATAACAACTTTTAAATCAAAGTTTATCATAGTTTTTAATTAACTAACCCAAAACAGCCCGCGGTGATACTACGACGGCGTAAATCCGGTTTTACGATGTTTTTCGTGTTTCTAGGTTTTAAATCATTAAGTTAGCATATCATATAGATATAGAACATGTGTTTAGTTGATTTTAAAAGTCAAGTTAGAAGGATTAACTTTTGTTTGCGAACAAGTTTAGAATTAACTAAACTATGTTCTAGTGATTACAAGTTTAAACCTTCGAATAAGATAGCTTTATATGTATAAATCGAATGATGTTATGAACATCATTACTACCTTAAGTTCCTTGGATAAACCTACTGGAAAAGAGAAAAATGGATCTAGCTTCAACGGATCCTTGGATGGCTCGAAGTTCTTGAAGCAGAATCATGACACGAAAACAAGTTCAAGTAAGATCATCACTTGAAATAAGATTGTTATAGTTATAGAAATTGAACCAAAGTTTGAATATGATTATTACCTTGTATTAGAATGATAACCTACTGTAAGAAACAAAGATTTCTTGAGGTTGGATGATCACCTTACAAGATTGGAAGTGAGCTAGCAAACTTGAAAGTATTCTTGATTTTATGTAACTAGAACTTGTAGAATTTATGAAGAACACTTAGAACTTGAAGATAGAAATTGAGAGAGATTAATTAGATGAAGAAAATTGAAGAATGAAAGTGTTTGTAGGTGTTTTTGGTCGTTGGTGTATGGATTAGATATAAAGGATATGTAATTTTGTTTTCATGTAAATAAGTCATGAATGATTACTCATATTTTTGTTATTTTATGAGATATTTCATGCTAGTTGCCAAATGATGGTTCCCACATGTGTTAGGTGACTCACATGGGCTGCTAAGAGCTGATCATTTGAGTGTATATGCCAATAGTACATACATCTAAAAGCTGTGTATTGTACGAGTACGAATACGGGTGCATACGAGTAGAATTGTTGATGAAACTGAACGAGGATGTAATTGTAAACATTTTTGTTAAGTAGAAGTATTTTGATAAGTGTATTGAAGTCTTTCAAAAGTGTATAAATACATATTAAAACACTACATGTATATACATTTTAACTGAGTCGTTAAGTCATCGTTAGTCGTTACATGTAAGTGTTGTTTTGAAACCTTTAGGTTAACGATCTTGTTAAATATTGTTAACCCAATGTTTATAATATCAAATGAGATTTTAAATTATTATATTATCATGATATTATCATGTATGAATATCTCTTAATATGATATATATACATTAAATGTCTTTACAACGATAATCGTTACATATATGTCTTGTTTAAAAATCATTAAGTTAGTAGTCTTGTTTTTACATATGTAGTTCATTGTTAATATACTTAATGATATGTTTACTTATCATAGTATCATGTTAACTATATATATATATATATATATATATATATATATATATATATATATATATATATATGTCATAATATAGTTTTTACAAGTTTTAACGTTCGTGAATCACCGGTCAACTTGGGTGGTCAATTGTCTATATGAAACATATTTCAATTAATCAAGTCTTAACAAGTTTGATTGCTTAACATGTTGGAAACATTTAATCATGTAAATATCAATCTCAATTAATATATATATATATATATATATATATATATATATATATACATGGAAAAGTTCGGGTCACTACAACTCTGTAGTTGCATGTATTGATAAATTGAACTAGTGCTTAATACTAAATCATCCGACACTGCGAATAGGAGATCTAGGCGAACATTCTTTTATCTATTGAATTCAACTATCTTTATTTTTCGTTGAGTCTGCAATTTGATTTATTTAAACTTAAAAACTAAAAAATATTGTCTTTTACTTTTGATCTATCCTTGATATGGCTAATCGTTAAATAGCCACAAACCCAATTATCTCGTCATTTCAATTTTCTTAGATTAACTTTAGTTTATTTTCATTAGTTGCAATCTTAATTCTCACGTGTGAACTGTCCTTTGAACGATCGTGGATTTACCACCTTTATACTATTGCACGATCGGGTACACTGCCCGTTAGTGTGTAGTAATCTTTTAAACTGGTATTTTCCATAATAAATTATAGACACGATTTTACACATCAAGATCTTTCTTCAACATTTTCAACTTGGAAACAACCTGGTACATTTTATATCCAGGCACCTGAACTTTCCATTTTTCTCCACAATATCAAGAAAATCATTTTTCCAGGTAACATGATTCATAAACCTAAATGATCTCTTTTTCTTAGTTAAACTCTTGGGAATATTCAAAACAGTTGGGCTATGATCAGACACCAAATAAGGAAGGAACACTCCATTGGTTTGGGGGTAGCTGTCAAAAAAATCTTCATTGCACATAATCCTATCTAACTTTTTCAAAATATTGCATTGAGGGTTCTTTAGTGACTTGGTCCATGTAAAATGAAATCCAGAGCTTCCTAAATCTTCCACTTCAATAGAATTAATGCAATCATTAAACTCTGCCATATCATCATTGGAGCTTGAACAACCTGCACTGTGTTCACTCATATTTCTAGTGACATTAAAGTCACCCATAAGAATCCAAGGATAACCATTTGCAATATTCGAATGAACACTTAAACTCTGCTAAAGCTTCCTTCTATCTCTACCACTATTACTAGCATACACATAACTACAATAAAATTTGACCTTCCTATCCACAGATTCCACCAAGCACGGAATAACTTGCCTCTCCATTTGGATGATCATAGTGTTGACAATGTTAGTATTCCATCCCACCACAATTCTACAACTATTAGGACTATATGCAACATTAGACACCCACTCCCATGAATTAAAAACATAGTTGCATGCTTTATCAATATTCACAGGCTTTATATGAGTTTCAAGAATAGCACATACACATACATTCGCTTCTTTAATGAACTTAACCACCTCTTTTTGTTTATCCATATGACACATACCTCTAATATTCCAACTAGCAACTTTTAAATCCATTTGAAACACTAAAATCGTTTATCCAGAATACCAGGATCCACCCCTTCCAATTCATCAACCCCCAAAGCTGTATATACCCTCACATTCTTATTCAAAACATCATTCTCATTTATACCATTATTGCTAACAGTATTATCAGTATTATCTGTATCATCATTATTATATTCTTCATCACTCTCAGATAATACAACAAACTTATTCATACTATTCTGTAAATCCCTAGTATTCTGTTTGTTTAGCTTCCACTGGTTCTTTGATGGTTCATGATTGACCACTTTTTAGGGACATACACTTGCTTTAACTTCTCCTATTTCTTACCTCCATTCTTCTCTACATGCTTCTTATTATTCACCACAGTAAAACCTTCATCATCTACAACTTTGGTTTTTTCTGTAATTTCCTGTTCCTTCTCAGTTCTAGGCCTAGACTTGCACATATCATGATTGTGCCCAAACACAGCACAATGAGAACATAATGCTGATTTCCAATCATATTCAAGCTTCACTTTCTTAATACCTTTGGTGATCTTCATATTATCTTTATAATGTATATCAATATTCTCCATATAACCTTTAGCAGCATCCATTTCCACCATAACCCTAGCATATCCTGCTCTACCAATCCCCTTATGACACATTGATGCAGTCATATTATCCATGACAATAGGCTTCCCTAATTTACTTGCAATGGCACTAATACCTTTAGTGCTCCAAGCCTCTAATGGAACATCTATCAGTTTTGCCCAAATAGGTAGTTTAGAGGGTTCAATTTTTTCTATAGTAACATCAGGACACCATTTATCCACAAACAAAGGTTTCCCATTCACAATCCATGGCCCTTGACTGATCATAGATTGCATACCTTTTATAGTTGTGAATTTAAAATAGCATATCTGCTTATGATCCATAATAATGTCAACTATGCCAAATTTATTCCACATTTTTCTCAAATTAAAGCATAACATTCCATACGACATATTACCTCCAATGATGTAACCATACACTGTAGTTTGCCACTTACTGCTGCCTTCTGTAACAAATTCATCATCAAATACCACATTTACCAGCTTCATCAACCTCCAAAGGTATATAGCTCAATTTTGTATCTAAAGCCTTGTTTGCTGCTGAAGCATGCGTGATTCCCTGTTTCTCCACCTTATTCATGACCGAGATCGCCTTAGATTGAGATCCAGTATCTGTACTATCATCAATTTTAGAAGAACCAGAGTTCTGCAAACCCAGGTCTGGAAATTGAGCATCGTTTATTTCATAATCGGTCGATTCATTTCTCCTCTCATCTGATTGCACATCATCACCCTCAGAAACTTGATTAATTAGATCTGAACCAACATCATCATTACTCCTCTCGCTATCATTATCTTTTGATTTTAGATTATGTACAGAATTCGAAAACCTAATTGGAATCTTAATTTTCCTTTTTGTGGATTTTCTGGACGGAGACATGATAATCTCTATCAAAACACAAATCGAAGTAATAAAACGATGAATTGAAGAGGAATAACACAAAATTATGCCTCAAAAATGAATACGAATGGTAAATTTTGCAGAAAATTAGATCGAAAATGGAGATGGAGCGGTTTCCCGCCAAATCGCCCTAACTGCCATGAGAGAGAAAATTTTAAGAAAGTATCTTTAAAATAAATCTTTTTATGCGTATCGTAATGCAATCTGGTAAATTTCAATTTCCATTATTGAATTGTTTTTCATATATATATATGGTGATTTTCAGGTCAATAAGATCTTTAACAACACAAAGATTGTTCGCATACTGGACTGTAAGTATAATCAAGAAGATTAGGCCTGCCTACCGTTAATAATTTTTTTCGCTGTTATTTATGTTGATAATTATTTGTTTGGATATATTTAATGTAGATATGTTTTAAATCTTTTGATGATATTATTGGAACACTACAAAGCCTGCAATATTGCTTGCACGCCTTGCCTTACGTGACTGTTTTATTTCACATTCTAAATTCAAATCTGATACATTTCTCTCCTCTCCTCTCCATTTCTCATTTGATTTCATCATCGTTTTTTTTCACAATACACAAGGTAAATTGTCATTCATCTCCCATTACATCTCCATCTTCAATATGAATAATGTTTTCTCTATGTTTTAGGATAATGGCGTGACATATTATTAACCATGTTGGTGCAACTGAGTAGTGGGCAGAGATCATAAAGTCATCACAACTCGACCAAGAACGCTCCTCACCTATTTCTCTCTCATACGCTCCTCACCTATTTCTCTCTCATACGCTCCTCACCTATTTCAAAAAACAAACTCACCGTCCGGTAGCTCCTTTTCCGGCCACCGGCTTGACGCTGGTGGTCCGGCTCTCCGAGTTCCGCTTTGCTCGCCTTTTTCCGTTTTGCTCGCCTCTGGCTCTCCGTTTTGCTTGCCTCTTTCCTTGTTCCTTGTTTTCCGACGCTCCTTTTTTGTCGGTGGTCTCTCCGGCCATAGTTCCTTGTGCCTCTGCCCTCCATCATCGGCTCTTCTTGCTGAGCTCCTTTTGGTTCAGTAAGTTGTCAGGGTAATTCCTTTGCTGTGATTAGGTGTGGTTTGTGGTGGATCCACGGCCCTCGGGTTTCTCCGCGACTAAGGAGTAGTCGGTTTCAGGGTACTTGGTTTTTCCGGCGATGTGGTCGCCGGAGTGGTGTCTTTTCGGGTTTGGTGGTCCCGGTTGTCAGATCGGTTAGTTGCAGCTGCAAGTTTAGACCCCGTTCACTTGTCCTTGTCTCCATCTCCTTCGATGCCTTCAAGTCTCGTTTTCGTTTTTATCCGGGCATTTTATCCCTGTGCCGCTGCTCCCCGCTTGTTCACCACTTGTTCGTGAGTTTCTAGCGGTTTGTCTGCTTCGTGACTCTAGTTGAATATGTGGTATGGGTGATTCCGTGTTCGGGTTGATTTGGTTTGCGGTGGATTTTGGTGCTCTTGATTTCGAATTTCGGGTCATCAGAGGTTTCGATTCGTGGTTCGTAGTTTTTGATTGTTGATTCGTGGGTCGTGGTTTTTGATTGTTGATCCGTGGTTGTCGCTTTGTGATTGTCGATTGGTTTCGATTGTGGTTCGTGGATATCGGTTGTGATTCGTGGTGGTTGCCGACCTATGTCGATTTATGTATTCGTGGTGGGTTTTTGTCAAACTTGTGTTGCGATGAAGACCTGAAGTCGTGATTGCTTCGTGTTGTGTATTCGAGTTATGTATTGTTTTAGTCGTGATGTTGTAGGTTGCCAACTAATCTGTATTGTCTTAGTAGATTCGTGTTCACTGTAGAATGTTCAGCGGAGGTTGTGTTATGGAGGTCGTGTTGTGTATTTGATTTATGTATTCCCTAGCATCTTGCTAGTTTTTTAAATTTTAATATAATTATTGCCTTTCGAAAAAAAAAAAAAAGAGATCATAAAGTCATTGAAACTACTGATAACTCCAACATAATTCAAGGTTCACCTCTTAAAAGTGTTTTTCTGCATTTTCAGGTTAAAAGTTATTTTACTCAATGTTTTTTAATTGAATTGGATTAGTCAGATGGTTGTATCTATTGTATGAATCGTATATTGTTCGAAACAATGGAAGGTTCTTTTTCATAAGTGGTTACTATGTTTCTAAAAAGTTTCAATTTTCTATTTGTTTAACTCATTTATATATTATCATTACGCTTATACAATCTATTATTTTCAAGGCATATTAAGCGTTTGATAAAATGCCTAAATGAATATTTGTGTTTGATGAAATTTGTCTGAGATACCTATTCATCGTCGTTTGTTCTTTTGATTTGTATTTAGGGGATGTTAAGGATAAATTTTATTAAAAAGTGGTTAGGTAATATATAAGTGCTTTTTTTTTTTTCTACACAACGGCCGTACACATTTGGTGGCTTAAATCTAATGCTTTGATTAGTACTTTATTTTGTATCAAGTTCAATGCAATTATGCTCTTCGCAATTTTACTATGCCAATTTAGCTATAATATTCCTTATCTATTCTATTCTTATCACAAATATAAAGATTGCATCCTTGCACGCCTGATTATTTTTTGAGAAGGTAAATTATGAGGCACGCTTCATTAAGATTTTCTTCAAAAGCAAGCTAATACAGATGGTTCCTCTCAATTCAAATCTGAAATCTTCGTATAATAATTGTTATGGTTCCAAATTTATTATCTTCTACATTCTCATCCATCTTCAAGTAAAATTTTGGGTTTACATCATCTTCTTCAACTCTTTTTCATTATGATTTCACACGCCTGATGCCACGTTATCAGATTGGATTAAAAAGCACCAATTCGCTAAATCTCGATTAGGGCTTTTGAATCTGCGTATCATCCAGGTTTGTACTTTCTGAAAGTTTTTTCTTTAAATTCCTTAACTGTATTTTTTTCTCCTTCAATCTTTTAGTTTAATGCATTCATTAATTATTATAGTTTACTCACTAAGGGTTTTTGATATTGTTTTCATGCATCATTTGTTCAATTATCAGAAGGTAGGATTAAATGCGCCTCTTTGCCTCAAATATGAAGATGTTAAATCTAATATTGTTTATCATTAAAATATTAGCCATGTATATGTCTCCAGATTTATAAAGTAACTTTGTAAGTTTATATAAAGAATATAAATGGTCGTCTAATTCAAAGTTTGTCACTAGAATAAAAGTCATGTAGTGTATTCAACGTAGTAAAATGCCCGGGTCGAATCCATTTATATGAAATTTTAAAAACTTAGACTTCCTTTATAGTGTAACTTAGTTTGGAGCATTGTCATATTGACCCATTTTAGCCTCCCTTTTTTTTTTTTTTTTTTTTTTTGAAAGATCAACAGAGATTTTATTAAATATAGGGTAATTACAAAGAGGAGGGCAAAACCCTTCCTAAACCGCGAAACACTACAGCGAAAATACATACATATACACAAAGAACTCGAAAGAAAATGCAGGAAAGGAAACTCGACAAGCGTAGGAAAAAACACTCTTTCTTTAAGACCTACACTACGTTGGGACAACTTGAAAAAGACAAGCCGAATGAAGACATGAATTACAGTACCGGTAATTCGGCGACAAAGCAACTCAGCCCCCATTCACTTAGCCCAAAACATAGCCTCGGACAAAATTCCAGAGTGTGAAAAAAACCTACAAGTTAACCTATTCCATCTTTAGATTTTAAATTGAAGGAGCATGATTTAGGATTGGAAATCCACGTGAGCCACTCGAGTTCAATATTTTTGCCACGACAATTGATCCACTCGTAACTCTTAGATTGAATATCCGAGAAAAGGCAGGGGATGCTTGATGCATTATTTCCAAAGACGAGGGCATTGCGATTTTTCCATATGTAATAGGTTGTTACCCAAATCACCGCTTGCCAAATCTGAGAACCCAAATTATCACGAATATGCGGAGAAGAGCATAAGGCAAGATCAGAGTAGGACGTGATTTGGAGATTGTCTATACCCCACCACAACCGAACCTTTTCCCACAGAGACGCAGCTGATTTGCAGGCGACAAGTGCATGGTTAATACTCTCGATATCGTCATTGCAGACCGGACAAAGAACGGAGTTAAGGTCAATCCCTTTGTTATCTAATTCGATTCTAACCGGGAGCCTATTTTTTTGCACTCTCCACATGAAAATTCCAATTTTTTGTGGGATTAACTTGTTGAGCAAGGTAGGTTCGGGCAGGGGTTTATTGGCCAAGAAAGCATTCGTTAAAATAGCATCTAACGAAGCAGAAGAATATTTACCATTCTTTTCATGTTTCCATGCCCATGTATCCGGTTTACCACTAGCAGGGGGGAGTACACTTATAACTTTTTCCAGATTTTCGAGATCATCAGACGCCCTCCACCTTGGTTGCGAGATTCATTCCCAGGTAAAATTCGGCCTGCTGTCTGACCAAATGATTATGTCTGCAACCGAAGCTTTTTTGTTGAGTTCAAGTCTATGTAGCCTGGGATATTTGAGAAAGAACACTTCGCTACCACACCATACTTCATCCCAAAAACTTGTGTCCAAGCCTGTGCCTATCACTTTAACGAAAGAGTTAGAAATATCACACCCTAACTTGTTTAGGGTGTGTTCGATATTAATGATAGAAAACCACGTTCGACCCGAAAGTTTTTTAAGGTTTAAACTCGATTGTGGTGAAAGACATCCTAGCCCCCCATGGACACCATAAATACTTTTAATTACTTCAACCCAAAGAGAGTTTTTTAAGGTTAAGAATCTCCACCACCATTTTGTTAGTAGTGTGAGGTTTTTAAAATTAAGAAACCCGACGTTTAAACCACCGGAGTCGTAAGGTAGACAGATTAACTTCCAATTTACCCAAGCCATCTTTTTATTATCCAAAGTCCCGCCCCAAAAAAAGTCGCGACGCATACCTTCTAGTTCCTTGATGACACGAGCAGGGACTTTGAAGAGTGAAAAGTAATAAAGGGGGAGGCTATTTAAAGTTGCTTTTATGAGGGTTAGACAGCCTCCAAATGATAATGACTTGGCCTTCCAAGTAGAGAGCCTTTTTTTGAATTTATCGATAACGGGTATCCAATTTTTGTAAAGTTTGAGATTTGCGCCTATAGGTAACCCTAGGTAATTGAATGGAAAACTACCCTCCATACACCCGAACCAAGAAGCAAGCGCTCAAGATTCAACTTTCGTGGTTCCAATTCCATACACACAACTCTTATTCAAATTAATTTTGAGGCCCGATAGGTTTTCAAAGCACTTTAGGATTTTCAATATGTTTCTAACCTCAACTTTATTCCATTTGCCAAAAATGATCGTATCGTCGGCATATTGTAAATGCGACACGGAGACCTTATCTTTTCCTACTTCTACACCTTTTATAATACATTTATTAATGGCAAGTTTAAGTAAATGATTTAAGCCTTCGCTTTCCAAAATGAAAAGAAAAGGAGAAAGAGGATCTCCTTGTCTTACCCCCCTTTTAGGAAAAAATTGGTTGGTCGGGGACCCATTGATGAGTACAGAGATAGAGGTGGATGCAAGGCAAGCTCGAATCCAATTGACCCATTTGGATCCGAAACCCATGACACCCATCAATCTAGAAAGAAAGTCCCAATCCAAGCAGTCAAAGGCTTTTTCAAAGTCCACTTTAAAAATAAAACTTTTTAGATTTTTTGCCTTAAGTTCGTCTAAGGTTTCAAGTGCAGTTAGGATACCGTCTAGTATGTATCTATCACTTAAAAAGGCGCTTTGTTCCTTTCCTATTAACCACAGGATAACTACCCTAATTCTATTGGCAAGAATTTTAGATAGAATCTTATAATAGCTACCAATAAGACTAATAGGGCGGTAATTAGAAAAGTTTAGTGGGTCACTAACCTTGGGGATAAGAGTGATAAAAGACGCGTTGCACCCGTTAGAGATTTTTTCATTTTCCCAGAACCAATTCAGGGCATTCACAAGATCTGCTTTGATAACGTCCCAAAAATTGACATAGAAAAGGATGTTGAAACCATTCGGGCCGGGGGCTTTGTTCCTGCCACAACTTTTGATCGCTTGAATAATTTCTTCTTCACTAAAACGAGCTTCCAACTTATCAACCATATTATTGTCTAGACGTGGCCCGTCCCAATCATTAAGTTCGAGACCTTCGGATGTCTTTTTTTCAAACAGTGAAGAGAAGTAAACAAGTGCTTCTTTCTTTATGTCCTCGAGATATGTTGACCAGACCCTTGCAATATTCACGCCATGGATGTTGTTTTTTTGTTGCCTTCTACGTATCATGTTATGAAAAAATTTGGAATTCTCATCTCCTTCTAAGGCCCATTTGAACCGGGATTTTTGCTTTAACATTTCTAGTTCTGTTTTTTCCTTTTTGATCAAATTATCCCGAGCAACCATCCACTCTTTCAATTGTGAATCATTCAGGTCCTCAGTTTCTGCTCTGATCTCCCAATTATTAACCGACTTAGGTAACTCGTCAATCTCAGCTTTTAACTTACCAGGTGCGGTAGAATACCATTTACGGAGTTCGGTTTTGACATTTTTCAATTTGTCGCGAAAGATACAATCGGGGTATGAGGATTTAACCTCCATTAACCATGCTGCCTTGATTACATCCGGTGCTTCCTTATGATGTAGCCATTCATCGAAAACTTTTGTAGGCTTAGGTCCGAAGTTAACATTTCCTTCTTTCAACATTATCGGACAATGGTCCGTATGTTTCTTGTTAAGCACCAAAGCGTGAGTATTTGGCCATTGTTGAAGAAAATTTTTTGAGACCAGGAATCTGTCAAGTTTGCTGAATTCCACTCCATTTGTACTGATTCTTGTGTAAATTCTTCCCCCAAGTGGGATATCAATTAGGTTGTTGTCTTTGATGAAGCTATTAAAACGTTTGGCGCGGTGTTCAAGAAATTTTGTGTTTCTTCTTTCAAGCTCGGATCGAACCTCATTAAAATCACCTAACAGGACCCACATTGCCTTATCATAGTTCATTACATCACTAAGATCTTCCCACATTTTCTTTTTAGCAACATCCGTGTGAGGACCATAAACATTGACAATTATGAGCTCAGTACCTGCATCTTTCCATTTTCCTTTTATCACAATAAAGGAATCTCGTTCAACAACACGGTTAGCAATAAACAGCTTAGGGTCCCAAATAGTAAGAATCCCGCCCGAATTCGCAGTTGAGTTTTTTACAGCATAATTATACCCCTCATTACCCCATATTTTCTCAATCCAACATTCAGGAAAATTTCTGCATTTGGTTTCTTGCAACGCGATGATAGAGGGTTGTTCTTTATAAATTAAGTTTTTAAACCAATTTAGTTTGATTTTATCGTCTTTTCCTAAGCCTCTAATATTAAGTGACAGCATCTTCATTGTAAACAATTTAAAATAAAGCACGAAAAAGGTAATCTATCTTACAGTGATTGCGGTGTCCTGGATAGACCTAGAATCGAGCCCACTTGGTTGTAACTCAGAGAATGATCCGAAAGCATCTGCTCAGTGTTTGTTCTGCTAGATCTTTTCTGTGGTTTTTTGCTTCTTGAAATTGCCTTTCTACCATTAACTTTGCGATTGCCTTTAGGAATTCTAGCTTTAGCTTTGGCATTTAATATTTTCGAAGAGGAGCTCCATTTCCTAATTTTTGACCAAGTGTTTCCTGATGAGACAGAAGAAATGGAGGTAGCTTTATCATGGCAGGTTTTGCGTTTCTTACTAGGGTTGCCAGTGGTTGGTGCTTTTTTCGATAATTTGATGTTCTGTGGGTGGGTGGTAGGTGAATTATTTTGGGGGTTTTTAGGTAAAGGGGGTTGAGAAGCAAAGGTGAAGATCAAAGGGTTATCTTTTTCGTTTTTGTTTGTACCAGAAGGTGGAGAGCATTCGTATGAAGAGTAAAGTGGATCGAAACATTGATTTGCCAGGCCAATTGGGTCAGTTGTTGTTGGGCTAATGGGGTGAGGAGTTGGGCTAAACTTATCACTCGATGGGCTCAGGTTTGAGAGGTTAAGTGGACTGGGGTTCGCCTTGTTGGGGTCATGGTTGGGGGTCAAATTACCTTTAATATGAACCGGCTTTGGAGTGTTAACAGGAACATCCTCGGTAATTGGGGTTTCGTTCACAGATGTATCTGTATTTAAGATATTCTCTTTTTGATAGTTCCCAATAGTTAAGCTATCACCCACGGTTGAATTTTCAATGGAATCATTAAATGATTTGTGGCCGTTAGGTGTGGAGTTTCCAAGGTCGTCACTGCTATCGAAATTTGAAGCTGACGTGGCGTGTTTTTTGGAGTGACAGGCATCGCCGGAGACTTTTTGATTTTCCGGTACCGGAGGTAAGTCATCATCCTCGTTATCTGAATCTGAATACACCTGATCTGATCTATAATCCGACTTGCAGCTCGTATTGCTATGGGTTTCAAAAACAGATTGTTCTTCCATTTCAATTTCAACAATACAATTGGAGTCTTCAAAGATTTGAACATAGAATACCTTACTTCCTGCTGTAGTTACCTCCGCAATTGTGTTCATTAATTTGTGTCCCCAGAGCTTGACTAGGACTTTGCCGATTACTAGATTTTGATTCCCATTAAAATTGCAGTTTTGAAAATCATAAACAGGACCGTACCATTCAGCGATTTTTTAAAAAAAAATTTCTGACCAACAGGATATCGGAACCCCTTTTATGCAGAGCCATGTTAGCCTTGAAGATTGGAAACATTTATCCTTGAGCTTTCTGACGTTCTTTAGCCACTGATGAACAATATGCTTTTCGTTTGAAAGAATGTTTTTTACCGTATCTTCATTATCAAAGGATAGGCAAATATCCAGGCCACCTAAATATCTGATATTAAAATCAGTTAAACCTTCTGCAGAACATAGAGTTGGGAATTGCTCGATAAGGTCAATGTTTATAATTTCCCCAATTATTGAATGTTCCAGCAATTGAATGTTAGAATCATCTTCTTCGATACAGATTCTTCGGGTAATATCCTCTCTTGTAGGGGGTGTTCCATTAAGTACCTCATTGAACGAGCGTCCGTCTCTGGTCCCTGGTTTGCTTTGTTGTTGCAGGTTTACTTTGGGGGTGTGATTTGGTGATTGATGGGGCTTGTGTTGGTTGGGTTGGAGAGGAGAGGTTGAGTTGTTTTGGCCGGAGTAACTGGTTTTATTGTGATTCCGATTGGGATTGGGGTGATCAAAAGGTTTCTTTGTCCTGGCATGAGCTCGATAAGCCCTTAGCCAATTCCCTCCAAGGTAGATGGTGTTTAAACGATTGAGAAGATAACTTAGGTCCTTAATACCAGAAAATCTAACAAAACCAAATTTTTTACCATTTTTTAGGACCTTGTTAGGAGGGAGGTATACATCATTTACCATGCCATATCTTTTAAAGAAGATGCGAAGGTCATTGTGTCCAGTGATCAGGATGATTGAAGAATAATATCGAGATGGGTTCTGAGGATTCAGGTGATGAGAACTGACGGGTTGGAATATTGTTGTGATAGGTGGCAAAAGAGTGATTGTGTTTAGGAGAGGGTGAGTTTGTGGGTTTGTAACTTCCATATTTGTGGATTAGGTTTCGAAGTCTGTTGTGTTGCAGATTGGGTTTGGTTTTTTGTTTACGTGTGACTTCGATCCATTCTCCATTGTTATCATCTTGATTGATTTGTTGTCTGTTTACCGGAATCCATCTCTTAGTTGTCGGAGGAGTGAAGGGGGAGGTGGGGAGAGGGAAAGGCATTGCTCTTTTTGATTTTGCCTCCTGATATATACACTTTGAAATGTGGAGCTATGTAGACTAAAGTAGCTGGTGCTTGGACAATTCTTATACCTTAAAATGTACAACTTAACTTCGATTGTTTTATTTATCACCTATATATATACTTATTGTGTTGTGAAATTCAAATTATTCAATTTTAGGTATGTTATTGCATAAATTGAGTGTACTAATGTCAATTAGGAGTTTATTTATGATGTAATTATAAATAATTATTCAAATAATGGACTATGTTTATTATGGAGTTGATGATAATTATCTATGTCAATGGTAGTAATGTTTCAATATTAATGAACTTGTACAATTTTATTGCAGTGGTTTATGCAATTGAAAATAAAAAACGAGGCCTGCCACATGCACACATCTGTTTGGTGCTACAAAGTTCGTATAAGTTTCAAATAGGTCAAATTGAGAACTAATGATCTTCCTACTACAAACAAGATGTGGTGGTTTGAAAACAAATGGATTCTTAAAATGTTTTTCCTTTTGTTTTTGAACATTTTGTATTTTAAGACGTCATTTGTATTGCAACTTTTTATTGTTAATTTTTTTTATTTTCAATTAAACATTGTTAGTTTTTTATTTCATCCATCTTTAGCAACTATTCTATTTTATCTACACGTTGATTACAGAACATTCAAATACACATCATGGTTAAATAACCATCTACAAATAAAAGTTATCATTCAATATTTTTTCCTTTAAAACTTCGTGTTACCACGGGTCCTTGAACTAGTATTTCCTAATCATTAATCATTAATCTCTATAAATCATCATCTAATCTAATCTTATATTAGACTAAAAAAATAATGTCATTAAATTGATTTACCAAAGCTTAAAAAAGTCAAAAAAGAAAAAAAGAAAAAAGGAGAGGCTATAATGCTGATATCATAAAGGATTTTATTTTACAATTTTATTTAATCATTTGAGAAAAAATTAAATAAAACTACAATTAAAAAAAAGGTAGTACATGTTTTATGCTTTAAGAGGAAAGAGTAAATAAAACTACAATTAAAAAAATCTTCTCTTGGAAGACAGATAAATAAATAAAAGATACGGAGCAGGTACTGAGCAGATACAAAGCATCTCTTGGAAGCTGCACACGCGTGACTTCTTCACCCTTTTCTATGTTTCAATTTCAAAATCAAAACTTATAGCCATGAAGAAACCATCCTCATCCACTTCTTCATCCTTCATCCTTCATCAATCACCACCGTTGCCGCTTCTATTACCACAGTTGTTGTTGCCTCTGCTACTACCACCCTGTCGTCGTTTGTTGTGACCCGTCCTAATCCATAAGGACAAATAAGATAACATATGATTACATTGCGAGGTATTGATCTCTATATGATACATTTTACAAACATTGCATTCGTTTTTAAAAGACAAACTTTCATTACATCGAAAGTTGACAAGCATGCATACCATTTCATAATCCAAACTATAAATGACCTAATCTGTCATTTACTTAATAATAATCTCTATTGAACTCAACGACTTGAATGCAACGTCTTTTGAAAAATGTCATGAATGACTCCAAGTAATATCTTTAAAGTGAGCAAATGCACAGCGGAAGATTTTTTTCAATCCTGGGAATAAACATGCTTACAAGTGTCAACCAAAAGGTTGGTGAGTTCATTAGTTTATCATAATCAATCAATTCCATAATTTTAATAGACCACAAGATTTTCATTTTCATTTATCATAAAAATCATTCATATGGATTGAACCCCTTGTAACCGACATTAACAAAATGCATCTAGAATATCTCCACACAGATCCACTCGTCTGTAGAGTTAAATCGAAGTACTAAAGCAGTTCAAAATCTCTGACGAGGGCATGTCAAGGCCCATAGATCTATCTTTAGGATTCACGTCAATTGGTGGCAATTATAATAAACACCAATTCTTAGGTTACCAAGTTCAACAAGGGCGATATCCGGTATAAAAATTCAACCATAGAATGTAGTTTCGATTACTTGTGTCTATTTCGTCAACCATTTATAAAAGCGCATGTATTTTCAGTCCCAGAAAAATAAATATTGCAAAAGCATTTAAAAAGGGAGCAAATGAAACTCACCATACTGTATTTCGTAGTAAAAATACATATAACGGCATTGAACAAGTGTAGGGTTGGCCTCGGATTCACGAACCTAAATTAAGTATATATATATATATATATATATATATATATATATATATATATATATATATATATACATATATATATATATATACATATATATATATATATATATATATATATATATATATATATATATATATATATATATATATATATATATATATATATATATATATATATATATATATATATGATTATATGTTGGTCAATAACTGTCTAACAATTTAGGTCAGGTCATAGTATACCACAATCCTAATGCTCGAGACTAAAATGCAAAAGTCAACAAAAGTCAACTTGACTCAAAATAACTTCCAAATCTATACGTGTTTATTATATAACTTAAATAAAGTCGTTTTATATATTTAAATATATTTATCAGATTTTATTAGAGTAAATAATACAAGTCATTTATTAATAAAAAAAATTTATATAAAATTTTTATATATGATAAAAATATACTTTTATATACCTTACGTAATAAAATTTATAAAGTTCACTTAATATCATAAAAATATAATGGCATGTATTATTAATGTAATTATATTACGTGTGGTAAAAATATCTTTGTATCACATATTAATTTGATAAAATAATATTGATAATAATAATAAATAAGAGTTAATTATTTTGTAATAATAATAATTATTATTATTATTCTAAAAATAATAATAAAAATATTTATTTATTAATGATGATATTAATAAAGTGATAATTTTAATAATGATAAATTTAATAATAACGGTACTTTTTAATAATAATAATATTTTATATAACAATAATAATTCTATTTTAAAATGGTAATTTTTAATAATAATACTAAAATGATAATAATAATGATATTTTATAATAACGACGATATTTCTATTTAAAATGATAATTTTAATAAAAATGACAGTTTTAATATTAATAATGCTTTTAATAATAATAATGACGATAAAATTGACAGTTTTGATAAAAATAATAATTATTTAATAATAATAATAATAATAATAATAATAATAATAATAATAATAATAATAATAATAATAATAATAATAATAATAATAATAATAATAATAATAATAATAATAATAATCATAATCATAATCATAATCATAATCATAATAATAATGATAATAATAATAATAATAATAATAATAATAATAATAATAATAATAATAATAATAATAATAATAATAATAATAATAATAATAATAATAATATTGATTATTAATTAATAATAATAATAATAATAATAATGATAATAACGACGATAACGATAACGATAACGATAATCATTTTAACAATAATACTTTAAAATTATAGATAATTCAATTGACAATACCTTTTAATCCGTTCATCAAAACCATACGATATCTAAATGAAAAGTTCATAATTTTTCGCCAGCTTTCCAACGACATGCATATCATATACCTTATCTCAATCGCATATGTATCTAATTTAGGATTCATCATAACCTATCTAATGACAAGAACAAACGTACAAGCATGCATAATCCTATATACTTGAGCATTAGTCAGGGATACACTAATAATATATAAAAGTTAAGTTATGAGTGCTCACGTATCAATATTGAGATTCAATATTGCAGGAAAGTTCGTAGACGCAACAGAGATGATAAATGCTAGGTTGACTTATGAGCAAAACCCCCGAACCATACCCATAACCTCCGTAGCTATAACTCATAATCTCCCTAACTCTATCCTTCTCGAAAAAACCCATTTGAAATAACTTGGACAGCACTCTGTCGTAATATTTTATGTATAATAATACTAAAAATAATAATCCTAATTACAAGATTAATAATAACATTAATCTTAATAATCGTAATAATAATAATAATAATAATTATTATTATAATATATATATAGAGAGAGAAAATGCGAGAGATAGATCACAGTGAAAAATGAAAATGAATAACACAAACTGCAATTCGTTCGTTTTAAACACACTTGACACCAACCACCACCCCATGCGATCGCATGGGGTTTGCATTGTTAATCCATGCGATCGCATGGTTAACATATGCAACTCACAATCGACCAATCCCGTTTACCGACACTCGTTTTAAATTATATAATATATATATATTAATATATATTTAATCTAGGTAATTATTTATATAATATATTATATTTAAGAGTATGGTAAAAATGTAATTTTTGTTCTAATGACATGGATGTTGTCACTCGACTCATGTCATGGTTCAGGTTTCTCGAACTCACTTTCGTACGCAAAGAAAACTAGCACTTTTCGTTTCGTGACTCGTACCTTTATCAAAAGATATACGTAAGTAAATGAAAAACTATTTCACTCAAAGTGTAACTTATTCATTCGAGTGTTTTAGTCATTTGCGTTCTTAAATCAAAGTCTCGTTAATTATTAAAGTATATTTTTAAATCAAGACGTTTTATATTAAGGTTAATATTATATTTTATCATTTTGCAAAATATATAAATATATATATATATATATATATATATTTAGAAATATTAATTTATATATATTATAAATATTTATTGAATAATATAATATTTAGTTTTTTTTCAAATACTAATTATAATTCAAAGTATAATTATAGATCGTTTACATAATCGAAAATATTATATCATATAACGTTTACGCTTTTAAAAATATAATTCCTTCATGCGCTAACGTTTATTTTAATTTTCCTTAAACTTTCTAAATAATATATCTTAATATCGATCAAATCAAATAAACAAGTGTTACTATCATTTACTTAACTAATTTGAAATCATATATCTATTTAATATACATAAACAAGTTTTAAATACTCGTTGCAAATTATTTATATATCTAATAACCAATATTTCAACTTACGTTATTTAACAAAGACATTTTAATAAACAAGTTCTATTATATCGAAAAACGTTTTCGCACTTTTGAAAATAGATCAATCAAGTATTATGAAATTCAATTCTCCACTAACTTCTGTCTAACTCTCGTTATGTGACACTTTGTTCTCACTTGTAAATTGCCTTACCATTTATTCCGAATACCGTTAAAAAGGAACGATTTCTCAAATCAACGTGGGCCTCGTAACAGAGACTCATAACCATACAATGTATCTGATAAATCAATCATTTGATATTATCTTTTAATCTCGTCGATAACTATAATAAACTTATATTGAAACAAAATACGTTCATGTAAAGTATTATATATCTAATACCTTGTTAACGTTTTCAATTAATAAGTATATATTATATATACATATCAATATACACCTAAATGTTCGTGAATCGTTGAGTATAGTCAAAGGGTAATTGATTACATGAATATAAATTTCAAAAATTTTCGAGACTCAACATTACAGACTTTGCTTATCGTGTCAGAATCATATAAAGATTAAAGTTTAAATTTGGTCGGAAATTTTCGGGTCATCACAATACCTACTCATTAAAGAAATTTCGTCCCAAAATTTGAGTGGTGATAGTTGGAATTGAAATCGAGAATGTTTTAGTACCAGATATGAACTCAGATTCTTAATAGAAAGATTTTAGTCATCTAAGAATGTTTCATCGAAGAAGATGATAAGATTAAAGATTTCTTCGAGGTTGATACGCAGATAGTTTCATGAATGCCCTTCTTGGGTCGAATTTGGTTTCATGATGAATAAGAGTCAATTAACATGGTTCATGATGAATACAAGTCGAGTAACACGGTTCGTGGTGATAATAAGGTTGATTAAGCATTACTATCATCACAATCCATCAGAACTTCCGCATGACTAACCATAATATAATCACGTTGATCAAGTGTCATTATATTACATTAACTCATGCTTTCATTCCAATATTACTCTAAAATATCCAAGAATTTAAAACTTCATGGTTTCACTGAATTTTAGAAATAAAAATAATTTTTGATACGATGTACTAAGGATAGAATGACGGCGAAGATAATTACGAATGAAAACGATATAAAGATACCTTCGGAAATGTCGAGGTTATTTATGATTAACGAAGATATATCGATATCATAGAAATATTGAAGATTCATAATGAGAAAAGAAGATTTCGATCATTTTCCGAGCTTTTCCAACGTACCATTCTTTTGTTAATAAACTTGTGTCTTTTAAGAACTTCAATCGTGTTTACTACTTCATCAATATTCTCAAATATGAATCATTGATTATCATTCCGAGGTGTTGTCTAGAATTCTGAAGGGTTTGAATGCAGATTGTAATCGTTAGGATATGTATGATTGTTTAAGATGAAATCAAGTGGCAAACTTGAAGAAATATTTACTGTAGTAGGTGTAACTTATTAACGATATTTTAAATCAAAATGTGTTATAATTAATATTTCCTACTCTTTTAATACTTTTTAATTATCCAAGGTTAGTAGTCCAATATTCCAATAGTCCAATAGTCCAATATATAATCTTAGAATTTAAAATATTTAAGATCAGAATATGATGAAGAAGTTTTACGTAGTTAATTAATTGGTTACTAATCAATTTTATCTTGTCCATTATTTTCTTCATTATGCCACTTGTCCAATCTTGACTTGGATTCTGATCGATCAAAATTCGAATATGAAATTGAATTTGAATGAAAATAGTTGTTCTTTGGTGAACGGATACGTATATGTGTGGATTTGGCCAGTATTGTTAATGATTGTTGAATCTGAATTGAAGAATGTACAGTGTAACTTATTAATGTGAAAACTAAATATTCCTCGGGTATTACCTACCCGTTAAAATATTTTTACCATTAACAGTTTGTACAAAATAACTTTTAATTACAATCTTTATGAAAATATATACACATATATATTTTCTTCAGATGTAATCATGGATTTAATGAGTCAATATAATATTAAACTCATTTGATTTACTGTTAGAACTAGAATACATAATCTCTAAAACATTAGAGATTACATAATCGCCATGTAGAACGAAGATAAATGATGTAGAACGATATGTTGAACGAAAATAATCGATGTGGAACAAGATGTAGAACGAAGATAATTGATGTAGAGCAAGATGTAAAACGATATGTAGAATGAAGATTATGCTCGAGGTATAGAATGTGATGTTGAGGCGTGCGTTGTTGATGGTACAGTTGTTGATGCTGTTGGTGTCGGTGATGCTGCTGGTGCTTGTAAGTTGTGCACCATATTCTCCAAAGTTGTTACTCAGGCGCGAAGCTCGTTGACTTCTTCTGTTATTCCGGGATGATTGGCGGTTGGAACGAGTGGATGAATAAGG
Source organism: Rutidosis leptorrhynchoides (assembly GCF_046630445.1). Taxonomy (NCBI): domain Eukaryota; kingdom Viridiplantae; phylum Streptophyta; class Magnoliopsida; order Asterales; family Asteraceae; genus Rutidosis; species Rutidosis leptorrhynchoides. The sequence goes on from NC_092334.1 coordinate 545,561,782, forward strand.
ATTAGAATCGTAGATATTATGTAATCGTTGCGAAATATCTTGGCAATGAGGGTGAAAATGGTGTTTCGGATAGGTTCGCCGGTAAGTGCTTCAGATTCTTCGCCAATAGGGCATCATGATGGGTGGAAAGGATCTACTTCTTCGCATCTCCATTGATTAAGTCGACTACGAACTCAGCCCCAATTCATCCAGAATTGATGATGGCTGATTGATTGATCCATTCCGATTACATTGCTTTCGAAGCTTAGGTAGAAATCTATATCGGAAGAGCTATCGGAATATGAGGAAATTGAATTAGTTACGAGTTCCATCTTGTACGGTCAGATAAAGGATTTTTGATATGAAATGATTTTTAGATATCGGATGGTATTCTAATTACATAGAATACCTATATATAGTACAGGAGATCCCATAGATTACGGAGGGAATTAAGGAAACGTGTCAGACAAGGTCTAATGTGATGGAATATGAATTCGTCTGTACACCATCTATGCAATAATTGAAATAAGATGTGTCGAGACTGAAAACGATAAGTAGATATTTTTCGACAATGAATAATATGCAAAACTTTTGACATGCAGACAAGGTCCAAGTTCAGACTCATTAATGCATCCTAACAACTACTAGGTCGAAGTCCAGACTCACTAATGCAAGACCTGGTTCGCTAAGACCACCGCTCTGATACCACCTGTCGTGACCCGTCCTAATCCATAAGGACGAATACGATAACATATGATTACATTGCGAGGTATTGACCTCTATATGATACATTTTACAAACATTGCATTCGTTTTTAAAAGACAAACTTTCATTACATCAAAAATTGACAGGCATGCATACCATTTCATAATCCAAACTATAAATGACCTTGATAGTTAAAGCTAAGGGGTATAAAATACTATTAAATTTTACAAGGAAATACTATTAAATACGATACAATTTTACATAAGATATTTATTTATTTATTGAATGGATATACTTAAACCTTGCTACAACACTTATAGGCAGTGTACCTAATCGTACAGTAGTGTAGTTTTTAGTAAGTCCGGTTCGTTCCACAGGGAATCTTTTTCACAAAGCTTAACGCTATATTAGTTTAAATTTATAAAAATACAAATATATATATAAGTAATATTATTATTATAAAGGGGGGGTTTTTACCGTTTAATGACCGGTTTGTCGATTTTAAAACTTTAGTCGTAGTTAAAACCAAATGTAAAATATTAAATAAATAACAGACTTAATTTAAAGCGTAAAGTAAATAACGATAATGAAATTGCGAATAATAAAAGTGCGATAAAATAAACCTGCGATAATTAAAAAGTACGATAATTAAAAGTGCAATTAAATACAATAACAATAAATAAAAATGCGATAATTAGAAGTACAATTAAATATAAAATAAAGGAAATTAAATATGAAATAAAAGAATTATGCTTATTTAAACTTCCGTAATCATGATGTTTGACGTGTTGATTTTAGTTTTATGCCCATGGGTTAATTGTCCTTTGTCCTGGATTATTTAATATGTCCATCTGGTTTTTGTCCATAACAGTCCATCAGTCATAAATATAAAGTGCGAGTGTCCTCGTCAAATTATCCTTATACTCGAAGTCAAATATTCTAACTAATTGGGGACTTTAACTGTAACAAGATTTTAATACTTTGTTTAATAATTACACCAGGATGTCGACTGAGTGTAACCCAAGGTTTTAATACTTTGTTAACAATTATGCCAAGTGTCCTTGTACATAATTTCACCCCTATTTTAATAATTCTAGTGGTTATTAATCCATTCCCGTGTCCGGTTAAATGAACGATTATTCGTACATATAAATACCCCGCCCATCGTGTCCGATTGAGTGTATATGGTTATTTATAGGGACGTCCAATTGTAAATCTTTATATTAACATTAACAAACTATCATTTAGTTAAACAAATATAAAGCCCATTAATAGCCCATAGTCTAATTTCCACAAGTGTCGTTCTTTTGTCCAAACCCCAATTATGGTACAAACCCCAATTACCCAATTTTAATATTTTTAGCCCAACATCATGATTACTTCGGATTAAATAAGCATAATAATAACTTAGCTACGAGACATTAAATTAAAAAGGTTGAACATAACTTACAATGATTAAAAATAGCATAGCGTTACACGGACAGAATTTCGACTTACACCCTTACAACATTCGCTAACACACCCTTATTATTAGGATTTAAAATTAAAATTAAAATTAAAATATAAATTATATATACATATACTACGTTGAGTGAAGAAGAAAAAGATGTGTTTTGTGTTACACCAAAGCTCGATTTTTATAGGCATGTGATCTGGAAAAGGGGCTCATGCGATCGCATGGATTTATGCCTTCCAGGCCATGCGATCGCATGGCCAGCTGGGGAGAGCCACTTTTGGTTGTTTTCTTCTGCCGACGTTTCTTTATAATAATATAATATATATATTAATTTTAAGAATTAATTATATATTATATTATATTCATGTGCATAGTTGACTTGTAATTTTTAGTCCGTTGCGTCGAGCGTTGAGAGTTGACTTTGGTCCTGGTTCCGGATTTTCGAACGTCCTTGCGTACAATTTAATATCTTGTACTTTGCATTTTGAATCTTGTACTCTTGTAATTTTGAGACGTTTCTTATCAATAATTAGAACCTCATTGATTGTATTTTGTACTTTTGAGCTTTTTGGTCGTTTGCGTCTTCAATTCGTCGAATCTGTCTTTTGTCTTCACCTTTTATTATTTAAACGAATATCACTTGTAAATAGAACAGTTGCAACTAAAAGCTTGTCTTTCTTGAGGAATATTGCTATGAAATATATGTTCGTTTTTAGCATTATCAAATATTCCCACACTTGAGCGTTGCTTGTCCTCAAGCAATATAGTTTTGAAATACTAGAATCACTTCTTTATTCTTCACACTTTGTACATTAGTGATTTCTGTACGACGGTATAAACAATGGTAGTAACGATGTGGTTTACAGTCCCACATGACTATAAAATTTAGATCCATTAAGGAAATTGGATCTTTATGAAAATATTTGATCTTTTGAAAATTAAATCTAGTTTTTACCCTAGATAAGTTTTCCGGAATAACCCTTCACCGGTGTTTGCAAAATATTTTTGTGGGCTTGGTGGGTTTCAGATTTGAAAATTTTAGCTCAAAACTTGTGGTTTTGTGTCACCCACTTGCTAACCTTGTATTAGGAAAGCAACACATCCAGTATACTTGCTCTGTATATTACCTTTCGGTAAACTACCGTCCGGTTGTAAAGGAAAGCGTTGAACAAGCAACTGTTAAGGCAATGTCCCCTGACATACTTTTAATTATGGTATATAACGTGTCGGACACAATTACTATCCTTTGTAGGAGCAATAGTAAAGCTCACCCTTATAATTTGTCGGTCTGGCACAAGGTCCTGTCTTTAACCATGCTATGCAACCACCGTTCTTACGGTTGACACCCGATTTGGTTCAGATGACCTAATGAATTCCAGGTGAATTCCTAGGATTTTACGTTCAATGGTAATGAACTCATTGAAAATGAGTTTTCAGAAAACAAATCGGTTTATAATTTGATCAAAATATTTTCTCGTTCAAGCTCGAGTTTAGATATCATTGAATTACATGAGTTTGTAATTCTCAATCTTTAAGGTCAATCTCTAGGATTGAGTAATATCAGTCTTAAAAGCTGATTTTTGATCTTTAAAGGAGATTATCTTTTCTGGGGATCTGATTCATTAGTCTTATCAAGCTAATTTTCACGGTGCCCCCCATTGTACGAGATAAATCCTTCTCATGGTTAGGATAAATCTGACCACTTGGCGACCCTGTTTGATGCTGAGGTCCGTGGATTTCCTGCTGATTTTAGAGATGACTTTTCTAGATTTTTCATCAACCTACAGCTGGTCTGGACGACAACTTCATGACCTAAATCAAGAAGCGCGTTTCTTTTCGAAAGACTTTACTTCCTTTTAACGATGGAATTGATTCATCGTGTAGATCCATCTCTTATTTTCTTTCATCGGGTAAAACAGTTTAGTTTAGTCCAAAGCAAAAGTATCTTCAATTATTTGTTACAGAAATATGTGACATATGTTTAAGATAACTTGGTAATTTTTCCCACACTTGGCTTTTATTTTCCTTTTTATTGTCCTCTATTCCATTTTAAATGAATTTTAACATTTTGGTTTGTTTCTCAATTTATCTCCTTTCTGAGGTAACAATAATTTCGGTGTTAACACCTAGTTTTATCGTTCATAAATATGTATAAACATGATTTTGAGTTCATTTAATTGAAAATTTTGAAAAATTTTACTAGAATTGGGTAGTCAGTATATAAGACTAGGGTTGTTCTTTATCATCAGAGAGCACTAGATTCTAATACAACTACTACGTTACTAGTATTTTTAATGGTAACCAAGTGTTTAAGATAAAAATTTTAAAAATCCGAAAGAATTTAACCCCTTCCCACACTTCAGATCTTGCAATGCCCTCATTTGCAACAAATCAGTAACAATTTAAATTATTAAGGGTGATTAGCGTAAAAATGATTAAATTTTACCAAAGTTTCCAAACATATTGGCGTTTGGTTGCTGAATGATAAATGGTGCATATCATTTGTTCAATTCGTCTGTTGTTACATCACATTTATTTGTCATCTTGTCGTCAAAATTAGTAGCTTTTGCTGAACTTAATGCCAGTCTTTGAAAATGCGCTGTTTTACCCTGTTTTGTACAATTTACAATATACATACATACAAATATAAACATGCATGGCAATTTGAAATGGGACTTAATATCCCACTTTCAAATCCTAAATGTGAAATATTAGTACACAATAATAATAAAAATGATAAAGATTACATAAGTATATTCAATAACATAAGTTTAAACATGAATAAGTAAAAAGATAAAAACATAAAAATCATATAAATAACCAAATGAAACCAAATCAGTCTGGATAGGGGTTCCAGTTCATCTCATCAGGTGGGTTCCATTGTTAATTATAGGTGTTCTGATAGGCTTGGTTATAGTCATACCGGTTAAAGGGTGGTCGGATATCGGGGCTGTGTGGCGGAAAATGAGCAGGTCGAGTAGGTACATAGTTATTTGGTACCTGATATGATAGCTGGCTCATGATTTGGTGCTGATGAACTAACCAGCTATCGTGTTGGCGTCGCCTATAATCCTCGTATACTCACTCGGAGTTCCACTGCTCATACATACTATGTCTGGCCGCGTTCGTCATTGCTTCCTCATCTATACGAACGTGGACGTCAAGAATAGCATCTCGAAAGACATCCCTAATGTCTTCCGCCTCCTCCATTTCCTCGTCTGAGCCTCTCTCTACCTGAGGATGAGATCCCTCATAGGGTACTGCCTGGTTAAGTCTACTTTTCAATACCTTAGCACCCACATAAACTTTCAATCCTAAGGGCTCAACCTGTTCTCTACAAAGCTGTAATGGACCCCCTTGGTTCCTATCAATACCTAAATACTCTCCAATGAGAGTAACAAAAATACCTCCTCCTATTATACTCCCGTCCTGCATTCCCTCTACCATTTTAGATAAATAAAAAGCAACACAGTAAGGGATATTGACAAAGCTTCTAGGATCCCGAATACACTTTAGGTAGAATAAATCATGTAAGGTAATTTTTTCTTTATTATGACCTCTCTGTGTAATCGAGTTAGCCAAAAATCTATGAATAATACGAAGCTCGGCTCTGTCAATATGTGTATAGGAGTGTCCTCCTGCTCGTGTAAAAAACATCAAAATGTGACATACGCCTCCAAATGGCGTCAGCGTCAAAGTTACTATCTACCCTTTCACCATAATGAATCAAATTTGTACAATCGGGTAATAGCAACTCACCAGGAGTATATATCTGTAAGGCCCTGGCAGTGTCCAGCATGGACATTCTGTACATCCTACCACCAAGGATAAATCTAAGAAATCTTCTATCATCTATTCTAACTATATTTGTATCAAGTGATACAGTACTCATCAACTCAACACACCATTCCTTATATACAGGTCTACGAATGGTGAAAAGACGTTCCCAATCTGTAAAAGAAGAACTGCCATACCTTTGAACTAAAAGCTGTCTAACACGGTCAGCTAGATGGACCGTTTCTAAAGGGGCCCAATCGATTACCCTTGGCACCTCTACATTTTTTGTTACCAATTTGAATTTGTTCCTTTGATATGTCTCGTAATCTCTCCATCTCCTATCAAATCTCAGATTAGGATGCAGAATGTGCTGAGGAATCGTTGGGAATTCTACTGGCGGCCTCAACGGGAATACTATGAATTCATTAACAAACTGTACCGGATCATAATAAGGTACGTGCTGATCAGGCTGTTGTTGTTGTTCCTGTTGTGGTTGTTGTTCGTGTTGCATTTCTGGTTATGGTGCTGGTGCTGGTGCTGGTCGTCTAGATGATGATGCTCCTGAACCTCCAGTATCGGCTTTCTGTAAAACACATTAAACACAAAATTTGTGCATCCAAATATGCATTAGTGTTAGCAAAATAATAACTTAAAACAATCACTATAACATGTTAAATCAAAATTAAACTTATACACATTTTCACAATTTTTCACAATTTTTCACAATTCTACACTTTTCAAATAAGCACATATGAAAATGTATACAAAGTTCATAAGCATTTTGAAATGTCCCGTTCTTATTGATTAAAAACGTTCCATATTAATTAATTTCGTTGCGAGGTTTGGACCTCTATATGAGACGTTTTTCAAAGACTGCACTCATTTTAAAACAAACCATAACCTTTATTTCATCAATAAAGGTTTAAAAAGCTTTACGTAGATTATCAAATAATGATAATCTAAAATATCCTGTTTACACACGACCATTACATAATGGTTTACAATACAAATATGTTACAACAAAATAAGTTTCTTGAATGCAGTTTTTACACAATATCATACAAGCATGGACTCCAAATCTCGTCCTTATTTAAGTATGCGACAGCGGAAGCTCTTAATAATCACCTGAGAATAAACATGCTTAAAACGTCAACAAAAATGTTGGTGAGTTATAGGTTTAACCTATATATATCAAATCATAATAATAGATCACGAGATTTCATATTTCAATACACATCCCATACATAGAGATAAAAATCATTCATATGGTAAACACCTGGTAACCGACATTAACAAGATGCATATATAAGAATATCCCCATCATTCCGGGACACCCTTCGGATATGATATAAATTTCGAAGTACTAAAGCATCCGGTACTTTGGATGGGGTTTGTTAGGCCCAATAGATCTATCTTTAGGATTCGCGTCAATTAGGGTGTCTGTTCCCTAATTCTTAGATTGTCAGACTTAATAAAAAGGGGCATATTCGATTTCGATAATTCAACCATAGAATGTAGTTTCACGTACTTGTGTCTATTTTGTAAATCATTTATAAAACCTGCATGTATTCTCATCCCAAAAATATTAGATTTTAAAAGTGGGACTATAACTCACTTTCACAGATTTTTACTTCGTCGAGAAGTAAGACTTGGCCACTGGTTGATTCACGAACCTATAACAATATATACATATATATCAAAGTATGTTCAAAATATATTTACAACACTTTTAATATATTTTGATGTTTTAAGTTTATTAAGTCAGCTGTCCTCGTTAGTAACCTACAACTAGTTGTCCACAGTTAGATGTACAGAAATAAATCGATATTATCTTGAATCAATCCACGACCCAGTGTATACGTATCTCAGTATTGATCACAACTCAAACTATGTATATTTTGGAATCAACCTCAACCCTGTATAGCTAACTCCAACATTCACATATAGAGTGTCTATGGTTGTTCCGAAATATATATAGATGTGTCGACATGATAGGTCGAAACATTGTATACGTGTCTATGGTATCTCAAGATTACATAATATACAATACAAGTTGATTAAGTTATGGTAGGAATAGATTTGTTACCAATTTTCACGTAGCTAAAATGAGAAAAATTATCCAATCTTGTTTTACCCATAACTTCTTCATTTTAAATCCGTTTTGAGTGAATCAAATTGCTATGGTTTCATATTAAACTCTATTTTATGAATCTAAATAGAAAATTTATAGGTTTATAGTCAAAAAAATAAGTTACAAGTCGTTTTTGTAAAGGTAGTCATTTCAGTCGAAAGAACGACGTCTAGATGACCATTTTAGAAAACATACTTCCACTTTGAGTTTAACCATAATTTTTGGATATAGTTTCATGTTCATAATAAAAATCATTTTCTCAGAATAACAACTTTTAAATCAAAGTTTATCATAGTTTTTAATTAACTAACCCAAAACAGCCCGCGGTGTTACTACGACGGCGTAAATCCGGTTTTACGGTGTTTTTCGTGTTTCCAGGTTTTAAATCATTAAGTTAGCATATCATATAGATATAGAACATGTGTTTAGTTGATTTTAAAAGTCAAGTTAGAAGGATTAACTTTTGTTTGCGAACAAGTTTAGAATTAACTAAACTATGTTCTAGTGATTACAAGTTTAAACCTTCGAATAAGATAGCTTTATATTTATGAATCGAATGATGTTATGAACATCATTACTACCTTAAGTTCCTTGGATAAACCTACTAGAAAAGAGAAAAATGGATCTAGCTTCAACGGATCCTTGGATGGCTCGAAGTTCTTGAAGCAGAATCATGACACGAAAACAAGTTCAAGTAAGATCATCACTTGAAATAAGATTGTTATAGTTATAGAAATTGAACTAAAGTTTGAATATGATTATTACCTTGTATTAGAATGATAACCTACTGTAATAAACAAAGATTTCTTGAGGTTGGATGATCACCTTACAAGATTGGAAGTGAGCTAGCAAACTTGAAAGTATTCTTGATTTTATGTAACTAGAACTTGTAGAATATATGAAGAACACTTAGAACTTGAAGATAGAACTTGAGAGAGATCAATTAGATGAAGAAAATTGAAGAATGAAAGTGTTTGTAGGTGTTTTTGGTCGTTGGTGTATGGATTAGATATAAAGAATATGTAATTTTGTTTTCATGTAAATAAGTCATGAATGATTACTCATATTTTTGTAATTTTATGAGATATTTCATGCTAGTTGCCAAATGATGGTTCCCACATGTGTTAGGTGACTCACATGGGCTGCTAAGAGCTGATCATTGGAGTGTATATACCAATAGTACATACATCTAAAAGCTGTGTATTGTACGAGTACGAATACGGGTGCATACGAGTAGAATTGTTGATGAAACTGAACGAGGATGTAATTGTAAGCATTTTTGTTAAGTAGAAGTATTTTGATAAGTGTATTGAAGTCTTTCAAAAGTGTATAAATACATATTAAAACACTACATGTATATACATTTTAACTGAGTCGTTAAGTCATCGTTAGTCGTTACATGTAAGTGTTGTTTTTAAACCTTTAGGTTAACGATCTTGTTAAATGTTGTTAACCCAATGTTTATAATATCAAATGAGATTTTAAATTATTATATTATCATGATATTATCATGTATGAATATCTCTTAATATGATATATATACATTAAATGTCTTTACAACGATAATCGTTACATATATGTCTCGTTTAAAAATCATTAAGTTAGTAGTCTTGTTTTTACATATGTAGTTCATTGTTAATATACTTAATGATATGTTTACTTATCATAGTATCATGTTAACTATATATATATCCATATATATGTCATCATATAGTTTTTACAAGTTTTAACGTTCGTGAATCACCGGTCAACTTGGGTGGTCAATTGTCTATATGAAACATATTTCAATTAATCAAGTCTTAACAAGTTTGATTGCTTAACATGTTGGAAACATTTAATCATGTAAATATCAATCTCAATTAATATATATAAACATGGAAAAGTTTGGGTCACTACAGTACCTACCCGTTAAATAAATTTCGTCCTGAAATTTCAAGCTGTTGAAGGTGTTGACGAATCTTCTGGAAATAGATGCGGGTATTTCTTCTTCATCTGATCTTCACGCTCCCAGGTGAACTCGGGTCCTCTACGAGCATTCCATCGAACCTTAACAATTGGTATCTTGTTTTGCTTAAGTCTTTTAACCTCACGATCCATTATTTCGACGGGTTCTTCGATGAATTGGAGTTTTTCGTTGATTTGGATTTCATCTAACGGAATAGTGAGATCTTCTTTAGCAAAACATTTCTTCAAATTCGAGACGTGGAAAGTGTTATGTACAGCCGCGAGTTGTTGAGGTAACTCAAGTCGGTAAGCTACTGGTCCGACACGATCAATAATCTTGAATGGTCCAATATACCTTGGATTTAATTTCCCTCGTTTACCAAATCGAACAACGCCTTTCCAAGGTGCAACTTTAAGCATGACCATCTCTCCAATTTCAAATTCTATATCTTTTCTTTTAATGTCAGCGTAGCTCTTTTGTCGACTTTGGGCGGTTTTCAACCGTTGTTGAATTTGGATGATCTTCTCGGTAGTTTCTTGTATAATCTCCGGACCCGTAATCTGTCTATCCCCCACTTCACTCCAACAAATCGGAGACCTGCACTTTCTACCATAAAGTGCTTCAAATGGCGCCATCTCAATGCTTGAATGGTAGCTGTTGTTGTAGGAAAATTCTGCTAACGGTAGATGTCTATCCCAACTGTTTCCGGAATCAATAACACATGCTCGTAGCATGTCTTCAAGCGTTTGTATCGTCCTTTTGCTCTGCCCATCAGTTTGTGGATGATAGGCAGTACTCATGTCTAGACGAGTTCCTAATGCTTGTTGTAATGTCTGCCAGAATCTTGAAATAAATCTGCCATCCCTATCAGAGATAATAGAGATTGGTATTCCATGTCTGGAGACTACTTCCTTCAAATACAGTCGTGCTAACTTCTCCATCTTCTCTTATTGGCAGGAAGTGTGCTGATTTGGTGAGACGATCAACTATTACCCAAATAGTATCAAAACCACTTGCAGTCCTTGGAAATTTAGTGATGAAATCCATGGTAATGTTTTCCCATTTCCATTCCGGGATTTCGGGTTGTTGAAGTAGACCTGATGGTTTCTGATGCTCAGCTTTGACCTTAGAACACGTCAAATATTCTCCTACGTATTTAGCAACATCGGCTTTCATACCCGGCCACCAAAAATGTTTCTTGAGATCCTTGTACATCTTCCCCGTTCCAGGATGTATTGAGTATCTAGTTTTATGAGCTTCTCTAAGTACCATTTCTCTCATATCTCCAAATTTTGGTACCCAAATCCTTTCAGCCCTATACCGGGTTCCGTCTTCCCGAATATTAAGATGCTTCTCCGATCCTTTGGGTATTTCATCCTTTAAATTTCCCTCTTTTAAAACTCCTTGTTGCGCCTCCTTTATTTGAGTAGTAAGGTTATTATGAATCATTATATTCATAGATTTTACTCGAATGGGTTCTCTGTCCTTCCTGCTCAAGGCATCGGCTACCACATTTGCCTTCCCCGGGTGGTAACGAATCTCAAAATCGTAATCATTCAATAATTCAATCCACCTACGCTGCCTCATATTCAGTTGTTTCTGATTAAATATGTGTTGAAGACTTTTGTGGTCGGTATATATAATACTTTTGACCCCATATAAGTAGTGCCTCCAAGTCTTTAATGCAAAAACAACCGCGCCTAATTCCAAATCATGCGTCGTATAATTTTGTTCGTGAATCTTCAATTGTCTAGACGCATAAGCAATCACCTTCGTTCGTTGCATTAATACACAACCGAGACCTTGCTTTGATGCATCACAATAAATCACAAAATCATCATTCCCTTCAGGCAATGACAATATAGGTGCCGTAGTTAGCTTTTTCTTCAATAACTGAAACGCTTTCTCTTGTTCATCATTCCATTCAAATTTCTTCCCTTTATGCGTTAATGCAGTCAAGGGTTTTGCTATTCTGGAAAAGTCTTGGATGAACCTTCTGTAGTAACCAGCTAGTCCCAAAAACTGGCGTATGTGTTTCGGAGTTTTCGGGGTTTCCCACTTTTCAACAGTTTCTATCTTTGCCGGATCCACCTTAATACCTTCTTTGTTCACTATGTGACCGAGGAATTGAACTTCTTCCAACCAAAATGCACACTTTGAAAACTTAGCGTACAATTCTTCCTTCCTCAATACTTCTAACACCTTTCTCAAATGTTCACCGTGTTCTTGGTCATTCTTTGAGTAAATAAGTATGTCATCAATAAAAACAATGACAAACTTGTCAAGGTATGGTCCACATACTCGGTTCATAAGGTCCATGAACACAGCTGGTGCATTAGTTAAACCAAACGGCATGACCATAAACTCGTAATGACCGTAACGTGTTCTGAAAGCAGTCTTTGGAATATTATCTTCTTTCACCCGCATTTGATGATACCCGGAACGTAAGTCAATCTTTGAATAAACAGACGAGCCTTGTAGTTGATCAAATAAGTCATCGATTCTCGGTAGTGGGTAGCGGTTCTTGATGGTAAGTTTGTTCAACTCTCAGTAGTCGATACACAACCTGAATGTACCATCTTTCTTCTTGACAAACAAAACAGGAGCTCCCCACGGTGATGTACTTGGTCGAATGAAACCACGCTCTAAAAGTTCTTTTAACTGGCTTTGCAGTTCTTTCATCTCGCTGGGTGCGAGTCTGTAAGGAGCACGAGCTATTGGTGCAGCTCCTGGTACAAGATCTATTTGAAATTCAACGGATCGATGTGGGGGTAATCCCGGTAATTCTTTCGGAAATACATCGGGAAATTCTTTTGCAATGGGAACATCATTGATGCTCTTTTCTTCAGTTTGTACTTTCTAGACGTGTGCTAGAACAGCATAGCAACCTTTTCTTATTAGTTTTTGTGCCTTCAAATTACTAATAAGATGTAGTTTCGTGTTGCCCTTTTCTCCGTACACCATTAAGGGTTTTCCTTTTTCTCGTATAATGCGAATTGCATTTTTGTAACAAACAATCTCTGCTTTCACTTCTTTTAACTAGTCCATACCGATTATCACATCAAAACTCCCTAACTCTACTGGTATCAAATCAATCTTAAATGTTTCGCTAGCCAGTTTAATTTCTCGATTCCGACATATATTATCTGCTGAAATTAATTTACCATTTGCTAATTCGAGTAAAAATTTACTATCCAAAGGCGTCAATGGACAACTTAATTTAGCACAAAAATCTCTACTCATATAGCTTCTATCCGCACCCGAATCAAATAAAACGTAAGCAGATTTATTGTCAATAAGAAACGTACCCGTAACAAGCTCCGGGTCTTCCTGTGCCTCTGCCGCATTAATATTGAAAACTCTTCCGCGGCCTTGTCCATTCGTGTTCTCCTGGTTCGGACAATTTCTAATAATGTGGTCCGGTTTTCCACATTTATAACAAACTACATTGGCATAACTTGCTCCGACACTACTTGCTCCGCCATTACTCGTTCCGACACCATTTGTTCCTTTCGTTCTGTTAACCCCTGGTCCGTAGACCTCACACTTCGCCGCGCTATGACCATTTCTTTTACACTTGTTGCAAAATTTGGTGCAGAACCTCGAGTGATACTTTTCACACCTTTGGCATAGCTGCTTCTGATTGTTGTTGTTGTTGCGGTTATTATTGTTGTTGGGATGATTGTTGTAGTTGCTGCTGTTGTTGTTGTTGTTGTTGTTGTTGTTGTTGGGCCGTTTGTTGTAGTTGCGATTGATGTTGCGATTGCTGGGATAATTGTTGCGATTATTGTTGTAATTGCTGTTGTTGTTGTTGTTGTATTGGTGATTCTTATCACCGTTTTCCTCCCACTTTCTTTTGACTTGCTTCACATTGGTCTCTTTAGCAGTCTGTTCTTTAATTCTTTCTTCAATCTGGTTCACTAGTTTATGAGCCATTCTACATGCATGTTGTATGGAGGCGGGCTCGTGTGAACTTATATCTTCTTGGATTCTTTCCGGTAATCCTTTCACAAACGTGTCGATCTTCTCTTCCTCATCTTCGAATGCTCCCGGACACAATAGGCACAATTCTGTGAATCGTCTTTCGTACGTGGTAATATCAAATCCTTGGGTTCGTAACCCTCTAAGTTCTATCTTGAGCTTATTGACCTCGGTTCTGGGACGGTACTTCTCGTTCATCAAGTGCTTGAATGCTGACCACGGTAGTGCGTACGCATCGTCTTGTCCCACTTGCTCTAGATAGGTATTCCACCATGTTAACGCAGAACCTGTGAAGGTATGCGTAGCGTACTTCACTTTGTCCTCTTCAGTACACTTACTTATGGCAAACACCAATTCGACCTTCTCGGTCCACCGTTTCAATCCGATCGGTCCTTCGGTTCCATCAAATTCCAAAGGTTTGCAGGCAGTGAATTCTTTGTAGGTGCATCCTACACAATTTCCTGTACTTCTAGATCCAAGGTTATTATTGGTATGTAGCGCAGCCTGTACTGCGGCTATGTTTGAAGCTAGAAAAGTACGGAATTCCTCTTCATTCATATTCACGGTGTGTCGAGTAGTCGGTGCCATTTCCTTCAAAATAGTCAAATGGAACAAGTTAATCATACAGAATATTAAGAGTAGTTAATAGTATTTCGTAGCATAATATGAACTCATTTATAAAAGCTTTTTCTTCATATTAGCGTTTTATAAGTTTAAATTCGGGTAGTACCTACCCGTTAAGTTCATACTTAGTAGCTAATATACAATTCAACTACTACAATTCTATATGAAAAACTGATTATAATAATATTTCGCGTTCAAACTTTTACACAATATTTTACAAACTTACAATACCGCTTATTTTACATATAGCATGAAATATAGCACACAATAAATTTGATACAAGATGGTTGTGAAGATAATTCTAGCTAGTACACAAGTCGTTCAGCAAAGGCAATAAAGACACGTAATTCATACGTCCAGAAACAAGTCATGCATTCTGGTTTTACTAGGATTACTTCCCATCCTTGGTCTTGTGGAACATAACCGTTATGGCCGTTGATAAGACAGCGGGTTGTAACGTCGTCAAAGGGACGAGGGTTACGTAATGTCCAACAGTCCCGTAACAATCTAAAAACCTCATTTCTTACCCCAATTACAGACTCCGTCACTTGTGGGAACGTTTTGTTTAATAGTTGTAGCCCGATGTTCTTGTTCTCACTTTGGTGAGAAGCGAACATTACTAATCCGTAAGCATAACATGCTTCTTTATGTTGCATGTTAGCCGCTTTTTCTAAATCACGAAGTCCAATATTCGGATATATTGAGTCAAAATAATTTCTTAACCCATTGCGTAAAATAGCATTTGGGTTCCCCGCAATATATGCGTCAAAGTAAACACATCGTAACTTATGGATTTCCCAATGTGATATCCCCCATCTTTCGAACGAAAGCCTTTTATAAACCAAGGCATTCTTAGAACGTTCTTCGAATGTCTTACAAACTGATCTCGCCTAAAATAGTTGTGCCGAAGAATTCTGACCGACTCTAGACAAGATTTCATCAATCATGTCTCCGGGTAGGTCTCTTAAAATATTGGTTTGTCTATCCATTTTGTGTTTTTATACTGTAAAATAGACAAGAGTTAGATTCATAAAAAAAATACTTATTAATACAAGCAATTTTTACATATATCATAAAGCATAAGCACACTATATTACATATATTACACCACACGAATACAACTATCTTATTCCGACTCGCTTGTTTCTTCTTCTTCGGTTTTGGTTCGTTTTGTCAAGTTTCTAGGGATATATGATGTTCCCCTAATACGAGCCGTAATTTTCCACATTGGTTTAGAAAAACCTAGTGGTTTAGAGGTTCCCGGGTCATTGTTACAACTTAAGGACTTCGGGGGTTGACGATACATATAAAGTTCATCGGGGTTGGAATTAGATTTCTCTATTTTTATGCCCTTTCCCTTATTATTTTCTTTTGCCTTTTTAAATTCAGTTGGGGTAATTTCTATAACATCATCGGAATTCTTGTCAGAATCCGATTCATCGGAGAATTGGTAATCCTCCCAATATTTTGCTTCCTTAGCGAAAACACCATTGACCATAATTAACCTTGGTCGGTTGGTTGAGGATTTTCTTTTACTTAACCGTTTTATTATTTCCCCCACCGGTTCTATTTCTTCATCCGGTTCCGATTCTTCTTCCAGTTCCGATTCTTCTTCTGGTTCCGACTCTTCTTCCGGTTCCTCTTCGGGAACTTGTGAATCAGTCCACGAATCATTCCAATTTACATTTGACTCTTCATTATTATTAGGTGAGTCAATAGGACTTGTTCTAGAGGTAGACATCTATCACATAATATCAAACGCGTTAAGAGATTAATATATCACATAGTATTCACATGTTAAAAATATATAGTTTCCAACAAAATTTGTTAAGCAATCATTTTTCAAGTAAACACGGTCGAAGTCCAGACTCACTAATGCATCCTAACAAACTCGATAAGACACACTAATGCAAAATTCTGGTTCTCTAAGACCAACGCTCGGATACCAACTGAAATGTCCCGTTCTTATTGATTAAAAACGTTCCATATTAATTGATTTCGTTGCGAGGTTTTGACCTCTATATGAGACGTTTTTCAAAGACTGCATTCATTTTAAAACAAACCATAACCTTTATTTCATCAATAAAGGTTTAAAAAGCTTTACGTAGATTATCAAATAATGATAATCTAAAATATTCTGTTTACACACGACCATTACATAATGGTTTACAATACAAATATGTTACAACAAAATAAGTTTCTTGAATGCAGTTTTTACACAATATCATACAAGCATGGACTCCAAATCTCGTCCTTATTTAAGTATGCGACAGCGGAAGCTCTTAATAATCACCTGAGAATAAACATGCTTAAAACGTCAACAAAAATGTTGGTGAGTTATAGGTTTAACCTATATATATCAAATCATAATAATAGACCACAAGATTTCATATTTCAATACACATCCCATACATAGAGATAAAAATCATTCATATGGTGAACACCTGGTAACCGACATTAACAAGATGCATATATAAGAATATCCCCATCATTCCGGGACACCCTTCGGATATGATATAAATTTCGAAGTACTAAAGCATCCGGTACTTTGGATGGGGTTTGTTAGGCCCAATAGATCTATCTTTAGGATTCGCGTCAATTAGGGTGTCTGTTCCCTAATTCTTAGATTGCCAGACTTAATAAAAAGGGGCATATTCGATTTCGATAATTCAACCATAGAATGTAGTTTCACGTACTTGTGTCTATTTTGTAAATCATTTATAAAACCTGCATGTATTCTCATCCCAAAAATATTAGATTTTAAAAGTGGGACTATAACTCACTTTCACAGATTTTTACTTCGTCGGGAAGTAAGACTTGGCCACTGGTTGATTCACGAACCTATAACAATATATACATATATATCAAAGTATGTTCAAAATATATTTACAACACTTTTAATATATTTTGATGTTTTAAATTTATTAAGTCAGCTGTCCTCGTTAGTAACCTACAACTAGTTGTCCACAGTTAGATGTACAGAAATAAATCGATAAATATTATCTTGAATCAATCCACGACCCAGTGTATACATATCTCAGTATTGATCACAACTCAAACTATATATATTTTGGAATCAACCTCAACCCTGTATAGCTAACTCCAACATTCACATATAGAGTGTCTATGGTTGTTCCGAAATATATATAGATGTGTCGACATGATAGGTCGAAACATTGTATACGTGTCTATGGTATCTCAAGATTACATAATATACAATACAAGTTGATTAAGTTATGGTAGGAATAGATTTGTTACCAATTTTCACGTAGCTAAAATGAGAAAAATTATCCAATCTTGTTTTACCCATAACTTCTTCATTTTAAATCCGTTTTTAGTGAATCAAATTGCTATGGTTTCATATTGAACTCTATTTTATGAATCTAAATAGAAAAAGTATAGGTTTATAGTCGAAAAAATAAGTTACAAGTCGTTTTTGTAAAGGTAGTCATTTCAGTCGAAAGAACGACGTCTAGATGACCATTTTAGAAAACATACTTCCACTTTGAGTTTAACCATAATTTTTGGATATAGTTTCATGTTCATAATAAAAATCATTTTCTCAGAATAACAACTTTTAAATCAAAGTTTATCATTGTTTTTAATTAACTAACCCAAAACAGCCCGCGGTGTTACTACGACGGCGTAAATCCGGTTTTACGGTGTTTTTCGTGTTTCCAGGTTTAAATCATTAAGTTAGCATATCATATAGATATAGAACATGTGTTTAGTTGATTTTAAAAGTCAAGTTAGAAGGATTAACTTTTGTTTGCGAACAAGTTTAGAATTAACTAAACTATGTTCTAGTGATTACAAGTTTAAACCTTCGAATAAGATAGCTTTATATGTATGAATCGAATGATGTTATGAACATCATTACTACCTTAAGTTCCTTGGATAAACCTACTGGAAAAGAGAAAAATGGATCTAGCTTCAACGGATCCTTGGATGGCTCGAAGTTCTTGAAGCAGAATCATGACACGAAAACAAGTTCAAGTAAGATCATCACTTGAAATAAGATTGTTATAGTTATAGAAATTGAACCAAAGTTTGAATATGATTATTACCTTGTATTAGAATGATAACCTACTGTAAGAAACAAAGATTTCTTGAGGTTGGATGATCACCTTACAAGATTGGAAGTGAGCTAGCAAACTTGAAAGTATTCTTGATTTTATGTAACTAGAACTTGTAGAATATATGAAGAACACTTAGAACTTGAAGATAGAACTTGAGAGAGATCAATTAGATGAAGAAAATTGAAGAATGAAAGTGTTTGTAGGTGTTTTTGGTCGTTGGTGTATGGATTAGATATAAAGGATATGTAATTTTGTTTTCATGTAAATAAGTCATGAATGATTACTCATATTTTTGTAATTTTATGAGATATTTCATGCTAGTTGCCAAATGATGGTTCCCACATGTGTTAGGTGACTCACATGGGCTGCTAAGAGCTGATCATTGGAGTGTATATACCAATAGTACATACATCTAAAAGCTGTGTATTGTACGAGTACGAATACGGGTGCATACGAGTAGAATTGTTGATGAAACTGAACGAGGATGTAATTGTAAGCATTTTTGTTAAGTAGAAGTATTTTGATAAGTGTATTGAAGTCTTTCAAAAGTGTATAAATACATATTAAAACACTACATGTATATACATTTTAACTGAGTCGTTAAGTCATCGTTAGTCGTTACATGTAAGTGTTGTTTTTAAACCTTTAGGTTAACGATCTTGTTAAATGTTGTTAACCCAATGTTTATAATATCAAATGAGATTTTAAATTATTATATTATCATGATATTATCATGTATGAATATCTCTTAATATGATATATATACATTAAATGTCTTTACAACGATAATCGTTACATATATGTCTCGTTTAAAAATCATTAAGTTAGTAGTCTTGTTTTTACATATGTAGTTCATTGTTAATATACTTAATGATATGTTTACTTATCATAGTATCATGTTAACTATATATATATCCATATATATGTCATCATATAGTTTTTACAAGTTTTAACGTTCGTGAATCACCGGTCAACTTGGGTGGTCAATTGTCTATATGAAACATATTTCAATTAATCAAGTCTTAACAAGTTTGATTGCTTAACATGTTGGAAACATTTAATCATGTAAATATCAATCTCAATTAATATATATAAACATGGAAAAGTTCGGGTCACTACACATTTAACTCAAATAACATGTCAAAATAGTCATTACTAATAATTAAACAAGTCTCAAATGGCAATTATATCAAATTAATCAAGTTCATGAATTTTGGACTTAAAAAGTCCACTTTAATCTCTAAAAATCATGTTTAGGATCAATGTTTGGATCATTTAACTATCTAAACATGTAACACTACTCAATTTAGCAATTCATGACAAAAATCGGCCATAACCTGTTTATATCAAAAAGCCTCAAATTTCTCAAGAACACAAACCCTAGATTTCTAAAATTTTTGAAGTTTTTGGCATCAAATCATGTTAAATAGCATCAATCTAGGTTATACATGCATAAAATACTAACAATTTAACACTGATTACACTAGAAATTAACAAAATTGCATTAGGTAAAAAATTGGTAATTATCACAAAAACTAGGAATTTATAGAGTTTAGGGGTGTAATTTTTACCATTTTGCTGAAGAATGAGAATCTAGGCATGATTAGAGCAAGAAAAATGACGAATTACGGTGGAAAATTGGCGAAATTTGGTGAAGATTTAAGAGAGTTTCGTGAATGTATGTGTGTGTTTGTGTTGAGACAGAATCGCTGAGAGTTTTGTATCAGGTCTGTTTTCCAGCTCCATGCGATCGCATGGAGTTGGAGTGCAATACCCATGCGATCGCATGGGTATCCGGGAACAGTGTTTCAGCTTTTTTTTTTTTTTTTATAAAACCTTAAACTAAATAAAACATATAATTAATAAAATTTTAAAAATTTGTTTCTTTTTAGGATGAGGGCTTTTCGGATCGATGTCCTAGTCTGTCCTTCGACAAAAATTTAAAATTTGTAAAATCAAAGCGCGGTTTTAAAAGTAAAGATTTTTGGATTTTTTTAATGTTTTTGGCATACTTTAATTTAATAAGATTAAAAATAATGATAATAAAAGTTCTCGTCCCTCCTTCGGGTAAAGCAATTTCGGTTCAACGACCTAGTTTTCAACTCACGACGAATTTTAAAAATCATATTTTTAACTTAGCAAAATAAAGTAAATTTTTGTTTTTAAATTCACACCAAACTTAAATTTAAAATATGCATAAAATTAAAAATTCACACCAAACTTATATTATATTTTTTGTTTTTATACATACAAAATTATATTAAAAAGATTAATTTTTTAAATATTTACAATTTTAAATATATTAATTTAAAAAGTTTACAATATTAATTTAAGATTTATATATTAATTTTAAAAACATGGTAAAAATAAAATTAAAAATCTTTTTGGTCTTTTATCCCACTTTAGCAATCAAATATTATCAAAAATATGCGCCCCTCTTTTCGGTAAAGTAATTTCGGTTCCATGACCTAATTTAACTCATGACGAATTTTTGAAATATTTTGGGTTGATTGATTAAAGATATTTATACCTTAAGAATAAACGTTAAATTTCGCAGTGATGTAATAAATTTTTGTACGATATCAATAATTTCGGTCGCCAAACCTAATTTTATTCAATACCAATTTAATACTTTATAGCGAACAAATTAGCGTTTATTATCAAAAGGTTAAAAATAAAAATAAAAATAAAAAAAATAAAAACTGTACAGACTTACCTGTGAGATAGTATTCTTAGTTATATGATCTATCTCATTCATAAGATAGTCGGTTTAATTAGTTTTCCATGGCTACATAGGCGTAACCTTGAGCATTCAGTGTTTTTTCTTCTAAACATATGAACGGTCCGTCTCTGCATAAAGTAACAAATTCGGTATTTGAATAGGTTTGATTATTTGAACATTTACCTCCATGTGACCATTTTCCGCATTTGTGACATCTTTCTAGGTGTCGCGCTCTTCTTTTCGCTGCGAATTTTGATTTTCCTTTACCAAATTGTAACTTATTATCTTCGCATCTGGATTCTTTTCTTACTCCGTCCAATCTTTCTCTGATTACTGATACTATTTCACTCGGAAGTGTGTCATTATTAAATTTAGTGATCAAAGCGTGTAGCATTAGACCATGGTTTAGTTCACAGGCAGTCTTCATTTCCTAAAAAAAATAAAAATTCAGAATGGGGGGAGAAGACTAGTTCTTTAGGGTCTGCTAGGGAAAGACCATTCGGGTTCCATTTTCGAGAACTACACGAAAACAGAAAATCTAACTCTAACAGAAATACATATTATCCTTTAAAGACTTGATTCTCCCCACACTTAGTTAGCTGTGGTATCGAAATTGTGATTAACTTCGTTGTCGACTTCCATCGGACTATCTATGTAATGTTTAACTCTGTGACCATTAACTTTAAATTCAATTCCATTTGAATTTATTAATTCTATCGTTCCGTATGGGAAAAATCTTTTGACTATGAATGGTCCAGACCATCTTGATTTCAATTTTCCAGGAAATAGCTTGAATCGTGAATTGAAAAGAAGAACTCTATCTCCTTCTTTAAATTCTTTTGAACTTCTGATTCTTTTATCATGCCATTTCTTCGTTCTTTCTTTATAGATTAACGAATTTTCGTATGCTTCATGTCTTAATTCTTCTAATTCGTTTAGTTGACTTAATCGTAGACGTCCAGCTTCATGTAAATCAAGATTACATGTCTTCAAAGCCTAAAATGCTTTGTGTTCAATTTCTACTGGAAGATGACATGCTTTTCCGTAGATGAGTTTAAAAGGTGTGGTTCCAATTGGAGTTTTGTAGGCTGTTCTAAAAGACCAGAGTGCATCCTTCAATTTAATGGACCATTCCTTAGGATTTGATCCTACAGTTTTCTCTAGAATACGTTTTAAAGCTCGGTTGGTATTTTCAACTTGTCCACTTGTTTGTGGATGATATGCGGTGGAGATTTTATGAGTTACTCCATATCTTTTAAGAACTTTCTCAAGTTGATTATTACAGAAATGAGTACCCCGATCACTTATTAAAGTTTTCGGTGTTCCAAACCTTGCAAAAAGACATTTTAAAAAGTTGACTACAACTCGTGCATCATTAGTTGGGAGAGCTTGTGCTTCCGCCCATTTAGATACATAATCAATGGCTACGAGAATATAGAGATTATTATGAGATTTTGGAAATGGACCCATAAAGTCAATACCCCAAATGTCAAATACTTCACATACTTGGATGACATTTTGTGGCATTTCATCACGTTGACTTATTTTTCTGACCCTTTGACAAGCATCACAGGATTTGCAAAGAAAGTGTGCGTCTTTGTAAATTGTAGGCCAATAGAATCCAGCATCATAAACTTTTCTTGCTGTTAGTTGAGGCCCATAGTGCCCTCCTGTTGGTCCTGTGTGACAATGGTTTAAAATTTTACTAGCTTCATCTCCGAATACACATCGGCGTATTATTCCATCTGGACAACTTTTAAATAGATGTGGATCTTCCCAAAAATAGTGTTTTATATCACTGAAGAATTTCTTTCGTTTTTGGTACGATAATCCTTTTTCAAGGAATCCACATACTAAATAGTTTGCATACTCTGCAAACCATGGAATTTCATTATAATCTATCTTCAATAGATATTCATCAGGAAAGTTGTCTTGTATGGCCGATTCATTTAGAACTTCTAATTCGGGATTTTCAAGACGACAAAGATGATCAGCGGCGAGATTTTCTGCTCCTCTTTTATCTCGGATTTCAATATCGAACTCTTGTAAGAGTAAGATCCAACGGATTAATCTTGGTTTGGCATCTTGTTTCGAAAATAGGTATCTAAGAGCAGAATGGTCGGTATAGACCACCGTTTTTGCTAGAACGAGATATGAACGAAATTTGTCAAAAGCAAAGACAATAGCAAGGAGTTCTTTTTCAGTAGTTGTATAGTTCGTTTGTGCTCCTTGTAACGTCTTACTAGCATAATATATAGGTTGAAATCGTTTTTCAATCCTTTGTCCTAAAACGGCTCCCATTGCAAAATCACTTGCATCGCACATTAGTTCAAACGGTAGATTCCAATTTGGTGTTATCATGATCGGCGCATTAGTGAGTTTCTCTTTAAGAATATTAAAAGATTTGATACATTCATCTGAAAAGATGAATGGAGCATCCTTTTCTAGGAGTTTATTCATAGGAGTGGCAATTTTAGAAAAATCTTTTATGAAACGTCGGTAAAAACCGGCATGCCCTAGAAAACTCCTAACTCCTCTAACATTGGTGGGATGTGAAAGTTTAGCAATTACATCTACTTTAGCTCTATCCACTTCAATTCCTTCTTTTGAAATTTTATGTCCAAGAACGATGCCTTCTTTAACCATGAAATGGCATTTCTCCCAATTAAGTACTAGATTTGATTGTTCGCATCTAATAAGCATTCGTTCAAGATTAACTAGACATAATTCAAATGTATCACCGAAGACTGAAAAGTCATCCATGAAAACTTCCATGCATTCTTCTATCATGTCGTGAAAAATCGCCATCATGCACCTTTGAAAGATTGCAGGGGCGTTGCAAAGTCTAAATGGCATGCGTTTGTAAGCAAAAGTACCATAAGGGCACGTGAATGTGGTTTTCTCTTGATCTTCGGGTGCTATTGGAATTTGAAAATATCCGGAAAATCCATCAAGAAAACAATAATAACTATTTCCGGCTAATCTTTCCAACATTTGATCAATGAAAGGTAAGGGAAAGTGATCTTTTCTGGTGGCGTCATTTAATTTTCTATAATCAATACATACACGCCATCCTGTTACAGTCCTAGTAGGAATAAGCTCATTTTTTTCATTTGTAATGACAGTCATGCCACCCTTCTTAGGCACGCATTGAACTGGGCTTACCCATGGACTATCAGATATTGGATAAATTAAACCTGCTTCTAGTAGTTTAATAATTTCTTTTTTAACTACATCTTGCATATTAGGATTTAGTCTTCGTTGGCGTTGCACATACATTTTATGACCTTCTTCCATAAGGATTTTATGTGTGCAATACGAAGGACTTATTCCTTTAATATCATGAATCTTCCATGCAATGGCTGGTTTATGAGCTTTCAACACAGAAATGAGTTGTGATTTCTCATTTTCAGTAAGAGAAGACGATATTATTACAGGTAATTCAGATTCACCATGCAAATAAGTGTATTCCAAATGGTTTGGAAGTGGCTTTAATTCTAATGTCGGTGGTTCTTCTATCGATGATTTATATCGATATCTGTCTTCTTCTTTTAGCATTTGAATTTCTTCTGTTGTTGGTTCATATCCATTAGCTATTAGTGTAGCTAACATTTCAGCTTCATCAATTGGTTCATTACCTTCTCCTAAAGAACATTCTCCCGTTCCTTGTAATTCTGGAAATTCTTCTAACAATTCTGCATGTGAGTCTATAGTTTGAATATAATAGCATGTATCATCTGCAGATTGCGGTTGTTGCATTGCTCTATCAACTGAAAAGGTAACACTCTCATCCTCTATACTTAGGGTTAGTTTCTTACCGAACACGTCTATCATTGCTTTAGCCGTGTTTAAGAATGGTCTTCCTAATATGAGAGGAACTTGAGAATCTTCTTCCATGTCCAGAACAACAAAATCTACTGGAAATACTAAAGTACCAACTTTAACTAGCATGTTCTCCATTATCCCTCTAGGATATTTTATTGATCGATCGGCTAGCTGTATGCTTATTCTTGTTGGTTTCAATTCTCCAAGGTCCAGTTTAGCGTATAGTGAATACGGCATTAAATTTATACTAGCACCTAAGTCTGCCAATGCTTCTATTGAACTAAGACTACCCAGAAAACATGGAATTGTGAAACTTCCTGGATCAGATAGTTTTTCTGGTATCTTATTCAACAGCACTGCTGAACAATTAGCATTCATAGTAACAGCCGAGAGTTCTTCCATTTTCTTTCTATTCGAGATTAGATCTTTCAGAAATTTAGCATATCTAGGCATTCCTGAAATCACATCAATGAAAGGAAGATTTACATTTATCTGTTTAAACATATCCAAGAATTTGGATTGCTCGACTTCAAGTTTCTCTTTTTTCATTTTACTTGGGTAAGGAAGTGGTGGTTGGTATGGTTTAACATAAGGTTTATCCTTAGCTGTGTTATCTTCATTAACCTTTTCAACTACCGGTTCTTTTTCCTTATCTTGATCAGGTTGTGGTTCTTGTGGAGTAGGAATAGCTTCATCAGAAGTTACAGGTATTTCAGGTGGTTTAAGTGTTGTACCACTTCTTGTGGTAATGGCTTTAGCTGTTTCATTCCGGGGGTTAGCATTTGTATCACTAGGTAAACTTCCCGG
Organism: Rutidosis leptorrhynchoides; assembly: GCF_046630445.1. Classification (NCBI taxonomy): domain Eukaryota; kingdom Viridiplantae; phylum Streptophyta; class Magnoliopsida; order Asterales; family Asteraceae; genus Rutidosis; species Rutidosis leptorrhynchoides. The sequence goes on from NC_092334.1 coordinate 545,587,813, forward strand.
TTTTCTTTCACCTATTAACCTTGCTAGGTTACTTACTTCTTGTTCCAAGTTTTGAATAGAAGCTTGTTGATTTCTAAATGCTTGAGCATTTTGTTCATTAGTTTGTTTTTGAGATGTGAAAAACTGCGTTTGAGTTTCAACTAGCTTCGTCATCATATCTTCTAAATTCGGCTTTTTATCATCGGGTTGTGGTTTGTTTTGAAAATTAGGTCTTTGCTGGTTGTAAGTATTGTTAGATACTTGTTGATTGCTAGGACCTTGTTGGTTGTTGTATGGAATATTTCGATTATAATTCTGGTTTTGATTGTAGATCGGTCTTGGCGGTTGATAATTATTTTGATAATTATTTCCAGGCCTTTGGTTTGTGTATGAAATATTCTCTCTTTGTTCCATTGTTAGTTCAATACTGAGACAATCTTTTGTCAAATGTGGTCCTCCACACTGCTCACAACTAATTCGTATTGAGTGAATATCCTTAGTTATCTTTTCCATTCGTCTCTCGACAGCATCTATCTTTGCGGAAATGGAATCTAAGTCATGGCTAGAATCTGCTCTAGCTGCTTTAGATGATCTAACGATATCTTTTTCTTGGTGCCACTCATGTGAGTGGGAAGCAGTGTTATCAATAATTTTGTAAGCATCAGTTTCGGTTTTCTTCATAATAGAACCACCAGCTGCTATATCGATGTCTTTTCTTGTAGTGATGTCGCATCCTTGGTAGAATATTTGTACTATTTGACAGGTGTCTAAACCATGTTGCAGACATCCTCTTAATAACTTTTCAAATCTTGTCCACGCCTCATATAGAGTTTCATTCGGTTTCTGTGTGAACGTAACAATTTCTCCTTGAAGTCTTACGGCTTTAGATGCCGGAAAGAATTGTTTAAGAAATTTTTCAACTAAAACGTCCCATGTATCAATCGCCCCTTCAGGTAACGATTCCAACCAATCTTTGGCTTCTCCCTTTAAAGTCCAGGGAAATAACATGAGATATATCTGTTCATCCTCCACTTCTCGGATTTTAAATAGAGTGCAGATCCTATTAAAGGTACGAAGATGTTCATTTGGATCTTCCTTCGGCGCACCACTAAATTGGCATTGATTAGTCACCATGTGTAGAATTTGTCCTTTGATTTCATAATCTGGCGCATTAATGTCTGGATGAGTAATTGCGTGACCTTGGCCAGTGCGTTTAGCTCTCATTCGGTCTTCCATACTTAAAGGTTCCAGATTCTCCATAATTGAATTTGTTGAATCGGAATCACTAGAGGATTCTGATTTAATGGTTCGTTCCTCAACAATCTCTGTTTGAATGATTGGTGGTTCCGGAGGAAAATTTAATGGTTCAGGATCTATGAATCGTCCATGAATATTCTCCGGATTCTCAATTGTGAGGTCGGGTTCAAAAAATGGATTATCGGAAATTTGAATTGGAGTACTTGGTCGACTGGATGACGATTCTAAAGAAAAATCAACGGCGGTAATATTTGCTAAATGTCTTGATCTAGTTACAGGTGGTGAACATACAAAAGGTGGTGAACGTCTTGCTCGGTGCATTCACTGAATATCCTATTAGTTTTTAAAATGGAAAGAAAAATTATATAAGTTATCCAATTAATAGACTTTTCTGATTTTGCCCACGTTTCGAATAGCCAAAAGATGCAGCAGAGGGGCAGGATTCGTTTGGTCTCAATATAATTGAGGACTATTTGGCTCCAATAACCCGGTCCACGTACAAATCCAACTATTACTACGAACCAGAAAATTTTGATGTCTTTCAATTTAACCACTTAAAATTAATTTTCGTAATTTTAAGAAATTTAGATAAGAAGTAGAATAAAAATCTATGTCCTAAAAACTAGAATAGCGAGAAATAAGAAAGAAAAAGAGCGCGTCGAAAAAGAAAAAGAAAAGGGTTGAAAAATAAAAGGCGTCGGAAAATAAGAAATAAAAAGAAATGACTTATAGAACTTAAAAACACTCGACTAACCCAACCTTATTACTATCACTAACTTAAAATTATAATCGCAAATTGAGATTACTAATTGGAATGATAATTGATACATAGGTAAAAGGCGTCTAAAAATATTAAAGCTTACAAGTAGAACTATATCCCAAATGGCAATAACTTAAAAAGGTACTAAAACTTAAAAAGGCGTCGCAAAATTCTAAAGCACCTATATCTTAGTCTAAAGAAAAAGCACTTAAGGAATTTTACGGCAGAGCCTAAAAATCTAGAAATAAAAATAACTATGGCAAAAACTATTACTTAAAAATAAATACGAGCGAAAAATACAAAAATTACGCTAAAAATAATTAAAAAGGAACAAAATATAAAAATATACTAAAAGTGTAAAAATTACAATTTTTATAAAAATATTATTTTTATATTATTTATTTTATAAAACTATTAATTTTATAAATTATTAAAACTAATTTAGACTTAAAATACAAATTATAAATAAACTAAACTAAATAATAAAATAATTATAACCTAATTAGGGTTATTAATTAATAATAATTATTATTATAAACCCTAATTTCGTACAGCTTATGTTTCAGACGAGTCAAATCACTTTATGCGATCGCATGGAGTGTACTATATATTCATGCGATCGCATGACGTTGAAAATCGGGCCAGATGGGTTGGGCTGCTACAGTGTAGCCCGTAAACTTTTATATTTTTTTTTTCTGTTTTGCTGTTTTGATGTGTTATAAAAAAAACACAATATTTAAATAAAATTTATATTTTTAAATACTAAAAATAAAAATAAAGAAACTTTATAAAACTTATATATTTAACAAACTCTTAAAAATATATAAATTTTTGTTTTTCTTTTTATATTTTTGAATTTTTAAAACGTATTTTTATAAAAGTAAACTAAAAATAAAAATCTTTTTTTTATATAGCGTTGCGCTTCCGGCTTTTAAGCTAAATTTTTAAGTTCCCCGGCCGCGGCGCCAAAAATACTTGATAGTTAAAGCTAAGGGGTATAAAATACTATTAAATTTTACAAGGAAATATTATTAAATACGATACAATTTTACATAAGATATTTATTTATTTATTGAATGGATATACTTAAACCTTGCTACAACACTTATAGGCAGTGTACCTAATCGTACAGTAGTGTAGTTTTTAGTAAGTCCGGTTCGTTCCACAGGGAATCTTTTTCACAAAGCTTAACGCTATATTAGTTTAAATTTATAAAAATACAAATATATATATAAGTAATATTATTATTATAAAGGGGGGGTTTTACCGTTTAATGACCGGTTTGTCGATTTTAAAACTTTAGTCGCAGTTAAAACCAAATGTAAAATATTAAATAAATAACAGACTTAATTTAAAGCGTAAAGTAAATAACGATAATGAAATTGCGAATAATAAAAGTGCGATAAAATAAACTTGCGATAATTAAAAAGTACGATAATTAAAAGTGCAATTAAATACAATAACAATAAATAAAAATGCGATAATTAGAAGTGCAATTAAATATAAAATAAAGGAAATTAAATATGAAATAAAAGAATTATGCTTATTTAAACTTCCGTAATAATGATGTTTGACGTGTTGATTTTAGTTTTATGCCCATGGGTTAATTGTCCTTTGTCCTGGATTATTTAATATGTCCGTCTGGTTTTTGTCCATAACATTCCATCAGTCATAAATATAAAGTGCGAGTGTCCTCGTCAAATTATCCTTATACCCGAAGTCAAATATTCCAACTAATTGGGGACTTAAACTGTAACAAGATTTTAATACTTTGTTTAATAATTACACCAGGATGTCGACTGAGTGTAACACAAGGTTTTAATACTTTGTTAACAATTATGCCAAGTGTCCTTGTACATAATTTCACCCTTGTTTTAATAATTCTAGTGGCTATTAATCCATTCCCGTGTCCGGTTAAATGAACGATTATTCGTACATATAAATACCCCGCCCATCGTGTCCGATTGAGTGTATATGGTTATTTATAGGGACGTCCAATTGTAAATCTTTATATTAACATTAAAAAACTATCATTTAGTTAAACAAATATAAAGCCCATTAATAGCCCATAGTCTAATTTCCACAAGTGTCGTTCTTTTGTCCAAACCCCAATTATGGTACAAAGCCCAATTACCCAATTTTAATATTTTTAGCCCAACATCATGATTACTTCGGATTAAATAAGCATAATAATAACTTAGCTACGAGACATTAAATTAAAAAGGTTGAACATAAATTACAATGATTAAAAATAGCGTAGCATTACACGGACAGAATTTTGACTTACACCCTTACAACATTCGCTAACACACCCTTATTATTAGGATTTAAAATTAAAATTAAAATTAAAATATAAATTATATATACATATACTACGTTGAGTGAAGAAGAAAATATGTGTTTTGTGTTACACCAAAGCTCGATTTTTATAGGCATATGATCTGGAAAAGGGGCTCATGCGATCGCATGGATTTATGCCTTCCAGGCCATGCGATCGCATGGCCAGCTGGGGAGAGCCACTTTTGGTTGTTTTCTTCTGCCGACGTTTATTTATAATAATATAATATATATATATTAATTTTAAGAATTAATTATATATTATATTATATTCATGTGCATAGTTGACTTGTAATTTTTAGTCCGTTGCGTCGAGCGTTGAGAGTTGACTCTGGTCACGGTTCCGGATTTTCGAACGTCCTTGCGTACAATTTAATATCTTGTACTTTGCGTTTTGAATCTTGTACTCTTGTAATTTTGAGATGTTTCTTATCAATAATTGGAACCTCATTGATTGTATTTTGTACTTTTGAGATTTTTGGTCGTTTGCGTCTACAATTCGTCGAATCTGTCTTTTGTCTTCACCTTTTATTATTTAAACGAATATCACTTGTAAATAGAACAGTTGCAACTAAAAGCTTGTCTTTCTTGAAGAATATTGCTATGAAATATATTTTCGTTTTTAGCATTATCAGACCTAATCTGTCATTTACTTAATAATAATCTCTATTGAACTCAACGACTTGATTGCAACGTCTTTTGAAAAATGTCATGAATGACTCCAAGTAATATCTTTAAAGTGAGCAAATGCACAGCGGAAGATTTCTTTCAATCCTGAGAATAAACATGCTTGCAAGTGTCAACCAAAAGGTTGGTGAGTTCATTAGTTTATCATAATCAATCAATTCCATAATTTTAATAGACCACAAGATTTTCATTTCCATTTCTCATAAAAATCATTCATATGGATTGAACCCCTGGTAACCGACATTAACAAAATGCATCTAGAATATCCCCACACAGATCCACTCGTCTGTAGAGTTAAATCGAAGTACTAAAGTAGTTCAAAATCTCTGACTGGGGCTTGTCAAGGCCCATAGATCTATCTTTAGGATTCGCGTCAATTGGTGGCAATTATAATAAACACCAATTCTTAGGTTACCAAGTTCAACAAGGGCGATATCCGGTATAAAAATTCAACCATAGAATGTAGTTTCGATTACTTGTGTCTATTTCGTCAAACATTTATAAAAACGCATGTATTCTCAGTCCTAAAAAAATATATATTGCAAAAGCATTTAAAAAAGGGAGCAAATAAAACTCACCATACTGTATTTCGTAGTAAAAATACATATAACGTCATTGAACAAGTGTAGGGTTGGCCTCGGATTCACGAACCTAAATTAAGTATATATATATGATTATATGTTGGTCAATAACTGTCTAACAATTTAGGTCAGGTCATAGTATACCACAATCCTAATGCTCGAGACTAAAATGCAAAAGTCAACAAAAGTCAATTTGACTCAAAATAACTTCCAAATCTATGCGTGTTTATTATATAACTTAAATATAGTCGTTTTATATATTTAAATATATTTATCAGATTTTATTAGAGTAAATAATACAAGTCATTTTTTAATAAATAAAAATTTATATAAAAATTTTATATATGATAAAAATATACTTTTATATACCTTACGTAATAAAATTTATAAAGTTCACTTAATATCATAAAAATATAATGGCATGTATTATTAATGTAATTATATTACGTGTGGTAAAAATATCTTTGTATCACATATTTATTTGATAAAATAATATTGATAATAATAATAAATAAGAGTTATATTATTTTGTAATAATAATAATAATTATTATTATTATTCTTCTAAAAATTATAATAAAAATATTTATTTATTAATGATGATATTAATAAAGTGATAAATCTAATAATGATAAATTTAATAATAACGGTACTTTTTAATAATAATAATATTTTATATAACAATAACAATTCTATTTTAAAATGGTAATTTTTAATAATAATACTAAAATGATAATAATAATGATATTTTATAATAACAACGATATTTCTATTTAAAATGATAATTTTAATAAAAATGACAGTTTTAATATTAATGATGCTTTTAATAATAATAATGACGATAAAAATAATAAATTGACAGTTTTGATAAAAATAATAATTATTTTAATAACATTAATAATAATAATAATAATAATAATAATAATAATAATAATAATAATAATAATAATAATAATAATAATCATAATAATAATAATGATAATAATAATAATAATAATAATAATAATAATAATAATAATAATAATAATAATAATAATAATATTGATTATTAATTAATAATAATAATGATAATAACGACGATAACGATAACGATAACGATAACGATAACGATAATCATTTTAACAATAATACTTTAAAATTATAGATAATTCAATTGACGATACCTTTTAATCCGTTCATCAAAACCATACGATATCTAAATGAAAAGTTTATAGTTTTTCGCCAGCTTTCCAACGACATGCATATCACATACCTTATCTCAATCGCATATGTATCTAATTCAGGATTCATCATAACCTATCTAATGACAATAACAAACGTACAAGCATGCATAATCCTATATACTCGAGCACTAGTCAGGGATACACTAATAATATATAAAAGTTAAGTTATGAGTGCTCACGTATCAATATTGAGATTCAATATTGCAGGAAAGTTCGTAGACGCAACGGAGATGATAAATGCTAGGTTGACTCATGAGCAAAACCCCCGAACCATACCCATAACCTCCGTAGCTATAACTCATAATCTCCCTAACTTTATCCTTCTCGAAAAAACCCATTTGAAATAACTTGGACAGCACTCCGTCGTAATATTTTATGTATAATAATACTAAAAATAATAATCCTAATTACAAGATTAATAATAACATTAATCTTAATAATCGTAACAATAATAATAATAATAATAATTATTATTATTATATATATATATATATATATATATATATATATATATATATATATATATATATATATATATATATATATATATATATATATATATATATATATATATATATATATATATATATAGGCAGGATCAATGGGGAAGTAACCAATCGGGGGGAAGCGGGGGGAAGCAAAAAAAAATTTTTTTTCGTTTTTTTTTTTGAATTTTTTTTCCGGCATCAAGATCACACGAAAATATGAACATTTAGAAGAGACACTTCGTGATGAATGTTATTATTTAGGCGGGAAAACGATCGACAAAAATAACATTCAAGATAATATTGTTCGTGAAGAATATGAACGTTTTTTTTTCTTCATGTTTTGTGAAGTAAAATTTAGCTCGATTTAGAGTTTAGGGTTTAGGGTTTAGGGTTTGGTGTTTTGGGTTTATTCCATAAACCCAAAACACCAAACCCTAAACCCTAAACTCTAAACCGTTCGTGTTAAAAACTCAATCTAAATCCTAAATCTAAACTCTAAATCTAAACCCTAAACCCTAAATTTCTAAACCCTAATATCTAAACCCTATAAAACCTAATATCTAAACCCTAATATCTAAACTCCAATAGCTAAAACCTCAAAATACGCTCGAAAAACACGATAATTGTTATATATTACTTCTTCGAGCGTTATCCCGCCAAACTAAAAACATTTATTATAAAGTGTCTCTACTAAATGTTCATATTTTCATCTCATCTATAATGTTCGTGAACAAAGTTTTTTCAAAAAATGAAAGAAAAAAAAAAAGTTTTTGCTTCCCCCCGCTTCTCCCCGAATGGTTACTTCCCTCTTGATCCTACCATTATATATATATATATATATATATATATATATATATATATATATATATATATATATATATATATATATATATATATATATAGAAAATGCGAGAGATAAATCAGAGTGAAAAATGAAAATGAATAACACAAACTGCAATTCGTTCGTTTTAAACACACTTGACACCAACCACCACCCCATGCGATAGCATGGGGTTTGCATGGTTAATCCATGCGATCGCATGGTTAACATATGCAACTCACAATCGACCAATCCCGTTTACGACACTCGTTTTAAATTATATAATATACATATATTAATATATATTTAATCTAGGTAATTATTTATATAATATATTATATTTACGAGTATGGTAAAAATGTAATTTTTGTTCTAATGACATGGACGTTGTCACTCGACTCATGTCCTGGTTCTGGTTTCTCGAACTCACTTTCGTACGCTGAGAAAACTAGCACTTTTCATTTCGTGACTCGTACCTTTATCAAAATATATACGTAAGTAAATGAAAAACTATTTCACTCAAAGTGTAACTTATTCATTCGAGTGTTTTGGTCATTTGCGTTCTTAAATCAAAGTCTCGTTAATTATTAAAGTATATTTTTAAATCAAAACGTTTTATATTAAGGTTAATATTATATTTTATCATTTTGCAAAATATATATATATATATATATATATATATATATATATATATATATATATATATATATATATATATATATATATATATATATATATATATATATATATATATATATATATATATATTTAGAAATATAAATTTATATATATTATAAATATTTATTGAATAATATAATATTTAGTTTTTTTTCAAATACTAATTATAATTCAAAGTATAATTTAAGATCGTTTACATAATCGAAAATATTATATCATATAACGTTTACGCTTTTAAAAATATAATTCCTTCATGCGCTAACGTTTATTTCAATTTTCCTTAAACTTTCTAAATAATATATCTTAATATCGATCAAATCAAATAAACAAGTGTTACTATCGTTTATTTAACTAATTTGAAATCATATAACTATTTAATATACAAAAACACGTTTTAAATACTCGTTGCAAATTATTTATATATCTAATAACCAATATTTCAACTTACGTTATTTAACAAAGACATTTTAATAAACAAGTTCTATTATATCGAAAAACGTTTTCGCACGTTTGAAAATAGATCAATTAAGTATTATGAAATTCAATTCTCCACTAACTTCTGTCTAACTCTCGTTATGTGACACTTTGTTCTCACTTGTAAATTACCTTACCATTTACTCCGAATACCGTTAAAAAGGAACGATTTCTCAAATCAACGTGGGCCTCGTAACAGAGACTCATAACCATACAATGTATCTGATAAATCAATCATTTGATATTATCTTTTAATCTCGTCGATAACTATAATAAACTTATATTGAAACAAAATACGTTCATGTAAAGTATTATATATCTAATAGCTTGTTAACGTTTTCAATTAATAAGTATATATTATATATACATATTAATATATACCTAAATGTTCGTGAATCGTTGAGTATAGTCAAAGGGTAATTGATTGCATGAATATAAATTTCAAAATTTTCGAGACTCAACATTACAGACTTTGCTTATCGTGTCAGAATCATATAAAGATTAAAGTTTAAATTTGGTCAGAAATTTGCGGGTCATTTTTCGCTGCTGTAATATTTTCTTAATCTCATACTCATTTTTTTCCATTCAAAAATCCTTTCACCAGCTTTTTAATCCTACGACTCTTCCAAAACAGGTTTCCTTCATTTCTCTTAATTTTGTCATGTGTAAATTTTGATTATGAAATTCATTCATATTTCTTAGCTTTATAGACTTTGATTTTTTTATTAACAGTAATTTAATATCCCAATTTTTAATATGAATCCCAATTAACTTTTAGAGTTTTACCTTCTACGAAGTATTATTTAACATCCACTGAAGTTATTATATATATGAATTTGTATATTTACTAGGTTAAGGTGATGTGTGGATGCTTGATGATAGATGCAATTTAAGAAAAAAGAAAGAAAAAAAGCAAAGGTAAACAGAATTTAGGGTTTTTGTTGATTTTTTTTTATTTGGGGTTCGATTATAAATTGCATAATTATTTGGAAGATGTCTAGATTTTGCACATTTGCAGGTTTGGATTTTTGCTCTTATATGTTCTTAACATCTGTTCAGGTAACTGGGTTTTTGATTTAGATAATTTTTTTTGCAGGTAATGCATCTAGGATGATAATGAAATGCATGCCAACTTGGTTGTGTCTTTATTATTCGAAAATTTCCAAAATTTTTAATGTGTTTGGGTCACTACTCTAAATAATTGGAATCCTTTGAGTTCTGAATTAAATCTCTATTCAATCATTAAGGAAACTGAGTACGAGCCACTAAAAGTCCTATTGGTGTTCTTTAAGTAGCATGCTTGAGTGACAAACATTAGCAATTATTCAATAATTGAATCAAATGTGACTATGCGTCCAAGACAGTTAAATAATGTAGACATAAGTGTTAGTTTGTTGAGTATGGTTATGTCAATATTGGATCAAATTTACCATGATTTAGACTTCCCGTTTTTGATTTTTTGTAGTATAGATTTAGTTATGCCACGTACTTATTTGTGGACTTAGACTAAGACTTCCTGTTTGTGCTTCTGACTTTATACAAGATATACCAGAATTAGTACACAAGGATTTGTTGTGTGGGTATGATATGCCATGGATAAAGATTTTGCTTTGTTGTTATGTTGCTTAAGATACAGTATTGTATCATCTTCTTCACTCCATTAGGTTTTGATGTGCACTGTGCAGCTCCAAATCTTCCAGCCCAAGTCACAGCGAAATTTGTATTTGAAAAGTGTATTATGAGCTCATGAGGTGAATGATACTTAACAGTATGCACAGTTAGTATTATTTCCAAGTCTCACAATTTTTGGTGTTAGATCAATTGCAGGTGCTTAAAGAATGAAGAGAAATTGCCATCCTGAAAGTGCATAGAACGTGTTTGATGAAATGTCTGAGAGAAATGCATTCATATGGTATAAACTTCTTTTACTTGCTAATTTATGTAATGCTTATCTTTTGTTTGCTTCGTTAATGGTAATATGTATCTGTATATAGATGCTTTGAAGATATATAAAAGCACACTCTACTTTTATTACATACATATTTCTTGCAAACTAATAAAGACGTGTTCTATAAGTCAAGTTTTTTTAAGCATCTCTAACGTTTGAAATATGATATTGGAAGTTAGAACATGTGTGTGACTGGTAAATAGGTCTTAGGTGACATGGGGTAATGGTGGGCTAGATGGTTGTCACTATAGGTTCTTATAAATATAAAACAGTAGCATGAGAAAGCTGATATAATGGCCATAGAGGGTTCTAAGCATCTTAATCTTTTGTGAGGTTTTGTAATAGAGATTGCAAGTATGTTCTGTATATTAATAGAGATTTGGGATTTAGATAATTCATCATTGTATTTAAACATGTATCTTCACGTGACTCAACTCTTATTCGCAGGGTTCATTTGATTTTGATATGCATTAATTGTCAATGGCTATCTATTTTTCTCATCCAAGTAATATTCTGCTTTTGATCCCAGTTGATTTATTTAGTTTTATACTTTGATGTCATAAATTCTGAAGATTTTGGGGATGCATACTTTTGAGATTTGCTCTTAGAGTTGGACTATTACTTGCACCTTTTCAAGTTTATTTTATAGTATTGATTACACTGGTATCATTACATTATTACATTGACATCATTACATTAGCGTTGTATCATTATCATTTTAATTTGTATCATTTATTTCTTGACCGTGCTTACATTGCAGAAAAACCTTGGTTTGCACAAGAAACGGTGTAGATTGGTATGATTATACCTTAAGGTATAATCTTGCTTCTTTTAGCCATAACATTTATTTTTGCTTAATTTTAGTGTTTTATAAGTTTAAAGATTTATATATATGTTAATCAATAGTCTATTTGATGAGATTGGTGAGCAGGTTTAGAAGTTTTGTTCCATTAAATTGATCGTGCGTTTAATTAGATGTTTAGCATGGCATCATTTGGTGCCAAATTAGACGGGGTGAAGAAGAGCCATTTGGTTTTGTCAAAGAAGGTATATATATCTATGTCCAGATTCTATTTGTGTTCTATATATTCTGTGCAGTTTTAGTTTAAGTTTTGTATTAGTATTAAATTTTTATGATGTGATAAAAGGGAATAACATAGAAAGAGCAAGAATAAGAAGGTTAATTTCTTCTTGACAAGTTTTCATTGCATACATTGCAACTCGTGTTTTCAAATAACTTTGTTGTTCTGCAACTTTTATATTTGAATTATTAATAACTAGTTCGGACCGGCCCGCACGTTGAGGCGGGGGCTTTCGGGCTGCGTATTCATATTTAACGTACCGTTGTGTATTTACATAGGGGAACACGACCCATGTGTTAAGCGCCATTTTAGATGTCGTTGTGTTAAGCGTTTTTAAAAAGTATCCGTTTCGAACGTAGTTAGTTTTGTTTTGTTCAATAAAATTTTTTCGAGTGTAACAGTACTGTCGGAAAAATTTAACTCGCGGCGAGCAGAAAGATATGGGCTGTCGTTGTGTTTAGCGTTTTTTTAAAAAGTGTCCGTTTCGAACGTGGTTAGTTTCGTTTTGTTCATAAAATTAGTTCGAGTCTGACGCAGCTGTCAAAAATTTTTAACTCGTGGCGAGCAGGAAGATACGGGTTGTCGTTGTGTTTAGCGTTTTTTTAAAAAAATTGTCCGTTTCGCGTATAGTTAGTCCCGTTGGGTTCGTAAGATTTTTCGTAATTGAACGGTGGTCTCAAAAAAATTTAGCTCGCACCGAGCGAGAAGATAGGGCCCGTTATAACTTGGGGTGAAATTAGTTTCTTTTATTTTAATAAAATTATATATTTACACTTTTAACCCCTGAGAAAGTGTAAACTTGAGAGGTTGTTGTGTAAATATAGCCGAAGTTGAGGGACCGTTTGTAATGTGAACGCAAACTCAAAACTACAAACATTCCCACCGCATTTAGACCGTTTGTAATGTGAACGCAAACTCAAAACTACAAACATTCCCACCGCATTTAGTATGTAAGAGTTAATTAATAGCATATAAAAATAACGTGCCATTTTGGTATAAGTTTAAGGTTATTTCTATCATTTTTGTTGTACTTATTTGTTTCATTAATTATCTCGTGTATGATTGAAAGTACATATGATGTGAGCTATTTCTAGCTTATTAGCATTGTATACTTACAAGTCGATAGATTTATACAAAACGTTGTAAATATAATTTTGATATTGTTTTGGTTACATAACATTCGTCAACTATAACATATCATTTGCAATTTTTTCTTTACAGACTCGTGATTTCACGGATTTTTTCACTAGTTAATCGTTAATCATGATTAATCATTAATCTCTATAAATCATCACACTAAATAGACACGTGGCGCAACCAGATTCATCTCAGCAAATCATTTTTTCTCATAATTTTGAATTAAAAAAATCTCTAATTATAAGAACTGACGCGTGTCCCTCCACTAATTACGTTTTAGGGTTAATTAAACCCTTTTCATTCTCCTTCTTCAATTGAAACATCCAAGCCGTCACTCTCCCTCTTCAAACCATCAAACTCAATCAGTAATCAAGTAATCAGATGCGATTCAATCACAATTGAAGATTCATTCATCGCTTGAAATTAAATTAGGGTTTTATTTGTGAGATGCAGATCGTTCCTGTACGAAATTAAATTAGGTTCTTGGATTTCAGATGAAGATCGAAAAATCGTGTATCACCACATTCATGCTTCGATTGCGGCATTCGAACCTATATCGGTTGGGGTATTTGAGCCTACATCGATTGAGGTATCTGAATCTGAATCGCTTTGCTATTTCCTGCGTCGATTCGGTATGTTCATTTATTCACCATGTTATATACTCCGTGTAATTCGCTGCAGTTTAGTCATGTAATTAATTTGTGTATCCATTAAATTGATTTGTTATCTATTTGCTCATATTGATTTGTTAAATTAGGTTTAATATGTTGTTTGCCTATATAAAAATTATGAAATTTCTTTAAGCCCACTGTATTTTATTATTTTAATTGCAGTATTCATATCTAAACATTAAGGTCTGTTACTATCGCTAAATAATCCTCACATATAACTTTTACGTATTTAGGCGTTCCATACTTTGTTGTATGAGACTTATAAAAAAAACATCTTTAATAAGTTTGAGTTTGTTGTTGTTGTTGTGTTGTATCTTTAATAAGTTTCAAAAACATCTCTGTGTAAGTGATGATATAAATTAGGTTGGTTTCAAAATTCTAATTGTTACATCTTTAATATAGAGTTTATTATATGTTATATATATTTTAAACAGTTTTATGGCATTTCAGTATTTCAATTACGAGAAATAGTTAGCTTAAGAGGCTGGAGCAAACACAAATATAATAAAAAGAATTGCATATTGTTACTTTTGATAGGATAATTGAGAATTTATATTGTGTTTTAATATATTTTTAATGAAGACATAAGCCACAAGCGTTCTAATCGATTGTCGAATTTCTATCCAGGTGCTTTATTGTGTGATAATCTCTGTTTCTTTTTGAGGTAAATTTGCTGCTTATTACTTTTTTTTTTTGGTGTGTGTTTATTGTTGTTATTGCAGGAAAAAGTTGGTTGAATTTTCAGAAAATTACAATAATTTGTTCTGAGATCTTTGTTTTTGAACAAGCTAGTTGCGGATGGGGTAAGTGTCCTTACAAACTTTTGATGGTATCTTGGATATTTTTTGCTACAAAATTACATTGATAGTATCTGTAATGGTTATTGTCATGTTGTTTGTTAGTATAGTATGATATGATCCTGTGTAAATAATTACAATGATGGTACGTGTGATCCTGTGTATAATTACATTGATGGTAACTGTGATCATTATTATTGTATAAATGCAGGTACATGATGATTGTGAGGGATGACAATTGTTAGTTTTTCCGAAAGACTTCAGATTGTTTCGCAGAGCTTTGCTACCGTCTTCGGACATGGTAGTCACTATGCTTAGTTTGACTGCAGTCCTCGGACATGGCGGCGTCTCTGTGTTTGTAGATGATCGAAGTAACTTTATGAAGCTACTCAAAACTCCCAATAAAGACGATTGAGAAAAGTATAAAGAAGGTTTAAGAACAATAGGCTATGATGATTAACATGTGGGAGTTGGGTCGAGCAACGATAAAATGAGTTCGTATCTTGGTGGGGCAACCTATAGGTTGCAGCCATGGCGAATCATTAGTTATTGCTTGATTTTATAAACATCTGAGCCTCAATTATTATGTCTTTGCTCTTCTAATTTTCTCTATCTTTGTTTTTTGTTTTCAATAATATTTTGTCAATAATAGATTTTATGTTGCGATTGTTTTTTAATGTTAATATGCCTTTTTTTTTGCGCGGTGGTATGGTTCTGGTGATTTCTCTGACAAATCGATGTACACGCCTGCGATTTCGCCTCTTTTATCACAGACCCGCACTGCACCACCCGGTTAGTTTACTTTATTCAGTTAGTAAATTTTGGTAGTTAACAACTTCATTTATATTACATAATAAATGAGGCACACAACAGGTACAAACAACATGTGTCCGAAAATGCAGGACTGTTGGTAGAACGAAAAAAAAATATATCAACATGTATACAAAGACAAGGAGTGCAAACTTTAAAAGAACTGCCCCCCAAATAGCAAATTACAAGGTTAGTACATGCAACATGCTAACGGGTCATATTGTGGTTGAGTGAAATATGAGATGCTATTTTTTTATTTTCAATATCATAAGTAATAATGTACACTTAATTAAGAAAACGTGTTACCGAGTTCATTGCCTAAAAATTAGCACTTAATGAACCATTTTACCTTTTTAGTAGCAAGCATATTATCTTTTGCTAAGATAACTGACTGCATTTGTTTTAGGATTACAGGACTATAAATACATAACCATCTATCTAGATACAAGTAGTCTAATTTTCTCTATTCTAACTAAATCTTAGTAACCATTTATTTGTTCTGAAAAATGAATTCAAGCTTGCTTATGGTGAAAGGAATATCTACAGGAAATATTAACCTAAACTTACGGGTTAAGCTGCTTAAGATGGAAACCATGACCAGGGGAACTTTTGATTCCGGAAAGCCGTTTTTGGAACTAATACTTCCAGATGATGAGGTAATCATCAACTTCTTCTTATATATTTATTTACTTTTACAACCATTGTCAACAACTATATCTAAAAAGGGACTAAAGGTCCTCATATTGAACAACAACAACAACAACCACCAAACTTCCCACATGTGTGGGGTATGAGGGAGGTAAGACGTAGACAATCCTTCCCCTATCCTAGAATAAAGAGAAGTCATTTCTCCACCCCGAGTGAAACACTCCAAGAGTAGAGAAATTCTATCCTCATATTGAACAAGGACAACGAAATATCAGAAACAACAAAAAATGTCGTGTTCAATGAAGTGTTGCAGCACCTATAGTAGCAGGTTGGTATTGACTCAACCTTTATTTATTCGTATATAATATCTAACTATATATGTGCTCCATTTATATTTTCACATTTAATAAATTAATTGTTTTTAGTTGTTCGTTTTGACATTGTGACCTGTTTGGACTATTTGTTGTTAAAAAGCACAATGATGTTTGAAATATGCTGTGATCAAAAAAGGTAATTTTCAGTCTCAAGACTTAATTTAACTCTTAATGATTATATCAGTGTGTTAGTACATTTAATAGCTAAATTTTACTTCTAAATGTTTAGAGGTAACAATTATATCTATTGCAGAGTAAGTTAAGATAATACGGTACAAAATTAGGACAACATAACTATACACCTTTATTGCCTAGATGTTTGTAACAAGGAACAAAGACAATTTCAGCAGAATATCTATCACTGCATTTTATTTCAGTTTTGTATCTCCCCCTTACAACTGATACAATACTCTGTAGTCACAGTAGTGGCTACCAATTGTTGAAACTTTAAGCATCTTCAATTCTTGACGCATATACACCAACTTTCACTCATATCATCAAGTTAACAAAATTGGAAACAACGCTAAACGAAAACTGGAACAGAAGTTTGAAAATGTCGTAGCCCAGAATGGAAACTTAGTAACCACGTGTATATACAATTGTTTGTTTGCATTCATAGTGTATTGATTCATAGTGTATTGATTCATAGTGTTTATGATGCTTACATTTATCATACATTTGGTTTCAAGACGAATACTATCGATAATGAAGATGCTAAACATTGTACTTGTATCATAAAAGTCATAGGTGCCAATATGAACGTTTTTAAATACTATTTTATAAAGCTGTCGTGCAACGCACGGGCTCATAAATCTAGAGTTCAATTTATTTAGTAGCCTTATTAATCTACTCCCGTTGGTGATGTGTTTGGTGTTCTGGTATTGTCGGATTTAGTAACCTTAATCTAATTGTTTCGTGTAACACAAAACAATATAATTAAGCAGTTCACCCAACAACGTACTTGTGATATTGTCTTTATCATTTCGTTAATTGATATACCATTGTACGTTTCAATATTGTTTGATTGAGAGTCGTCGTACAACGCACGGGCTCTTAAATCTAGTATGTGATAAAAAACAAAAATGTAATATAATAAAAAAAAATATAATGCGACATAATTAAAATTTATCCACAAGAATGTGTCATTGAATGTCGAAGATATTCGCTCTATCACATGGCCATTGTCATCCCTAACCATAACCTTTTTGACATATTCAACAATAACGATATTAAATCTTACGAATATGAGGTATATGAGTAATATGACAATTAAAAGAATAGGATAAAAGTGTCTAAAAATTTTGTTTGATAAAGTATGACAAAAGGAAATAATGTATCCATCACCCCCTTCCTGAATTTATATTGATTAATTTAATTTATATTTTATATAAATACTAATAATAAATGTTCAAAGCAACAAAAAAAAAAAAAAAAATATACAATTTAAAATTATGGCTATAGGTACATGATTTTTAGGGTTTCAATTTGAAAGTTAAGTTTAATTAACCATTATATTTTGCTCGAAAATAGAGGCTTGTACATAAAGGATATTTGACTTTGAAAGAACTAACGGGAATACTTGAAGACAAACTACTCTAACGGTACACTATTCATCAAGAAACTATTCTTAATAGTTTGGTTCCTCAAAAAATAGAAATATTCGTGGGAGAGTCATGAGATATAAGTTGCCGGTACTTACGGAGCTCGATAAAAAAGGAATTAATTTCCGTGGTGTCCGGTGTCCTATATGCAATGACGGAATTGAAATAATTGACCATTCCCTTTTTCTATGCAAATATGCTTACCATGTATGGTTACGAGTCCACAATTGGTGGCGTATTAATGGTACTGTTAATACTAGTGCAATTGATGCCTTTGTTAGGAATTATAGGACCCAAACATGATCGGTGATTTAAACCAATCACTAAACTCACGAACGATAAACGATAAAATAAATCATGAAACGATAAATGTAAACGACACGTGATTTAACGTGGTTATATCCCAACTCCAAAACACGGAGAAGGGTTTACTCCACGGGCGCAAACCAGAGATTCTTCACTATAATTTTCGTGCACATATGTTAGGGTTATAATAGGATGCTTAAATAGGCAAAACTCAACAAGGAAATAGCTTTGGGAACAAGTAAACGCGTTTTTGGAAACTTCCTCGTTAGGCACTAGCCGCGCCGCGCCTCCACGGCAAAATCCAAAACAGTTTTTTTTTCTCAACTTGACCCATGTTCACATCCTTGTTTAACTTGATTCGCACTCCAACAATCTCCCACTCGAAAGACGTTAAACAACACCCAATCTTCATCAACCCAACAACTATGTTAATCAAACCCACAATAACTCCAGATTAGCCGATTACCAACTCCTTTTGATACCGCCAGATGAGACACCCGAATCACGCCGCACTTCACTCGTTAACCCACGAGCAAGTGAAGTCTTTCGACACCAAAAACACCGCTGAGCGATAATCTAATCTCTTAGTTACTAGCTTGGGCTATCTTGGTTTCTTTCGCTACCATCTTCTACCATGAAGATCATCTTCTTACAGTAGAAGACCAATTGAAGTATGCGACACTTCAAATAGAATTCTTCATAAGACTACACCGCCTCACCAATCACTCTAGACATGTCCAATCCCGAACACACATGTCAATGATCACCCTCATACAAGATTTCACCGTCTATCTATGATTTTCCTTTCCAGCAATCAGAAAATCCAACAGACGCCCTCGTAGACTCTTCATCAAGGCTCTAGTGAGAACACAGTCACAACCTCGAAATCTACTAACTTTTCAACTTTCCGCTTTCTCGTTGGTACTCTGACTTCCTCATAGCTATGAATTTCACAAACCCATCTTCTCATCCCAAGCACGCTCCCACTGTACGAGTAAGCAATAAAACCGTGGCTATTCGAGAAGAAACTTGGTTCGTACCACCAGTCAGTTGCAAATTTCTTTGTCATCGGAGAGTAAAACAAGTACTCGAAGCCCTAGTGTTACCCGGAATTATCACACTAAACTTGAGAACATCGGAGAATAACGTCGCATAATTATCTCCACCACTCTACTAGTTGACTAACTCCCACTAGCTTGATAACTTCCATCGGTTACCAAACTCACATCGAGTTCCCGACACCCTCAACGATCCTAGAAAGCTCAAGTTCCATAATATCCCAATCATCTTGGAATATCCGACCATACGCTGGGTCACTCAGTTTCATAACTCGCAAGCACCAACTTCCACCGATAACTCTCACTGTCGACTTTCAACCAGATGCATCTTGTTCGTTATTCGCCCGCTCTAACCCGAGAGAAAAAACCACCTTCCTGAGCTTCCATAACAGACCAACATCTTTGAAAACACAGGTCTTATCGATTAAAGTTTCTCGAGACAAAAAACCGTCTCGCATTCGCGTCATCAAACCCGAAAAAGTTCAACCCTGAAACTGCCCAAATTCGAAAAATCATATATGAAAATCCAATGGTCCGATCAATCTCTAATTTTTAACACAACTAGATCTATTTGTGTATAATCAGCAGCCCAAACATTGTCGATCCAGCGGTAGAAGAACCCACAATTTCTCGCACAGCTGCGCAAACAAACCCCAAAAGGGTTTTTCCTGGCGGCTGCAAAATTCTAAAAAATATAAATCCAAATTGAAAGGTCCGATCACTACTAATTTTGGATATGTTTTAGATCTAAATATCTACCACCTACAGAAAAAGTTTCAAGACGATCCGACGGTTAACGAACCCCCTACGAATTTTCGACCACACCTCTGCAATTTAACCCTAAACCGAGTTACTGCAACTTTGGAAAATTGAATCTCCCAATCCAACCGTCTGATCACTTTCAAATATGGTACACGGCCGGATCTATGAGTCTTTAACCTACGGTTAAAATATCATGGAGATCTAACGAAGCCGCTACGAATTTTCTACCACAGCTGCGCCAGAATTTTGAATTTTTGAAAAAATATCTTTCACAACAAAAAACTATCGATCCGACCACCGACTCCGTTATCACCGCGAATCACCACAATAATCTATTATAATCATAGACCAATTTTAATAGATTATCTCATGAGTACATAGACATACCCGTGAGTTCTTCGCGATCTCTTCAACTAAGCCCTTTGATCTCGATACATGTTGTACAAAACCCGTCGTTCGTTCACCATGCTTCCAAATCGCCATCGCTCCCACTCGAAACCTGAGCTCTTGATACCACTTGTTAGGAATTATAGAACCCAAACAAGACCGGTGATTTAAACCAATCACCAAACTCACGAACGATAATCGATAAAATAAAGCATGAAACGATAAATGTAAACGACACGGGATTTAACGTGGTTATATCCCAACTCCAAAACACGGAGAAGGGTTTACTCCACGGGCGCAAACCAGAGATTCTTCACTATAATTTGCGTGCACGTATGTTTGGGTTACAATAGGATGCTTAAATAGTCAAAACTCAACAAGGAAATAGCTTTGGGAACAAGTAAACACGTTTTTGAAAACTTCCTCGTCAGACACTAGCCGCGCCGGGCCCAGAAAGGGCCGCGCCGCGCCTCCACGGCAAAATCTAAAACAATTTTTTTCTCAACTTTTTTTTTAATACTCTCATTTTTTTTTTCTCAACTTGACCCATGTTCACATCCTTGTCTAACTCGCTTCGCACTCCAACAGCTTTCACTTGTAACTCGCACCACACTAGCTCGGAATTGGGGAACAAGGTGTGGCAAGCACATAGTGTGTACGTGTGGATACTTAATTTGGAGAAATCAAAATCAAAAAGTCTTCAAAGGTGTGAATTGGAATGCTCCAATGGCTTTGAACGAAATACAAGCCAAATCGTTTGAATGGATTTCTCAAAGACTAAAGAAGACTAAAATTGATTGTCAAATTTGGATTACAAATCCTATGAGTTTATTTGAATAGCATATGTTATGTCGGGCTTGAATGAATCCTCTTTGTCCGAGATTCATCGGTGATTAATGTTTTCATATGTTGTGAAATTATGTTTCGAGTGTGTACTACCTGTTAATGTAGTACATTACTGTTGGATTATTATTAGTTAATAAAATTTCTTTGCTTTTCGAAAAAATATATATGTTATTTTATCTTTAGTTAATATAAATCAATGAATTTTAAATGGCCTTTAAATGGCCATGGCCATAAAACTTAAATGGGGTTCATTGATCAAATGAGTCGGCGGATATTATATTCATATTTATTTATATTTAAAGTAATCTATATTATACTATATTAATAACAAATATAAAAATAGATCATCTAAGTATCTAACAATTAATCCTAGCCATTCATTCATAAACCACCACTAGATCTAAACCATTAAAAAAGATTATGACCTCATAATGTTCAAGATTAGAAATAATGAGACCAAAATACCCTTTCAATTAGAAAAAATACGGGATGAAACAAAGAAAATAGAGGTTCTTTACAGTTTCATTCATTCACGTTACTTTCTCTCTATAAAAACCCTAATTAATTGTTCTACGCTACTGTAAGAACTAGAGGGGGGTGAATAGTTCCAAAAATTGATTTGTTAAAACCTTTTCAGTTTAGGATATCCTACGGTCGACCGTAGATGCGACCGTGGATGTTGTGTTCAACAATGATGTTGTTTTCAAGTCCAAGGAACTAGTTTTAACAAAATAGTATGCTTGTGTTTGTTAGACTATATATGAAATGAAGTAAAATGCACAAACACAAGGATTTATAGTGGTTCGGGTGGATGTTAACTAATCCACCTTAATCCACTCCTCAATTCTACGAATTGAGAGTTTTCTTCACTATGATACCCGAAACCCGGTGGAGTGTCCGGATACAACACTAGCTCCTCGATAAGCCGTTACTTATGAACCCTTACGTCCCTTTAAAAAATTCACAAACACCATATGCTCTTACCACAAGATCCTAATGCTCTAGCCTAGTGAAATCACAACTACCTTCTAGATCCCTTTAAGAAGATAGCTTACAAGTAAACTTATAGCTAAGCTTACAATCACTCATAGTTCTTCAATAGGTCACACCAACTTATTTCCCAATGGAATTGATCAACTTCCTAGATCCCTTTAAGGAAGTTGAATCATTAAGCAAGATGGTGTTTCCTACCATAAGAACTATCTAACTTCCTTGACCCCCTAAGGAAGTATCTTACAAAGTAAACTTAAAGATACAAATGATAAGCATAAAGTTTACATTTCAATTCTACTTAGTGTAAGTAGAATATCTCTTTCTCTTTTATAATCTCTAAATAGATGTGTGCTTGAGGCTTGGGAGATTAGTTGATATGACTTTGAAAGTATGTTGAAAGAGGTGGTCTTCAAGTGTCTTCAAGCCTTGTTTAAATAGGCAATAGAAATGAAAGTCTTGTTTCTTCATAAAGTTACTTACACAAAGATTCTCTTTGACTTGGAAGTATTCATTGATTATAACCCATCAATGCATGTGTCAACATTTGATCTTGGAAGCATGCATATGATACTTGCCAAATAGAAATCTTCCAAAATACTTCTTGTAAGCATGCATGTGATATTCAAGTAAGTACTTGACAAGTAGCAACCTTTCAAATTCTCTTTGTAAGACTTATATGCATGTGTCAACATCTAATCTTGTGACAAACCATAATACTCCAAACTTCATATCCCAAGACTTTAACCATTTGTCTTTTCATTGGTGGAAGTATCTAGCTCTTTAGAACCTTGTTACATCTTAATTGAACTAGTTTAGATCTAGTTGGAACTTAATGATCCTTGTTACAACCTTCACTAGCTTGAACTAATTACATTTACATACATACAATGGTACTTAAAATTAATGTGAGAGCACCTCTTTAATTGGGAATTTAATGACCATTATTAGTATGTTTAAGTGACATCATGTAATAGGATAAAAGGATATAACACTTTTGTGTTTAATCTTATTTCAAGTATAAAATGTCATTAAGATGTCATTAGGTGTGATTAGTAAAAATTAAAATCTTTTGGTTCAAAACTCTTTTAGAATCAAATAAGGAAACTATTATAAGCATGTTTAAAAAGGTTTTGTAAATTATAGATGCCGGGAACTAGTCAAACTTTATTTGGTCAAAATTGGTAACAGAGAAATCTGCGATCGGGCTGCAGTCGTCTGTGAAGTCAGTCGTAGATTTATAGTTTCAGAAAAACTTAAACTCGTTGGTACAGGACACACACGGTTGGATTCACGGTCGACCGTAGTTCAGCCGTGTAACATTTTTACCAGGTTAATTATTTATGTATTGGTCTTTTGCTAGAGATAATGTAGGCTTATGAACTCACGTCGTCTTACATATGATTAAGCACTTATCTTTTTTATGTCATCATCAAAACAAAGTGATTAACATTTGAATATTATCATTGGATCATTAACCAACATTCTCCCACTTTTTGATGATGACAAACATATAGGTAAGTGCTTAGTTATGTAAGCCGACATAAGTGTTAACGTCACTTACCATACACTTTCTCCTCCTTTTGTCGAAGCAAAAAGGTTAGCTCTCCCTGGAACTAAGCGCGCCCTAGAGTAATGCTCCCCCTTAAATCTTACATAGCGGTAGATGATATAGCCCCCCTTGAAATGTACAATATAAGACTCATATAAAAGAGGATTAGTCTACACATAAGTCATAATATTAAGTAAGGAGTGATATGAACTCAACGAGCTGGATAAACCTTCAGTCAAGGGTTAGTGCACACACATAATAATATATAGCAATCATAAGAATCATTGTGTGTCATAGATAACAAAGATAGTGGAGTGAGCATTAAAAGTGTGTATGAACCACCACATATCAGAGTTAATGAATAGTATATCATGCAACATTATCATTAAGTACCAACATTACTCCACTAGTTCTACCTATTTCATGCATTTATAGAAGCAAGTAGGTTTAAGTAAGCATATAAAACCATATAGCATAGCATGGTATACATATTGCACATAGTACAATGTGGAAACATAAGTGAGAGTAGCATGCAAAAGCTAATATACATTAGATCAATTGTCACACAAACAATCATGCATAACAATCATATTTTATAAGCTTAGATGCTAGAGCATGAATGAAAGAAAGTAGGTTCAAACATGCATGTTAAAATACAAGCATAACATAGCATGGCAAAAAAGTAAGAGCATCACACGTAATCATATCATGCAACACCATAGATACTAACATAGTAGTTTCAACAAGCATGCAAGGAAACAAGCATGTCATACATATGGAACATATCATAAGCAAAGCATGTCAAGCAATAGTGATGAATAAGGCATATATGATAAGTCGAAACGTTATCCACATGATAAGTTATTGATGTGTGCACGGAGGTATACGAAATACTATTATTTTTATTACGAAATACGATACAAATTACACAAGTTTTATATATTTATTTACGGATGGAATATACCTAAACCTTGCTACAACACTATAGGCAGTGTACCTAATCGTAGAGTAGTGTAGTTTTTAGTAAGTCCGGTTCGTTCCACAGGGAGCCAGTGATTACGTACTATATTTTTAACAACCATATATATATATATATATATATATATATATATATATATATATATATATATATATATATATATATATATATATATATATATATATATATATTATAAAAGGGGGGGGGGTTTACCGTTTAATGACCGGTTTGTCGATTTTAAATAAAGCGTAAAGATAAATGACGATAATTAAAATGCGTAAAATAAATAACGATAAATAAATGACGATATATAAAATTGCGATAATTAAAGTGCGCTAAATAAAATGACAGTAAATAAAATGGCAGTAAATAAAAGTACGATGAGAAATACAATAAAAGAATTATGATTATTTAAACTTTCGTAATCATGATGTTTGACGTTTTGATTTTAATTTATTACTCTGGGTTAATTGTCCTTTGTCCCAGTTTATTTGATACCTATCTGGGTTTTTCCCATAATAGTCCATCGGTCATAATTATAAAATGCTCGTCAAATTAACCTTATTCCCGAAGTCAAATATTCCAACTAATTAGGGATTCGAACTGTAACAAGGTTTTAATACTTTGTTTAATGATTACACCAGGTTATCGACTGCGTATAATCCAAGGTTTTAAAACTTTGTTAACAATTACACCAATTACCCTTGAGTGTAATCCACCCCTGTTTTAATAAGATATGAATATTAATTTACCCACTTGATCAGTTTGAATAATCAATTACCCAACCCGAATAATTAATTAAATGATTTTAACAGATGTCGTATAAATGTCACTAAATAAAACATTCATAATCATTTAATAATTATTAGATTAACTAATTTGAAGATAGGTTCGACAGATTCCAATGAATTGTCATTCGATTAGACAATACCCCCATCTATTAATGGTCCATAGTCCAATGTCCACAAGTGTCGGTCTTTTGTCCAAACCCAAATTATGGTCCAAAGCCCAATAACCCCATCTTTAATATTTAGTCCAACATCACGATTACTTTGGCTCAAATAAGCATAATAATAACTTAGTTACGAGACATTAATTTAAAAAGGAAGAACATAGATTACAGTGGTGATTAATCGCGTAGAGTTACACGGATAAAGTTTCAACTTTAAAACCCGTAAAACATTCTTACAATAACCTTCTTATTATTAACTTAAATTAAAATTATAATTATAAATAATAATATATATATTATATTGTTTACAGAAAGAAAGGAAATGAAAAAGAGGTAATTGAATCGAGCAGAATGCGTGGCCTTTTATAGGCCCACTTTGAACTGTACAGCTCTGCCAGTGCGGAAGTTTTGTGCCACACAGCTCCGCGAGTGCGGAGCTTCGAATTCCAGCTCACCAATTTTTGGCCATTTGCTTGTCGACATAATTAATAAATATATATAATATATATATACTTTATATAATTATATATATATATTATATTTTATTCTTGTGCATAGTTAACTTGTAATTTTAGCTCTGTTGACTCGCGCATTGATGCTCAGTTCATGTCTCGGTTCTGGATTTTCGAACGTCCTTTTGTACATTTAGATATCTTGTACTTTGCGTTTCGCGACTTGTACTTTTGTAAATTTTAGACGTTTCTCATCAATAATTTGAACCACTTGGATTGTATCTTGTACATTTGAGCTTTTTGGTCATTTTCATCTTCAAATCGTCGTTTTCGCCTTTTGTTTTCGCACTTATTTAATACGAACGATTACAACTTAAAAATAGAACAATTACAACTAAAAACTTTACATATTGTAAGGATATTGCTACTAAATATATGTTCCTTTTTAGCATTATCAAATATCCCCACACTTGAACGTTGCTTGTCCTCAAGCAATACAGAACTTGAAATAAAAATCACACTTCACTCGAATCACTTTTTTATTCTCATACTTTATACATCAGTGATTTTGATATGGCGATATAGACAATGATATTAACGATGTGGTTTACAGTCCCACATGACTATGAAAATTTAGATCCTTTAAGGAAATTGGATCTTTATGAAAACATTTGATCTTTTGAAAATTCATTCTAGCTTTTACCCTAGATAAGTTTTCCGGGAAAACCCTTCACCGGTGTTGCAAAATATTTTTGTGGATTGTGTGGGTTTCAGATTTTTAAATTTTAGCTCAAAACTTGCGGTTTTGTGTCACCCACTTGCTAACCTTGTATTAGAAAAGTAACACGTCCAGTATACTTGCTCCGTATATTACCTTTCGGTAAGCTACCGTCCAGTTGTAAAAGAAAGCGTTAAACAAGCAACTGTTAAGGCGATGTCTAATGACATGCATTTGATTATGGTCCACAACGTGTCGGATGCAATTACTATCCTTTGTAGGAGAAATAGTAAAGATCACCCTATAATTTTTCGGTCTGGCACAAGGTCCTGTCTTCGACCATGCTATGCAACCACCGTTCTTACGGTTGACACCCGATTTGGTTCAGGTGACCTAATGAATTCTGATGAATTCTCAGGATTTTACGTTCAATGTTAATGAACGCATTGAAAATGGGTTTTCAGAAAACAAATCGGTTTTAATTTGATCAAAATATTTTCTCGTTCAAGCTCGAGTTTAGATATCATTGAATTCCATGAGTTTGTAATCCTCAATCTTTAAGGTCAATCTCAAGGATTGAGTAATATCAGGCTTAAAAGCTGATTTTTAATCTTTAAAGAGATTATCCTTTCTGGGGGTCTGATTCATTAGTTTTATCAAGCTAATTTGCACGGTGCCCTCCCCATTTTACGAGACAGATCCTCTCATGGTTAGAATAAGTCTGACCACTTGGCGACCCTGTTTGATGCTGAGGTCCGTGGATTTCCTGCTGATTTTAGATATGACTTTTCTAGATTTTTCGTCAACCTACAGCTAGCCTGGACGACAACTTCCTGACCTAAATCAAGAAGCGCGTGTCTTTTTAGGAAGACTTTACTTCCTTTTAATGATGGAATTGATTCATCGTGTAGATCCATCTTTCTTTCAAATATATTACAGTAAATCAGGTAAAACTGATTAGTTTAGTCCACAACAAAAGTACATGCAATAATCTTGTACAAAAATATGTGATATATGTTTTAAAGAACTTGGTGCATTCTGAAATGTCCCGTTCTTATTGATTAAAAACGTTCCATATTAATTGATTTCGTTGCGAGGTTTTGACCTCTATATGAGACGTTTTTCAAAGACTGCATTCATTTTAAAACAAACCATAACCTTTATTTCATCAATAAAGGTTTAAAAAGCTTTACGTAGATTATCAAATAATGATAATCTAAAATATCCTGTTTACACGCGACTATTACATAATGGTTTACAATACAAATATGTTACAACGAAATTAATTTCTTGAATGCAGTTTTTACACAATATCATACAAGCATGGACTCCAAATCTCGTCCTTATTTAAGTATGCGACAGCAGAAGCTCCTAATAATCACCTGAGAATAAACATGCTTAAAACGTCAACAAAAATGTTGGTGAGTTATAGGTTTAACCTATATATTATCAAATCATAATAATAGACCACAAGATTTCATATTTCAATACACATCCCATACATAGAGATAAAAATCATTCATATGGTGAACACCTGGTAACCGACATTAACAAGATGCATATTTAAGAATATCCCCATCATTCCGGGATCCTCCTTCGGACATGATATAAATTTCGAAGTACTAAAGCATCCGGTACTTTGGATGGGGTTTGTTAGGCCCAATAGATCTATCTTTTGGATTCGCGTCAATTAGGGTGTCTGTTCCCTAATTCTTAGATTTCCAGACTTAATAAAAAGGGGCATATTCGATTTCGATAATTCAACCATAGAATGTAGTTTCACGTACTTGTGTCTATTTTGTAAATCATTTATAAAACCTGCATGTATTCTCATCCCAAAAATATTAGATTTTAAAAGTGGGACTATAACTCACTTTCACAGATTTTTTTACTTCGTCGGGAAGTAAGACTTGGCCACTGGTCGATTCACGAACCTATAACAAATATGTACATATATATCAAAGTATGTTCAAAATATATTTACAACACTTTTAATACATTTTGATGTTTTAAGTTTATTAAGTCAGCTGTCCTCGTTAGTAACCTACAACTAGTTGTCCACAGTTAGATGTACAGAAATAAATCGATATATATATTATCTTGAATCAATCCACGACCCAGTGTATACATATCTCAGTATTGATCATAACTCAAACTATATATATTTTGGAATCAACCTCAACCATGTATAGCTAACTCCAACATTCACATATAGAGTGTCTATGGTTGTTCCGAAATATATATAGATGTGTCGACATGATAGGTCGAAACATTGTATACGTGTCTATGGTATCTCAAGATTACATAATATATAATACAAGTTGATTAAGTTATGGTTGGAATAGATTTGTTACCAATATTCATTTTAGCTACGTGAAAACAGGATATTTTAGATTATCATTATTTGATAATCTACGTAAAGCTTTTTAAACCTTTATTTATGAAATAAAGGTTATGGTTTGTTTTAAAAATGAATGCAGTCTTTGAAAAACGTCTCATATAGAGGTCAAAACCTCACAACGAAATCAATTAATATGGAACATTTTTAATCAATAAGAACGGGACATTTCAGTTGGTATCCGAGCGTTGGTCTTAGAGAACTAGAAAATTTGCATTAGTGTGTCTTATCGAGTTTGTTAGGATGCATTAGTGAGTCTGAACTTCGACCGTGTTTTCTTTAAAAATGATTGCTTAACATTTTTGTTGGAAACTATATATTATTAACATGTATATATTATGTGATATATTAATCTCTTAACATGTGTGATATTGTGTGATAGATGTCTACCTCTAGCACAAATCCCATTGACTCACCTAATAATAACAAAGAGTCGAATATATATTGGACTGATTCACAAGTTCCCGAAGAAGAACCGGAAGAAGAATCAGAACCGGAAGAGGAGGAACCGGAGGAGGAAATAGAACCGGTGGGGGAAATAATAAAACGGTTAAGTAAAAGAAAATCCTCAACCAACCGACCAAGGTTAATTATGGTCAATGGTGTTTCCGCCAAGGAAGCAAAATATTGGGAGGATTACCAATTCTCCGATGAATCGGATTCCGACGAGAATTCCGATGATGTTATAGAAATTACCCCAACTGAATTTAAAAAGGCAAAAGAAAATAATAAGGGAAAGGGCATAAAAATAGAGAAATCTAATTCCAACCCCGATGAGCTTTATATGTATCGTTAACCCCCGAAGCCCTTAAGTTGTAACAATGACCCGAGAACCTCTAAACTGCCAGGTTTTTCTAAACCGTTGTGGAAAACGACATCTCGTATTAGGGGAACATCATATATCCCTAGAAACTTGGTAAAACGAACCAAAACCGAAGAAGAAGAAACGAGCGAGTCGGAATAAGATAGTTGTATTCGTGTGGTGTAATATATGTAATATAGTGTGCTTATGCTTTATGATATATGTAAAAATTGCTTGTATTAATAAGTATTTTTTTTATGAATCTAACTCTTGTCTATTTTACAGTATAAAAACACAAAATGGATAGACAACTCAATATTTTAAGAGACCTACCCGGAGACATGATTGATGAAATCTTGTCTAGAGTCGGTCAGAATTCTTCGGCACAACTATTTACGGCGAAATCAGTTTGTAAGACATTCGAAGAACGTTCCAAGAATGTCTTGGTTTATAAGAGACTTTCGTTTGAAAGATGGAGGATATCACATTGGGAAACCCATAAGTTACGATGTGTTTACTTTGATGCATATATTGCGGGGAACCCAAATGCTATTTTACGCAACGGGTTAAGAAATTATTTTGACTCAATGTATCCGAATATAGGACTTCATGATTTAGAAAAAGCGGCTAACATGCAACATAAAGAAGCATGCTATGCTTACGGGTTAGTAATGTTCGCTTCTCACCAAAGTGAGAAAAAGAACATCGGGCTACAACTATTAAACAAAACGTTCTCACAAGTGACGGAGTCGGTAATTGGGGTAAGAAATGAGGTTTTTAGGTTATTACGAGACTGTTGGTCATTACGTAACCCTCGTCCCTTTGACAACGTTACAACACGTTGTCTTATCAATGGCCATAACGGTTATGTTCCACAAGACGAAGGATGGGAAGTAGTCCTAGTAAAACCAGAATGCATGACTTGTTTCTGGACGTATGAATTACGTGTCTTTATTGCCTTTGCTGAACGACTTGTGTACTAGCTAGAATTATCTTCACAACTATCTTGTATCAAAGTTATTGTGTCCTATATTTCATGCTTTATGTAAAATAAGCGGTATTGTAAGTTTGTAAAATATTGTATAAAAGTTTGAACGCGAAATATTATTATAATCAGTTTTTCATATAGAATTGTAGTAGTTGAATTGTATATTAGCTACTAAGTATGAACTTAACGGGTAGGTACTACCCGAATTTAAACTTATAAAACGCTAATATGAAGAAAAAGCTTTTATAAATGAGTTCATATTATGCTACGAAATACTATTAACTACTCTTAATATTCTGTATGATTAACTTGTTCCATTTGACTATTTTGAAGGAAATGGCACCGACTACTCGACACACCGTGAATATGAATGAAGAGGAATTCCGTACTTTTCTAGCTTCAAACATAGCCGCAGTACAGGCTGTGCTACGTACCAACAATAGCCTTGGATCTAGCAGTACAGGAAATCGTGTAGGATGCACCTACAAAGAATTCACTGCCTGCAAACCTTTGGAATTTGATGGAACCGAAGGACCGATCGGATTGAAACGGTGGACCGAGAAGGTCGAATCGGTGTTTGCCATAAGTAAGTGTACTGAAGAGGACAAAGTGAAGTACGCTACGCATACCTTCACAGGTTCTGCGTTAACATGGTGGAATACCTATCTAGAGCAAGTGGGACAAGATGATGCGTACGCACTACCGTGGTTAGCATTCAAGCACTTGATGAACGAGAAGTACCGTCCCAGAACCGAGGTCAATAAGCTCAAGATAGAACTTAGAGGGTTACGAACCCAAGGATTTGATATTACCACGTACGAAAGACGATTCACAGAATTGTGCCTATTGTGTCTGGGAGCGTTCGATGATGAGGAAGAGAAGATCGTCGCGTTTGTGAAAGGATTACCGGAAAGAATCCAAGAAGATATAAGTTCACACGAGCCCGCCTCCATACAATAGGCATGTAGAATGGCTCACAAACTAGTGAACCAGATTGAGGAAAGAATTAAAGAACAGACGGCTGAAGAGGCCAATGTGAAGCAAGTCAAAAGAAAGTGGGAGGAAAACGGCGATAAGAATCACCAATACAACAACAACAGCAATTACAATAATAATCGCAATAATTATCCCAACAATCGCAACATCAATCGCAACTACAACAAACGGCCCAACAACAACAACAACAACAACAACAACAACAACAACAACAGCAACTACAACAATCATCCGAACAACAATAACAACCGCAACAACAACAACAATCAGAAGCAGCTATGCCAAAGGAGTGAAAAGTATCACTCGGGGTTCTGCACCCAATTTTGAAACAAGTGTAAAAGAAATGGTCATAGCGCGGCGAAGTGTGAGGTCTACGGACCAGGGGTTAACAGAACGAAAGGAACAAATGGTGTCGGAACGAGTAATGGCGGAGCAAGTAGTGTCGGAGCAAGTTATGCCAATGTAGTTTGTTATAAATGTGAAAAATCGGGCCACATTATTAGAAATTGCCCGAACCAGGAGAACACGAATGGACAAGGCCGCGGAAGAGTTTTCAATATTAATGCGGTAGAGGCACAGGAAGACCCGGAGCTTGTTACGGGTACGTTTCTTATTGACAATAAATCTGCTTACGTTTTATTTGATTTGGGTGCGGATAGAAGCTATATGAGTAGAGATTTTTGTGCTAAATTAAGTTGTCCATTGACGCCGTTGGATAGTAAATTTTTACTCGAATTAGCAAACGGTAAATTAATTTCAGCAGATAATACATGCCGGAATAGAGAAATTAAACTGGGTAGCGAAATATTTAAGATTGATTTGATACCAGTAGAGTTAGGGAGTTTTGATGTAATAGTTGGCATGGACTGGCTGAAGAAGGTGAAAGCAGAGATCGTATGTTATAAAAATGCAATTCGCATTGTACGAGAAGAAGGAGAACCCTTAATGGTGTACGGAGAAAAGGGCAACATGAAGCTACATCTTATTAGTAATTTGAAGGCACAAAAACTAATAAGAAAAGGTTGCTATGCTGTTCTAGCACACGTCGAGAAAGTACAAACTGAAGAAAAGAGCATCAATGATGTTCCCGTCGCAAAAGAATTTCCCGATGTATTTCCGAAAGAATTACCGGGACTACCTCCACATCGATCTGTTGAATTTCAAATAGATCTTGTACCAGGAGATGCACCAATAGCTCGTGCTCCTTATAGACTCGCACCCAGCGAGATGAAAGAACTGCAAAGCCAACTGCAAGAACTATTAGAACGTGGTTTCATTCGACCAAGCACATCACCATGGGGAGCTCCTATTTTGTTTGTCAAGAAGAAGGATGGTAAATTTAGGTTGTGTATTGACTACAGAGAGTTGAACAAACTTACCATCAAAAACCGTTATCCACTGCCAAGAATTGACGACTTATTTGATCAACTACAAGGCTCGTCGGTTTTTTCGAAGATCGATTTACGTTCTGGATATAATCAAATGCGAGTAAAGGAGGATGATATTCCAAAAACTGCTTTTAGGACGCGTGTAACGACCCAGAAATTTTCGACCAAATTTAAACTTTAATCTTTATATTATTCCAACACGATAAGCAAAGTTTGTTAAGTTAAATCTCAAGAATTTTAAACTGTGTTCATACATTCATTATAACCTCGACCAAATTCCGACGATTCACGAACCGTTATATATAAATAGATATGTATATGTGTATATATATATATATATATATATATATATATATATATATATATATATTATAACTTGAGAATATTAATAAAGTATTAAACGTATAATACTTTACACGAACGTATTTGTTTCAATATGATTTTCGACGAAATTAAAAAAAATATATATTAAATGATTGAATTATCAGAAACATTGAATTATGATTACAAGTCTCTGTTGAGAGGTCCACTATGATTTGAGAAAATCTATTCCTCTTAACGATATTCAGAATAATTTGTAAAGCTATTTATAAATAAAAACAAAAAGTGTCATTTACGAAAGTTAGACAAAAGTTAGTGGAGAATTGGTTTCCATAATATTTTATTA
Organism: Rutidosis leptorrhynchoides; assembly: GCF_046630445.1. Classification (NCBI taxonomy): domain Eukaryota; kingdom Viridiplantae; phylum Streptophyta; class Magnoliopsida; order Asterales; family Asteraceae; genus Rutidosis; species Rutidosis leptorrhynchoides. The sequence goes on from NC_092334.1 coordinate 545,622,405, forward strand.
ATCTATTTTCAAACGTACAAAGACGTTTTCAGTTTAAAAAGAACTTTATTATTAAAACGTATATAACTTTTATAAATATCTAGAATCACTTTTGACAACTCATTACTTAACCAGTATAATAAATATAACGATATTTATATTTTATTTCATTAAATATATATAACGATTTAAATTAATATTATATATATTTATACGCGTATTATACATACATAGTTTTTATACTTTTACTATACTTTAACTTTACCTTTACTTTACTTTTATTTTACTTTAACTTTAATAATTCATACTTTAATAATTCACTTTAATAATTCATACTTTAATAATTCACTTTAATAATTCATACTTTAATAATTCACTTTAATAATTCCCTTTAATAATTCATACTTTAATAATTCACTTTAATAATTCATACTTTAATAATTCACTTTAATAATTCATACTTTAATAATTCACTTTAATAATTCAAAAATCTATTATAAATAGAATTCAATAGGTTTCATTATTTCATAGAAACTTGAAAATATATTTCTCTAAACTCTCTCAATCGAATTACATATATATATTTTCTTTGTATTATTTCAAGATATTATTAGTATACATAAAATACTACGACGGAGTTATACTCAGACGATTTCAAAATAAGTTTTCAAACGGGATAGAGCTAAGGAAATTATGAGTTATAGCTATGGAGGTTATGGGTATTGATCGAGGGTATTGCTCGTGAGGTCAACCTAACGTTTATCATTTTCGTTGCGTCTACGTACTTTCCTGCAATATTGAATCACAATATTGATACGTTCGTGATTCTGAGACAAACCCTGCACTTGTTCAATGCCGTCATATACATAATTGCTACGAAATACAGTATTGTGAGTTTCATTTGCTCCCTTTTTAATTGCTTTTGTAATATATATTTTTGGGCTGAGAATACATGCACTGTTTTATAAATATTTTACGAAATAGGCACAAGTACTAAAACTAATTCTACGTGGGTTTAAACCAGAAATATACCCTTAGCTTGGTAACATTAAACTACTTGTCTATGTACGGTAGGCGTGAATCCTAAAGATAGATCTATTGGGTCTGACAAACCCCATCCTGACTATGGGATGCTTTAGTACTTCGTGGTTATTTTAAACACACCTGATCTGGTGTACTTCAGAAGGTAAAACATGAACGTTAAGGCTTGTTACCGGGTGTCTACAACTTATAGAATACTTTTATACACTTGCGAGTGTACATATATTTATAAACGGAAATCTTGTGGTCTATTAATATATTGAAATGATTGTTATGATAAACCTATGAACTCACCAACCTTTTGGTTGACACTTTAAAGCATGTTTATTCTCAAGTATTAAAGAAATCTTTCGCTGTGCATTAGCTCATTTTAAGGATATTACTTGGAGTCATTCATGGCATATTTTGAAAGACGTTGCATTCGAGTCATTGAGTTCATCAAGATTATTATTAAGCCAATTATAGTTGGATGTATTATGAAATGGTGTGCATGCCGTCAACTTTCGTTGTAAAGAAAGTTTGTCTTTTAAAAACGAATGCAATGTTTGTAAAATGTATCATATAGAGGTCAAATACCTCGCGATGTAATCAACTATTGTGAATCGTTTATAATGAATATGAACGGGTCCTTTCAGTTGGTATCAGAGCTGGTTTAATGCCGTTTATTAGCGGGTTAATCGTAGAGGAGGTTCTCACAGTGTTACCTGTGACGAAGCATTGGCTCTTACTCCTCGCGGTCCCTATTAGGGTTGGCTGTACTGCCGAGAGGCGGGTCGTAAAATCAGTGTCTGAGGTACGCTCAGTGGTCACAGGCGGTTAGTTGAGAAGGCACTGAGTGGGATGCGTCCCCAACTTTCAGTTGGTATCAGAGCAGTGGTCTTAGCGAACCAGGTCTGCATTAGTGTGTCTAACTGATAGTCGTTAGGATGCATTAGTGTGTAGCGACCCCGACAAATCGTCAAGTGACGGCGTCGGCTACGTGGGTCCCATTACCTGATTATAAGTCCTTAAGATAACGTTTGACCAAAATATGTCGCCTTCATTTCAAAATAAAGATTGTTTCAAAGTTTACAAGAATTGTTCAACCAAAAGTTAAGTTACAACGTTATAAGTACGATTGAAATCTAGGCGACACGGTTTAAAGTAAAGTCAAAAGACGCTCCATGAAATGCATGTATACTCGACATCGGATGCAAGTATCAAATAGTAAGCGGAAGCATGTTTCACACATTGTGAAAGACCTGAGAAAAACATAGAAATCTGTCAACGAAAACGTTGGTGAAATCATAGGTTTAAGTAAGTAAGTACAAGTGAACCACAAGATTTGCATCAATGAAATAATAGTAATACATTCCAAAAGTTTGTTTCACGAGCACCCAATTATCAAAGCTTAACATTCCTTCCATTGTATACCCCATCACTTAGTGCTAGAACAAACACTGATTCTCGAAAATATATTTCATCCGTAGACGGTAGCGAACCGTCAAAGATGAGGGTTGTCAACCCATATGGCCATATAACATAAGTTCTCGCTTACACCCGGCAAGTGTAACTAATGATAATCGAATTGAGGATTTTTGTTCTAAACTCGTATGTAGAATGTTTGTTTTCCCGTTCTTGTGTTCACTTAGTTCAAAAGAATCGTTTATGTTTTCTCATCCCAAATATAAGTTCAAAAAGAGTAAAAGTGGGACTATGATCTCACCTTGAGTGCAAGAGTTAATAAAGTACTTCAACAAGTAGACGCGTGCAAAGACAAAGCTAGTCTTGACCTAAACATATAGGTTGTATCAATAACGGTAAACACAAACGGTCAAAGATGTTCAATTAGTCCTATGGCTCGTTACGACTCGATTATATTAACATGTGAATCAACTAGTCAAGTTTCATGCAAGTTACAAGTAAATAATCATGTTAGAAAGGTTGCATAAGTATTTGATTAAGTTTGACAAAAAGTCAAACTTGGTCGGGTCAAAGTCAACGGAAAAGTCAACGGGGTCGGGTTGGATATCCGACAATTTTTCTAAGTTATATAATCATATATGAGCATGTTGGCCAAGTTTCATGTTAATCGGAGGTCCGTAGCATAGCAAACATTTTCATGTCAAATGACCAAAGCAAACAGCTAGTTTTAGTGTATCAGGACGGGGTCCCAAAAATCAGGACGGGGTCCTGATATGAAGAGTGGGACGGCGTCCCAATTGTCAGGACGGCGTCCCAATATGAAGGGTGGGACGGCGTCTAGGATGTTGGGACGGCGTCCCAAAAGGCTTACAGGTCCTGTTTGCAGAAAACACAAGGCACGAGCCAAACTTCAATCAATCCTAGTTTATGATCCGCAAACAATTAAGACATGTATTTTATATCACCGGAAAGCTCTTTCGACAAGGAACACAACTAGATACATTTCCTAAATCAAATTTATCATTTTAGACAACAAAAATCTCGTCGAAAGTTCGTTAAATGTTCCAAAACAAGGTTTCAAGTTCATCAATTGCAATTCAAGTTTCGGGAATCCAATTTATACATATGATATGCCGTTTTGAAGGAAATGAAATGTGTAATACAACTAAACACTTATCAATAACATTAACAAGCATTCAACGCATCAAAAGTTCGTTTTAAGAGTTGTCAAACCCTAACCAAATCTCAAAATCACTAATCATGTTAATGTAAGGTTTTCATGTCAATCAACACACCAAAACGAAGCTATTGAAGTAACTAACACTTTGAACACACAAACATTAACATCTAAACACATTTCATCATCCAAAATCAAAGATTAAGCATACACTTTTCATTATCAAGCTAGTTACACCTAAACATCAAGATCGAGCATACAAATCATATATTCATGTTAGACACGAGCCATAGACACTAACTAACAACATATCAAGTCAAAAACACGAATTTGAGAAATCTAGAGTTTTAGAAATGTTACCCAAACGAGATGAAGTTGGTATCAAATTGTAGAGGATGAAGAGAGGATTCCAAATATGTAATTTGTTTTGTTGTAAGCCTCCTAGATCGAATTTAGATGATGAATGATTGAATTGGGTGTTTGTGTGTGTGTTCTTGCTAGAGAGAAAGAGAGAGAGATGGAGGTGATTGAATGGTGGTGATTGGGGTGGATTAGTTGACCTAGTCAACTAGTTTGCCCCGTGTCAATTTTAGTCCCTCGAGTTTAGAAGCGGGTGCGGGATTTAACCGATCGAATATTTTTAAAACGCAAGTTAACGAGAGGTGTTATAATTAAATGACGGAATTATTATGAACGTTAGTCAACGGAAACTACGAATTTAAATAACGAAAGGTATTATTTTAAAAAAAAGACGGGCGTTAAAATAATTTAACGGAAAAATGCGGGATGTTACATTATCCACACCTCAAAAGAAATTTCGTCCCGAAATTTAGTTGGAAGTAATAATCGGTATCTCTTACTCGGGACCTAGTGTAGTAACTCTACGAATGATTGAAGGTACTTTCTTAGACATTCCACGAATCCGGATAGTCGGGGTGTTACGTTGTATTAGGGCTTGGTTTTACGATCCACAAGTTCAGCCGGTTTTTCCTATGAGGAGGAGTTTGTCATCAATAGTTGGTGCATCTAGAAGGATGGCACGTTCCTGTTCCGCAGGACACGTTTCTAAGTTTGTTACACGAAATGTAGGGTAAACGGAAACTTAATTGAGTCGGAAGTTCTAAACGATAGGAAGCGGTTCCAATACGCCCCAAGGTTTCAAAAGGTTCAATATTGCGGCTATAGCCTTTCTCGATTTCCTAAAATGGATTTTACCTTTCCAAGGTGCGGTTTCTCAATATTACGCGGTTACACACTGGGATTTGTGAGGTTTTCATCTAAGTTTGGTATAACTCTTTTGGGCGACTACGGGTCGTCTCGAGCCCTTCTCGGACTTGAACGATCTAAATTGTTGTTTCTTGATGGAGTTCAGATTTCGGTGGTTGATGCTTTGGTTAAATGAACAGGGGTATGACATTAGCGGTCATATAGGGTTTTGGAAAGTGCGTGTGAACACACGAGTGGTATCTACTGTTGTAAGAGTGATCTACTAAAGGTGACAATACGAGTTTGTGACATGTCTTTCCAAGACGTAAATCGTTCGTTTGCTCGGTTCGTCGGTTTGTGGGTGGTACGCGGTACTCATGTCTAAACGGGTCTCCAAGGTTTCTTGTAAAACTAGAAGTGAAACGAGTATTTCGATACGGAATAATTGACAAAGATACACCGTGTTGGAATAGAATCTCTTAAGATACGTTTGAACAAGTTAGTTAGGGTTCGAAAAATGTTCGTTAGGACTATTCACCCTCGTGGCGAATACTTAGGTAATATGAGGAATTTCTTTAAACGGAAATGCGAGCGATAAAGATAGGAGTGAAATGAGGACTTAGAATAGGATGAGCTTGCATCTCGAGGTTGCCATAACGTGCCTCTAGTTGTCAAAAGTTGAAGTCTGAAAGAGAAACGAGGTAGTACACGTAGTTGTATAGTTCGGGGTTGAATAATAGTTGACCGATTATCAGAAACACAAGGGCGTTAAATCAAAGAAGAGTGAAGTATCGTTGGATTGTGTGTTATCTTAAATTCCAGTAATATCAGACGGTGACGGTGAAATAACAGAGGTATGTAGTGTGGTACGTGATGACGAGAAGTTTGATCGGATCCACAATTTAGTATCCGAATTCTTCGTGTAAAATAACGAAATTTAGTTATGTTTTTTTTTTTTTTTTTTTTTTTTTTTTTTTTTTTTTGAGACGAGAGAGTATGCCTTTCGGCGTTCAAGTAGAAATATTTCCATGTTTGAGTTCCATCTAGTGCTATACGAATTTAGCTAGGAAGGTTGGTGTGAAGAATCACGTTCAAGGCTCAGACATGAAGAGGTTTAAAGTTTTCCTTAGTGAGTTAACGAGTTTAAAAGTCGTGTAACACGAGAAAAGTCAGAAATGAATCTTCGGTAAAAATAGACGAGGTCTAAGATTTTACGAATACAAGTCTGAGTTGGGAGAGTTTCCTGATTACATGTGGCTTGATTTCGAGATTGATTGTAATGCCTTGACCTTTAACATCATGGTCTAGAAAGTTGGACTTCGTTCAACAGAAATTCTCACTCGGAGAATTTGGTATAAAGTTGCTCTTTTCTCAAAAGTTCGAGCTTAAGATGGTGATGTTGTTCGTTTTCCTTCTTTACTTGAATAAGTTAAGATGTCATCTATAAATACAGATTAGTCTATATGAATTTGCATACGCGGTTCAAGAGGTTTATGGATACGGGCGAGCCCTAAATAAATCAAACGGTACTAAGAGAGATTTACAACTAACGTGGCGAGTTCGGAAAGTGGCTTAGGAGACATCGTCTCACTTAACCCCCAATTGATGATAACCGGAACGGAGGTCGATTTGGAACATACGGGATTCGTGCAAATAATCATGAGGTCATGGATGCGAGGGAGAGGGTATCGGTTTCCAACCGAAAATTTCTTAGTTCACAATAATCTATACATAAATGTAGGGCAACAATTTCTCCTTAATGAATAGGTTTTGAGTTCCTTAGTTCTATTGGTGTCGAGTTCAATTTCTTAACGTATATCCTCCGATAATATTTATAGGCACACAATATTTTTTCGTTGGTCGCTTAAATCGCCTAAATAGTATCTAGGGGAAAAGATGGAAGGTAATGAGTACAAGTCAAAGTCTTGGTTGTAAAACGTCTAGCGGTAATCGAATCGAATAAGTATGAAATATACGGTTTGTTGTGAAGAAACGTACCCGTGACTAGTCCATCGTCGTCTCGGGCATCCTAAGCGTTGATGTTGAAAGTTCAACGGCGTGCGTTGGGGTTGATTTCTTCTTTGGGCACACATTCCTAAAATGACCCAGTTGACCACATTCGAAGCAAGCACCCGTCCTGTGTGCGTTGGGCATCATTCGAGCGACGGGGGTGGTACTTCTACAACGTTTGGCGACGTGACCACTTCCTTGGCGCCGGTGGCGAAACCTGCCACATCCTTCAAAGTGATGCTTGTGGCATTCGTTACAAAAAGGTAGTTTTCCGACATAGCCTTTCTTGTCGTTGGAGGTGAAAGGCTTCTTGGAGATGTTGTTATTGTTGTGGTTGCTTGGTTGCGAGGCTTCCCATTTTCTTTTGTTGTTACCCGGGTGGTTCTCGACCATTCGTACCGGTGCTTCCATTTCATTCACCGTTTCTAAAGTTTGGTGGGCCTTTGTTAAAGCCTCTTGTAGGTTAGTGGGTTGGGATGCCATTACCCCGTGTTGAATGCTCTTAGGGAGGCCATCCATGTAAAGTTCGACTCTTAGGGATTCGGGAGTCATGAGATTTGGACACATCGAGACTAGTTCGGTAAACCGTTGATTATAAACTTCGAGGTCATTCCCAACCGTTTTTAAATTCCTTAGACCCTGCTCGAGCCTTCGAGTTTCGTCGCGCGGGAAGTATTCGGTGATCATTCTTTCTCTTAATTCGGTCCAAGAGAGTGTGTGGGCTTCATCGCTTCCCACCAATTGTACATACGTGTTCCACCACGAGAGAGCAATGCCGGTGAAAGTGAGGGTGGAAAACTTGACCTTATCTTGGTCCTGACAACCGCTTATGCTAAAAACGGATTCTGTTTGTTCAAACCATCGGGTGAGAGTAACCGGTCCCCCGGTTCCATCGAAAGTGGGAGGATTGTACTTCATGAAGTTCTTGTAGGAGCAACCTTCGATTGAATTACCGGCTCCATGATTGTTGTTGTTAGAAAAGTGATTGGCCACGGCCGTACCCACGGCGGTGGTTATCATTCGTTGAAGAGCTTGTCCTAGAGTTTCGAGAGGAGTGTTGTGTTGACCTTGGTGAGCCATTGTTCCTTCATGAGACAAGAATATCGTTGGTTAGTATTTTCAACAATACTAACCGTGGCATGGAATAAGGATAGAGAGAAAATTTTCCTTGACTCGCCTTAAATTCTCTATGTCATAATGTCGGAACGTCCATGTGAATCACCGTAATATAATCCCGGAAATTATATTACCCTGATTCTCATGTGCATTTAACATTACTTCATAAAGTCAAGGTGGCGCATCAACAAAATTTATCAACGTAAGATCAAGATCGAATACGAGTTAGATATGATAGAAGAGTTCGAGTATAAATGCACAAATAGTCAAGTAATTCCTACTTCAGTCTATATGCCGGTTGTAGTCTAGATTCACCTATGTACCCTATGACTCGGGGTGGACACAAATGAACTCTAAATCCCTACAACCAAGGCTCTGATACCACTTGTAGCGACCCCGACAAATCGTCAAGTGACGGCGTCGGCTACGTGGGTCCCATTACCTGATTATAAGTCCTTAAGATAACGTTTGACCAAAATATGTCGCCTTCATTTCAAAATAAAGATTGTTTCAAAGTTTACAAGAATTGTTCAACCAAAAGTTAAGTTACAACGTTATAAGTACGATTGAAATCTAGGCGACACGGTTTAAAGTAAAGTCAAAAGACGCTCCATGAAATGCATGTATACTCGACATCGGATGCAAGTATCAAATAGTAAGCGGAAGCATGTTTCACACATCGTGAAAGACCTGAGAAAAACATAGAAATCTGTCAACGAAAACGTTGGTGAAATCATAGGTTTAAGTAAGTAAGTACAAGTGAACCACAAGATTTGCATCAATGAAATAATAGTAATACATTCCAAAAGTTTGTTTCACGAGCACCCAATTATCAAAGCTTAACATTCCTTCCATTGTATACCCCATCACTTAGTGCTAGAACAAATACTGATTCTCGAAAATATATTTCATCCGTAGACGGTAGCGAACCGTCAAAGATGAGGGTTGTCAACCCATATGGCCATATAACATAAGTTCTCGCTTACACCCGGCAAGTGTAACTAATGATAATCGAATTGAGGATTTTTGTTCTAAACTCGTATGTAGAATGTTTGTTTTCCCGTTCTTGTGTTCACTTAGTTCAAAAGAATCGTTTATGTTTTCTCATCCCAAATATAAGTTCAAAAAGAGTAAAAGTGGGACTATGATCTCACCTTGAGTGCAAGAGTTAATAAAGTACTTCAACAAGTAGACGCGTGCAAAGACAAAGCTAGTCTTGACCTAAACATATAGGTTGTATCAATAACGGTAAACACAAACGGTCAAAGATGTTCAATTAGTCCTATGGCTCGTTACGACTCGATTATATTAACATGTGAATCAACTAGTCAAGTTTCATGCAAGTTACAAGTAAATAATCATGTTAGAAAGGTTGCATAAATATTTGATTAAGTTTGACAAAAAGTCAAACTTGGTCGGGTCAAAGTCAACGGAAAAGTCAACGGGGTCGGGTTGGATATCCGACAATTTTTCTAAGTTATATAATCATATATGAGCATGTTGGCCAAGTTTCATGTTAATCGGAGGTCCGTAGCATAGCAAACATTTTCATGTCAAATGACCAAAGCAAACAGCCAGTTTTAGTGTATCAGGACGGGGTCCCAAAAATCAGGACGGGGTCCTGATATGAAGAGTGGGACGGCGTCCCAATTGTCAGGACGGCGTCCCAATATGAAGGGTGGGACGGCGTCTAGGTTGTTGGGACGGCGTCCCAAAAGGCTTACAGGTCCTGTTTGCAGAAAACACAAGGCACGAGCCAAACTTCAATCAATCCTAGTTTATGATCCGCAAACAATTAAGACATGTATTTTATATCACCGGAAAGCTCTTTCGACAAGGAACACAACTAGATACATTTCCTAAATCAAATTTATCATTTTAGACAACAAAAATCTCGTCGAAAGTTCGTTAAATGTTCCAAAACAAGGTTTCAAGTTCATCAATTGCAATTCAAGTTTCGGGAATCCAATTTATACATATGATATGCCGTTTTGAAGGAAATGAAATGTGTAATACAACTAAACACTTATCAATAACATTAACAAGCATTCAACGCATCAAAAGTTCGTTTTAAGAGTTGTCAAACCCTAACCAAACCTCAAAATCACTAATCATGTTAATGTAAGGTTTTCATGTCAATCAACACACCAAAACGAAGCTATTGAAGTAACTAACACTTTGAACACACAAACATTAACATCTAAACACATTTCATCATCCAAAATCAAAGATTAAGCATACACTTTTCATTATCAAGCTAGTTACACCTAAACATCAAGATCGAGCATACAAATCATATATTCATGTTAGACACGAGCCATAGACACTAACTAACAACATATCAAGTCAAAAACACGAATTTGAGAAATCTAGAGTTTTAGAAATGTTACCCAAACGAGATGAAGTTGGTATCAAATTGTAGAGGATGAAGAGAGGATTCCAAATATGTAATTTGTTTTGTTGTAAGCCTCCTAGATCGAATTTAGATGATGAATGATTGAATTGGGTGTTTGTGTGTGTGTTCTTGCTAGAGAGAAAGAGAGAGAGATGGAGGTGATTGAATGGTGGTGATTGGGGTGGATTAGTTGACCTAGTCAACTAGTTTGCCCCGTGTCAATTTTAGTCCCTCGAGTTTAGAAGCGGGTGCGGGATTTAACCGATCGAATATTTTTAAAACGCAAGTTAACGAGAGGTGTTATAATTAAATGACGGAATTATTATGAACGTTAGTCAACGGAAACTACGAATTTAAATAACGAAAGGTATTATTTTAAAAAAAAGACGGGCGTTAAAATAATTTAACGGAAAAATGCGGGATGTTACATAGTGAGTCTGGACTTCGACCGTGTCTGCATGTCAAAAGTTTTGCTCATCATTTTTGTCGAAAATTACCTGCTTATCATTCTTAGTCTAGACACATCTTATTGCATTGATTGCATGAATAGTGTATAGACAAAATTTATATCTTAGCGTATCTGCTAATTCATATCTTAGCGTATCTGTTACTGTAAACTTTGCCTGACATATTCCGTAAATTCCTCCGTAATCTACGAAACCTTTTCCTCTATATAATTAGAATACCACCCGATAACCGGAAAATCATTTCATATCGAAAAATTCTTTATTCAATCGTACGAAATGGAATTCGTCATTAGTTCAAGTCCCTCGGATTCCGAAATGGAATCCCACTCAAGTTCCGAAAGCAGTGTGACCGGAATGGATCAACCAATTAGTCATCATCTATTCTGGATGAATTGGGGATGGGTTCGTAGCCTCCTTAATCATTGGAGACAAGAAGAAGGTGATCCCTTCCATCCACCACATTGCCCTCTTGGCGAAGAACCTGAAGCACTTACCGACGAACCTATCCGAAACACCATTTTCTCTCTTATTTCTAGAGTATCTCGTCACGATTACATACTACACCAAATTCTAGATTTTATTTATCCGCTCGTCCAAACCGACAATCACCCCGGTGTAATAGAAGAAGTCAACTAGCTTCGCGATCGGGTAGTGGCTTTGGAGAATATGGTGCAAAGGTTACAAACACCAGCAGCAACACCAGTAGCATAAACAGTACCACCATCAGCAACACCCACAGTACCATCACCACCACCAACAACAACATCCACATCCCACACCGCAACATCACAATCTGTATCTCAAACATCAACGTCATACGCCCTGTAAATATCCAGGAATATCAACAACAACAAACGATGAAGTATTAATTCATAAACTTCATTGAAGAGATATCTCTACGGCAGTTATGTAATCTCCAAAATCTTAGAGATTATTTAATTCTGACCGTAAATCGGATGAGTGAACGGAGATGGTAGAGTAGAAACTTTGATCGAAAATGGTGTACGATTTTCAAGCTAGAATTGTTTTACCAACAGCATCAACAGGACCGTAGCATCATCAACACAGTCAGTGCCGTCAGTATCGTCAGAATCAACAGCACCTGTAACATCACAAACTCTGTCAGTTCAAGATTTATTGTGGACATCATTACGAATCAACAACAAATATATTGTATCAACGAGTTATGAAGTATTAACTCATTTCCAATCGAAAGATTTATATGTATATTTTATATGTATAAATTTTTAAACCATAATAAATCTTCCCGTACTAAGCTATTATGTGTGAATCTTAACTACTCAGTTAATTCATATTACAAATATGCAATGATGTACGTCCTTCTTCCGCAACTTAACCATCGTTAATTACAATCTCTGTCTCAATTCAATAAAAATCCAATTCATAATAAATCAAGTGTATTATTCGAATATATGTTTGATTTTACACTTTCATCATCAATGTACTCGAAACTTTTCAAATAACATCATTCGTACCTTGCGAAGTTCACAAGAATTTCACGAAAACCAACAAATAACAAAGTAATGATTCATAATTTCAATATTATTAAAGAAATAATTATGCAATTTATAAAGTTTTAGGGATTACTCAATTCTAGTTCCAACCATAAAACAAATGAGTTTAATTTAATATTAATTCATTAAATCTATATTACATCTAAAGAAAATATACACATATATTTTCATAAAGACTGTAATAAACTTCTTTTGTACAAAATATTAATTGTGAAAATTTTTTAATGGGTAGGTAATATCCGAGAGATATATAAATTCACAATTAATATATTACATTTTTCGAAACTGATTCAGCAATCATCAACTATACTCCCTACTTTCACAACAATATCCATTCTTTCATATAAATCAAAACAATCATACTCATTCAAATTCAATTACATATTCTGATTTTGAAATCGCATAATTCAATTCGAAATATAACCAGTATCATCACTCTTAGATTCCTATATCTTTTAAAGCTATACTTTGACTTCAAAAATGTGTTAGAACATCATATGTATTAACGATTACAATATGTGCTCAAACCCTACGAAATTCCTGAAGACACTTCAACTAAGGAACAATCGAGATGATGATCCAACCACATGTTACCCACAGTTATACACCTGAAAAACTCTCAAAACCCAAGTCATAGTTCGACACGTATCTGTGTTAGACCCTTTGGCATTTACTAGCTAAAATAACTTTTCAATTCCGTTTCAAAATAGACAGTTTTGTCACAGCTCCAGCAAGTCAACTTCGACTTCTCAATCAAAACAGTCTTATTATAACCTCGATAAATACGTTGCCCTTTCGCCAACATTACCGGGGGAATCATTTATATTCACCACATTAGCAATAAACTTACCAACAACTTCACTGATATTTGACTTTCCAAAAAAAAAAAAAATCATTATAATTATCGAAACCCTATCATATACTCATTCGTACCTTATAACAAGAATTGCCATACCAATTATTGAGAATCAGCAATCAGTATTTTGAAACCTCGCAGCATGTCTACATCAACAATTACATATACACACAATGTCTACCTCCAAGACTTACATTCTTTGAATGAGAAATTTCTGAAAAACACCCTAAACTGCGAACTAGTTCTCGAAATTTTGAAAAATGCTGATGAAGCAGCAAAAACTGTAAACGACCTTAACAGTAAAAAGTTGGATGATAAAGGATAGTATATTGGCAAAGCTCAGAAAAAGAGAAGCTTTGGAACTGGAAAACGGATTGAGCAAAGTATGAAGGAGGCTGTGGACAAATCACAAAGGCTGAACCTGCCTTTAAAGAATCCAAATGATTCAGTACTTGCTGAAGTCATTAACGAATACCTTGCTCCTGACTCTAAACCCCTGCAGACAATATCCTTCATCATCCTCTGATATTAGACATTCTAAGATATCATCGTATCTTTCATTATAAATATCATCCATACTTCTGAAGATATTTTTATAATTATTCTTATCTGAAATCATTTACCTCTTCGCGCTATCTATATTATATCATAAAAGAAACTATTTTAGTTTCTAAATTCTGAAACATTCAAGTTTAAAATAGGAATATTCTTGAAGAAGTGTTGGGAGCTGAAGCATGAGTTAGTATAATATAATGACACTTGATCAACGTGATTATATTACAGTAATTCATGCTGAGTTTCTAAATGGAACATGATGATTCACAGATCATAACGTCATCATGTGCTATGTTACACGACTCTTGTATTCTCTTTGATCTCTAAATATCAAGAAAATATTTCTTGATGATTCGGCCTTTTCCGAGGTATTCTGGTAATTTGACAAGTCAAGATCGTGCCATTACAATTTCCTTCCTAGAACATTAACAATGTTCATTCTGAAATTTATATCTGCGAATTCTGGACCATTACAAGCGGTGCTTAATCGCAAGAAGAAGAAACGAAAGGATCAAGCTCCGAACTAGAAATGGGAGTATAAATCATAGCAAATAGAAGAGAGCATTAACTGTGGATGACAATGATTATAGAAGAAGCAAGGACTTTGAAATATAAGGGAAGATATAAAAACAACAACCCAGAAATCACAAACCGTATATATCAATGCATATAGCAATATAAAGACACGGGAGAATTAAAAACACTATAAAACCAAGAGTATAGTAGAAGTAAATAGATTCTTCCGGAGGCAGATGAAAAAGAAGAGCGATAGATATGAAAGTGAGGAGTATATCAAGAATCAGCACTGGATGAAGCATATTGACAAATACTTTAAAATATGAGTTGAGAAGGTGTGAGTTGTAAGAAAACAAATGAGGTGGATTTATAGTGAAATATCCGACAGAGAAATCAAAATGGATTATCGCATTAATTCGAAGAGGATCATAATTTCCTTAATCACTGAATAATCAAATCCAATATAGATTACAAAGATTTTCTTTTCGGAGATCAATCGTGAGGACGTCAAAAGATACGACGAATCACTATTATCTTATTTCATTCATTTACGATAACTTCACTAACACGCTTCGAGTAATCGAATTATTTTATCCATTCTTCTTGAACATGATAAAACTCTATAATCATTATAATAACATTCTCATTGTTAGTCATGACGACCTCTATCAAATTTCGAGGACGAAATTTCTTTAACGGGTAGGTACTGTAACGACCCGAAAATTTTCGACCAAATTTAAACTTTAATCTTTATATTATTCCAACACGATAAGCAAAGTTTGTTAAGTTAAATCTCAAGAATTTTAAACTGTGTTCATACATTCATTATAACCTCGACCAAATTCCGACGATTCACGAACCGTTATATATAAATAGATATGTATATGTATATATATATATTATAACTTGAGAATATTAATAAAGTATTAAACGTATAATACTTCACACGAACGTATTTGTTTCAATATGATTTTCGACGAAATTAAAAAAAAATATATTAAATGATTGAATTATCAGAAACATTGAATTATGATTACAAGTCTCTGTTGAGAGGTCCACTATGATTTGAGAAAATCTATTCCTCTTAACGATATTCAGAATAATTTGTAAAGCTATTTATAAATAAAAACAAAAAGTGTCATTTACGAAAGTTAGATAAAAGTTAGTGGAGAATTGGTTTCCATAATATTTTATTAATCTATTTTCAAACGTACAAAGACGTTTTCAGTTTAAAAAGAACTTTATTATTAAAACGTATATAACTTTTATAAATATCTAGAATCACTTTTGACAACTCATTACTTAACCAGTATAATAAATATAACGATATTTATATTTTATTTCATTAAATATATATAACGATTTAAATTAATATTATATATATTTATACGCGTATTATACATACATAGTTTTTATACTTTTACTATACTTTAACTTTACCTTTACTTTACTTTTATTTTACTTTAACTTTAATAATTCATACTTTAATAATTCACTTTAATAATTCATACTTTAATAATTCACTTTAATAATTCACTTTAATAATTCATACTTTAATAATTCACTTTAATAATTCACTTTAATAATTCATACTTTAATAATTCACTTTAATAATTCAAAAATCTATTATAAATAGAATTCAATAGGTTTCATTATTTAATAGAAACTTGAAAATATATTTCTCTAAACTCTCTCAATCGAATTACATATATATATTTTCTTTGTATTATTTCAAGATATTATTAGTATACATAAAATACTACGACGGAGTTATACTCAGACGATTTCAAAATAAGTTTTCAAACGGGATAGAGCTAAGGAAATTATGAGTTATAGCTATGGAGGTTATGGGTATTGATCGAGGGTATTGCTCGTGAGGTCAACCTAACATTTATCATTTTCGTTGCGTCTACGTACTTTCCTGCAATATTGAATCACAATATTGATACGTTCGTGATTCTGAGACAAACCCTGCACTTGTTCAATGCTGTCATATACATAATTGCTACGAAATACAGTATTGTGAGTTTCATTTGCTCCCTTTTTAATTGCTTTTGCAATATATATTTTTGGGCTGAGAATACATGCGCTGTTTTATAAATATTTTACGAAATAGGCACAAGTACTAAAACTAATTCTACGTGGGTTTAAACCAGAAATATACCCTTAGCTTGGTAACATTAAACTACTTGTCTATGTACGGTAGGCGCGAATCCTAAAGATAGATCTATTGGGTCTGACAAATCCCATCCTGACTATGGGATGCTTTAGTACTTCGAGGTTATTTTAAACACACCTGATCTGGTGTACTTCAGAGGGTAAAACATGAACGTTAAGGCTTGTTACCGGGTGCCTACAACTTATAGAATACTTTTATACACTTGTGAGTGTACATATATTTATAAACGGAAATCTTGTGGTCTATTAATATATTGAAATGATTGTTATGATAAACCTATGAACTCACCAACCTTTTGGTTGACACTTTAAAGCATGTTTATTCTCAGGTATTAAAGAAATCTTTCGCTGTGCATTAGCTCATTTTAAGGATATTACTTGGAGTCATTCATGGCATATTTTGAAAGACGTTGCATTCGAGTCATTGAGTTCATCAAGATTATTATTAAGCCAATTATAGTTGGATGTATTATGAAATGGTGTGCATGCCGTCAACTTTCGTTGTAAAGAAAGTTTGTCTTTTAAAAACGAATGCAATGTTTGTAAAATGTATCATATAGAGGTCAAATACCTCGCGATGTAATCAACTATTGTGAATCGTTTATAATGAATATGAACGGGTCCTTTCAACGCGTTATGGTCATTACGAGTTTATGGTTATGCCGTTTGGATTGACTAACGCACCAGCTGTGTTCATGGACCTTATGAACCGAGTGTGTGGGCCATATCTTGACAAGTTTGTCATTATTTTCATCGATGACATACTTATTTACTCAAAGAATGATCAAGAGCACGAAGAACATTTGAGAAAAGTGCTAGAAGTATTGAGGAAAGAAAAACTGTACGCTAAGTTTTCAAAGTGTGCATTTTGGTTGGAAGAAGTTCAATTCCTCTGTCACATAGTGAACAAAGAAGGTATCCAGGTGGATCCGGCAAAGATCGAAACCGTTGAAAAGTGGGAAACCCCAAAAACTCTGAAGCATATACGTCAATTTTTAGGATTGGCTGGTTACTACAGAAGATTCATCCAAGATTTCTCCAAAATAGCAAAACCCTTGACTGCATTAACGCATAAAGGGAAGAAATTTGAATGGAAGGATGAACAAGAGAAGGCGTTTCAATTATTGAAGAAAAAGCTAACTACGGCACCTATATTGTCATTGCCTGAAGGGAATGATAATTTTGTGATTTATTGTGACGCATCAAAGCAAGGTCTCGGTTGTGTATTAATGCAACGGACGAAGGTGATTGCTTATGCGTCTAGACAATTGAAGATTCACGAGAAAAATTATACGACGCATGATTTGGAATTAGGCGCGATTGTTTTTGCATTAAAGACTTGGAGGCACTACTTATATGGGGTCAAAAGTATTATATATACCGACCACAAAAGTCTTCAACACATATTTAATCAGAAACAACTGAATATGAGGCAGCGTAGGTGGATTGAATTGTTGAATGATTACGACTTTGAGATTCGTTACCACCCGGGGAAGGCAAATGTGGTAGCCGACGCCTTGAGCAGAAAGGACAGAGAACCCATTCGAGTAAAATCTATGAATATAATGATTCACACTAACCTTACTACTCAAATAAAGGAGGCGCAACAAGGAGTTTTAAAAGAGGGAAATTTAAAGGATGAAATATCCAAAGAATCGGAGAAGCATCTTAATATTCGGGAAGACGGAACCCGGTATAGGGCTGAAAGAATTTGGGTACCAAAATTTGGAGATATGAGAGAAATGGTACTTAGAGAAGCTCATAAAACCAGATACTCAATACATCCTGGAACGGGGAAGATGTACAAGGATCTTAAGAAACATTTTTGGTGGCCAGGTATGAAAGCCGATATTGCTAAATATGTAGGAGAATGTTTGACGTGTTCTAAGGTCAAAGCTGAACATCAGAAACCATCAGGTCTACTACAACAACCTGAAATCCCGGAATGGAAATGGGAAAACATTACCATGGATTTCATTACTAAATTGCCAAGGACTGCAAGTGGTTATGATACTATTTGGGTAATAGTTGATCGTATCACCAAGTCAGCACACTTCCTGCCAATAAGAGAAGATGATAAGATGGAGAAGTTAGCACGACTGTATTTGAAGGAAGTCGTCTCCAGACATGGAATACCAATCTCTATTATCTCTGATAGGGATGGCAGATTTATTTCAAGATTCTGGCAGACATTACAGCAAGCATTGGGAACTCGTCTAGACATGAGTACTGCCTATCATTCACAAACTGATGGGCAGAGCGAAAGGATGATACAAATGCTTGAAGACATGCTACGAGCTTATGTTATTGATTTCGAAAACAGTTGGGATCGACATCTACCGTTAGCAGAATTTTCCTACAACAACAGCTACCATTCAAGCATTGAAATGGCGCCGTTTGAAGCACTTTATGGTAGAAAGTGCAGGTCTTCGATTTGTTAGAGTGAAGTGGGGGATAGACAGATTACGGGTCCGGAGATAATACAAGAAACTACCGAGAAAATCATCCAAATTCAACAAAGATTGAAAACCGCCCAGAGTCGACAAAAGAGCTACGCGGACAGTAAAAGAAAAGATATAGAGTTTGAAATTGGAGAAATGGTCATGCTTAAGGTTTCACCTTGGAAAGGCGTTGTTCGATTTGGTAAACGGGGGAAACTAAATCCAAGGTACATTGGACCATTCAAGATTATAGATCGTGTACGACCAGTAGCTTACCAACTGGAGCTACCTCAAAAACTCGCGGCTGTACATAACACTTTCCACGTCTCAAATTTGAAGAAATGTTTTGCTAAAGAAGATCTCACTATTCCGTTGGACCAAATCCAAATCAATGAAAAACTTCAATTCATTAAAGAACCCGTTGAAATAATGGATCGTGAGGTTAAGAGACTTAAACAAAATAAGATACCGATTGTTAAGGTTCAATGGAATGCTCGTAGAGGACCCGAGTTCACCTGGGAGCGTGAAGATCAGATGAAGAAGAAATACCCGCATTTATTTCCAGAAGATACGTCAACACCTCCAACTGCTTAAAATTTCGGGATGAAATTTATTTAACGGGTAGGTACTGTAGTGACCCGAACTTTTCCATGTTTATATATATATTTAATGAAATTGTTATTTACATGATTAAGTGTTTCCAACATGTTAAGCAATCAAACTTTTTAAGACTTGATTAATTGAAATAGGTTTCATATAGACAATTGACCACCCAAGTTGACCGGTGATTCACGAATGTTAAAACTTGTAAAAACTATACGATGACATATATATGGTAATATATATAGTTAACATGATTTTATTATAAGTATGTATCTCATTAGGTATTTTAACAACGAGTTATATACATAAAAAAATGAGACTATTAATTTAAGAAACTCGAAAACGATATATATAACGATTATCGTTATAACAACGTCTTACTAGGTACATATGAATCATATTAAGATATTGATACACTTGGTTAATTATGTTAAATGATAAGTAAATATATTATTAAGTGTATTAACAATGAAATACATATGTAAAAATAAGACTACTAACTTAATGATTTCGAAACGAGACATATATGTAACGATTATCGTTGTAACGACATTTAACTGTATATATATCATACTAAGATATATTATATATCATAATATCATGATAATATAACAATTTAACATCTCATTTATTATAATAAACAATGGGTTAACAACAATCAATAATGTCGTTAACCTAAAGGTTTCAAAACAACATTTACATGTAACGACTAACGATGACTTAACGACTCAGTTAAAATGTATATACATGTAGTGTTTTAATATATATTCATACACTTTTGAAAGACTTTAAGACACTTATCAAAATACTTCTACTTAACAAAAATGCTTACAATTACATCCTCGTTCAGTTTCATCAACAATTCTACTCGTATGCACCCGTATTCGTACTCGTACAATACACAGCTTTTAGATGTATGTACTATTGGTATATACACTCCAATGATTAGCTCTTAGCAGCCCATGTGAGTCACCTAACACATGTGGGAACCATCATTTGGCAACTAGCATGAAATATCTCATAAAATTACAAAAATATGAGTAATCATTCATGACTTATTTACATGAAAACAAAATTACATATCCTTTATATCTAATCCATACACCAACGACCAAAAACACCTACAAACACTTTCATTCTTAAATTTTCTTCATCTAATTGATCTCTCTCAAGTTCTATCTTCAAGTTCTAAGTGTTCTTCATAAATTCCAAAAGTTCTAGTTTCATAAAATCAAGAATACTTCCAAGATTGCAAGTTTACTTCCAAGTTTTCTAAATCCATTCCAAGTAATCATCCAAGATCAAGAAACCTTTGTTACTTACAGTAGGTTATCTTTCTAATACAAGGTAATAATCATATTCAAACTTTAATTCAATTTCTATAACTATAACAATCTTATTTCGAGTGAAAATCTTACTTGAAATTGTTTTCGTGTCATGATTCTGCTTCAAGAACTTTCAAGCCATCCAAGGATCCTTTGAAGCTAGATCTATTTTTCTCATTTCCAGTAGGTTTATCCAAGGAATTTGAGGTAGTAATGATGGTCATAACATCATTCTATTCATACATATAAAGCTATCTTATTCGAAGGTTTAAACTTGTAATCACTAGAACATAGTTTAGTTAATTCTAAACTTGTTCGCAAATAAAAGTTAATCCTTCTAACGCCGTCGTAGTAACACCGCGGGCTGTTTTAGGTTAGTTAATTAAAAACTATGATAAACTTTGATTTAAAAGTTGTTATTCTGGGAAAATGATTTTTATTATGAACATGAAACTATATCCAAATATTATGGTTAAACTCAAAGTGGAAGTATGTTTTCTAAAATGGTCATCTAGACGTCGTTCTTTCGACTAAAATGATTACCTTTATAAAAACGACTTGTAACTTATTTTTCCGACTATAAACCTATACTTTTTCTATTTAGATTCATAAAATAGAGTTCAATATGAAACCATATCAATTTGAATCACTCAAAACGGATTTAAAATGAAGAAGTTATGGGTAAAACAAGATTGGATAATTTTTCTCATTTTAGCTACGTGAAAATTGGTAACAAATCTATTCCAACCATAACTTAATCAACTTGTATTGTATATTATGTAATCTTGAGATACCATAGACACGTATACAATGTTTTGACCTATCATGTCGACACATCTATATATATTTCGGAACAACCATAGACACTCTATATGTGAATGTTGGAGTTAGCTATACAGGGTTGAGGTTGATTCCAAAATATATATAGTTTGAGTTGTGATCAATACTGAGATACGTATACACTGGGTCGTGGATTGATTCATGATAATATTTATCGATTTATTTCTGTACATCTAACTGTGGACAACTAGTTGTAGGTTACTAACGAGGACAGCTGACTTAATAAACTTAAAACATCAAAATATATTAAAAGTGTTGTAAATATATTTTGAACATACTTTGATATATATATATATATTGTTATAGGTTCGTGAATCAACCAGTGGCCAAGTCTTACTTCCCGACGAAGTAAAAATCTGTGAAAGTGAGTTATAGTCCCACTTTTAAAATCTAATATTTTTGGGATGAGAATACATGCAGGTTTTATAAATGATTTACAAAATAGACACAAGTACGTGAAACTACATTCTATGGTTGAATTATCGAAATCGAATATGCCCCTTTTTATTAAGTCTGGTAATCTAAGAATTAGGGAACAGACACCCTAATTGACGCGAATCCTAAAGATAGATCTATTGGGCCTAACAAACCCCATCCAAAGTACCGGATGCTTTAGTACTTCGAAATTTATATCATATCCAAAGGGTGTCCCGGAATGATGGGGATATTCTTATATATGCATCTTGTTAATGTCGGTTACCAGGTGTTCACCATATGAATGATTTTTATCTCTATGTATGGGATGTGTATTGAAATATGAAATCTTATGGTCTATTGTTACGATTTGATATATATAGGTTAAACCTATAACTCACCAACATTTTTGTTGACGTTTAAAGCATGTTTATTCTTAGGTGAATACTAAGAGCTTCCGCTGTTGCATACTAAAATAAGGACAAGATTTGGAGTCCATGTTTGTATGATATTGTGTAAAAACTGCATTCAAGAAACTGATTTCGATGTAACATATTTGTATTGTAAACCATTATGTAATGGTCATGTGTAAACATTATATTTTAGATTATCATTATTTGATAATCTACGTAAAGCTTTTTAAACTTTTATTTATGAAATAAAGGTTATGGTTTGTTTTAAAAATGAATGCAGTCTTTGAAAAACATCTCATATAGAGGTCAAAACCTCGCAACGAAATCAATTAATATGGAACGTTTTTAATCAATAAGAACGGGACATTTCAGTTGGTATCCGAGCGTTGGTCTTAGAGAACCAGAAAATTTGCATTAGTGTGTCTTATTGAGTTTGTTAGGATGCATTAGTGAGTCTAGACTTCGACCGTGTTTTCTTTAAAAATGATTGCTTAACATTTTTGTTGGAAACTATATATTATTAACATGTATATATTATGTGATATATTAATCTCTTAACATGTTTGATATTGTGTGATAGATGTCTACCTCTAGCACAAATCCCATTGACTCACCTAATAATAACGAAGAGTCGAATATATATTGGACTGATTCACAAGTTCCCGAAGAAGAACCGGAAGAAGAATCAGAACCGGAAGAAGAATCAGAACCGAAAGAGGAGGAACCGGAGGAGGAAATAGAACCGGTGGGGGAAATAACAAAACGGTTAAGTAAAAGAAAATGCTCAACCAACTAACCAAGGTTAATTATGGTCAATGATGTTTCCGCCAAGGAAGCAAAATATTGGGAGGATTACCAATTCTCCGATGAATCGGATTCTGACGAGAATTCCGATGATGTTATAGAAATTACCCCAACTGAATTTAAAAAGGCAAAAGAAAATAATAAGGGAAAGGGCATAAAAATAGAGAAATCTAATTCCAACCCCGATGAACTTTATATGTATCGTCAACCCCCGAAGCCCTTAAGTTGTAACAATGACCCGGGAACCTCTAAACCACCAGGTTTTTCTAAACCGTTGTGGAAAACGATAGCTCGTATTAGGGGAACATCATATATCCCTAGAAACTTGGCAAAACGAACCAAAACCGAAGAAGAAGAAACGAGCGAGTCGGAATAAGATAGTTGTATTCGTGTGGTGTAATATATGTAAAATAGTGTGCTTATGCTTTATGATATATGTAAAAATTGCTTGTATTAATAAGTATTTTTTTTTTATGAATCTAACTCTTGTCTATTTTACAGTATAAAAACACAAAATGGATAGACAACCCAATATTTTAAGAGACCTACCCGGAGACATGATTGATGAAATCTTGTCTAGAGTCGGTCAGAATTCTTCGGCAAAACTATTTACGGCGAAATCAGTTTGTAAGACATTCGAAGAACGTTCCAAGAATGTCTTGGTTTATAAGAGACTTTCGTTTGAAAGATGGGGGATATCACATTGGGAAACCCATAAGTTACGATGTGTTTACTTTGACGCATATATTGTGGGGAACCCAAATGCTATTTTACGCAACGGGTTAAGAAATTATTTTGACTCAATGTATCCGAATATAGGACTTCATGATTTAGAAAAAGCGGCTAACATGCAACATAAAGAAGCATGCTATGCTTACGGGTTAGTAATGTTCGCTTCTCACCAAAGTGAGAAAAAGAACATCGGGCTACAACTATTAAACAAAACGTTCCCACAAGTGACGGAGTCAGTAATTGGGGTAAGAAATGAGGTTTTTAGGTTATTACGAGACTGTTGGTCATTACGTAACCCTCGTCCCTTTGACGACGTTACAACACGCTGTCTTATCAACGGCCATAACGGTTATGTTCCACAAGACCAAGGATGGGAAGTAGTCCTAGTAAAACCAGAATGCATGACTTGTTTCTGGACGTATGAATTACGTGTCTTTATTGCCTTTGCTGAACGACTTGTGTACTAGATAGAATTATCTTCACAACTATCTTGTATCAAAGTTATTGTGTGCTATATTTCATGCTTTATGTAAAATAAGCGGTATTGTAAGTTTGTAAAATATTGTATAAAAGTTTGAACGCGAAATATTATTATAATCAGTTTTTCATATAGAATTGTAGTAGTTGAATTGTATATTAGCTACTAAGTATGAACTTAACGGGTAGGTACTACCCGAATTTAAACTTATAAAACGCTAATATGAAGAAAAAGCTTTTATAAATGAGTTCATATTATGCTACGAAATACTATTAACTACTCTTAATATTCTGTATGATTAACTTGTTCCATTTGACTATTTTGAAGGAAATGGCACCGACTACTCGACACACCGTGAATATGAATGAAGAGGAATTCCGTACTTTTCTAGCTTCAAACATAGCCGCAGTACAGGCTGTGCTACATACCAACAATAACCTTGGATCTAGCAGTATAGGAAATCGTGTAGGATGCACCTACAAAGAATTCACTGCCTGCAAACCTTTGGAATTTGATGGAATCGAAGGATCGATCGGATTGAAACGGTGGACTGAGAAGGTCGAATCGGTGTTTGCCATAAGTAAGTGTACTGAAGAGGACAAAGTGAAGTACGCTACGCATACCTTCACAGGTTCCGCGTTAACATGGTGGAATACCTATCTAGAGCAAGTGGGACAAGATGATGCGTACGCACTACCGTGGTCGGCATTCAAGCACTTGATGAACGAGAAGTACCGTCCCAGAACCGAGGTCAATAAGCTCAAGATAGAACTTAGAGGGTTACGAACCCAAGGATTTGATATTACCACGTACGAAAGTCGATTCACAGAATTGTGCCTATTGTTTCCGGGAGCGTTCGAAGATGAGGAAGAGAAGATCGACGCGTTTGTGAAAGGATTACCGGAAAGAATCCAAGAAGATATAAGTTCACACGAGCCCGCCTCCATACAACAGGCATGTAGAATGGCTCACAAACTAGTGAACCAGATTGAGGAAAGAATTAAAGAACAGACGGCTGAAGAGGCCAATGGAAGCAAGTCAAAAGAAAGTGGGAGGAAAACGGTGATAAGAATCACCAATACAACAACAACAGCAATTACAATAATAATCGCAACAATTATCCCAACAATCGCAACATCAATCGCGACTACAACAAATGGCCCAACAACAACAACAACAACAACAACAACAACAACAACAACAGCAACTACAACAATCATCCGAACAACAATAACAACCGCAACAACAACAACAATCAGAAGCAGCTGTGCCAAAGGTGTGAAAAGTATCACTCGGGGTTCTGCACCAAATTTTGCAACAAGTGTAAAAGAAATGGTCATAGCGCGGCGAAGTGTGAGGTCTACGGACCAGGGGTTAACAGAACGAAAGGAACAAATGGTGTCGGAAGAGTAATGGTGGAGCAAGTAGTGTCGGAGAAAGTTATGCCAATGTAGTTTGTTATAAATGTGGAAAACCGGGCCACATTATTAGAAATTGCCCAAACCAGGAGAACACGAATGGACAAGGCCGCGGAAGAGTTTTCAATATTAATGCGGCAGAGGCACAGGAAGACCCGGAGCTTGTTACGGGTACGTTTCTTATTGACAATAAATCTGCTTACGTTTTATTTGATTCGGGTGCGGATAGAAGCTATATGAGTAGAGATTTTTGTGCTAAATTAAGTTGTCCATTGACGCCATTGGATAGTAAATTTTTACTCGAATTAGCAAACGGTAAATTAATTTCAGCAGATAATATATGCCGGAATCGAGAAATTAAACTGGGTAGCGAAATATTTAAGATTGATTTGATACCAGTAGAGTTATGGAGTTTTGATGTAATAGTTGGCATGGACTGGCTGAAGAAGGTGAAAGCAGAGATCGTATGTTATAAAAATGCAATTCGCATTGTACGAGAAGAAGGAGAACCCTTAATGGTGTACGGAGAAAAGGGCAACATGAAGCTACATCTTATTAGTAATTTGAAGGCACAAAAACTAATAAGAAAAGGTTGCTATGCTGTTCTAGCACACGTCGAGAAAGTACAAACTGAAGAAAATAGCATCAATGATTTTCCCGTCGCAAAAGAATTTCCCGATGTATTTTCGAAAGAATTACCGGGACTACCTCCACATCGATCTGTTGAATTTCAAATAGATCTTGTACCAGGAGCTGCACCAATAGCTCGTGCTCCTTATAGACTCGCACCCAGCGAGATGAAAGAACTGCAAAGCCAACTGCAAGAACTATTAGAACGTGGTTTCATTCGACCAAGCACATCACCATGGGGAGCTCCTGTTTTGTTTGTCAAGAAGAAGGATGGTAAATTTAGGTTGTGTATTGACTACAGAGAGTTGAACAAACTTACCATCAAAAACCGTTATCCACTGCCGATAATTGACGACTTATTTGATCAACTACAAGGCTCGTCGGTTTATTCGAAGATCGATTTACGTTCTGGATATCATCAAATGCGAGTAAAGGAGGATGATATTCCAAAAACTGCTTTTAGGACGCGTTATGGTCATTACGAGTTTATGGTTATGCCATTTGGATTGACTAACGCACCAGCTGTGTTCATAGACCTTATGAACCGAGTGTGTGGGCCATATCTTGACAAGTTTGTCATTGTTTTCATCGATGACATACTTATTTACTCAAAGAATGATCAAGAGCACGAAGAACATTTGAGAAAAGTGCTAGAAGTATTGAGGAAAGAAAAACTGTACGCTAAGTTTTCAAAGTGTGCATTTTGGTTAGAAGAAGTTCAATTCCTCGGTCACATAGTGAACAAAGAAGGTATCCAGGTGGACCCGGCAAAGATCGAAACCGTTGAAAAGTGGGAAACCCCAAAAACTCCGAAGCATATACGTTAATTTTTAGGATTGGCTGGTTACTACAGAAGATTCATCCAAGATTTCTCCAAAATAGCAAAACCCTTGACTGCATTAACGCATAAAGGGAAGAAATTTGAATGGAAGGATGAACAAGAGAAGGCGTTTCAATTATTGAAGAAAAATCTAACTACGGCACCTATATTGTCATTGCCTGAAGGGAATGATGATTTTGTGATTTATTGTGACGCATCAAAGCAAGGTCTCGGTTGTGTATTAATGCAACGGACGAAGGTGATTGCTTATACGTTTAGACAATTGAAGATTCACGAGCAAAATTATACGACGCATGATTTGGAATTAGGCCCGGTTGTTTTTGCATTAAAGACTTGGAGGCACTACTTATATGGGGTCAAAAGTATTATATATACCGACCACAAAAGTCTTCAACACATATTTAATCAAAAACAACTGAATATGAGGCAGCGTAGGTGGATTGAATTGTTGAATGATTATGACTTTGAGATTCGTTACCACCCGGGGAAGGCATATGTGGTAGCCGACGCCTTGAGCAGAAAGGACAGAGAACCCATTCGAGTAAAATCTATGAATATAATGATTCACACTAACCTTACTACTCAAATAAAGGAGGCGCAACAAGGAGTTTTAAAAGAGGGAAATTTAAAGGATGAAATACATAAAGGATCGGAGAAGCATCTTAATATTCGGGAAGACGAAACCCTGTAAAGGGCTGAAAGAATTTGGGTACCAAAATTTGGAGATATGAGAGAAATGGTACTTAGAGAAGCTCATAAAACCAGATACTCAATACATCCTGGAACGGGGAAGATGTACAAGGATCTTAAGAAACACTTTTGGTGGCCAGGTATGAAAACCGATATTGCTAAATATGTAGGAGAATGTTTGACGTGTTCTAAGGTCAAAGCTGAACATCAGAAACCATCAGGTCTACTACAACAACCTGAAATCCCGGAATGGAAATGGGAAAACATTACCATGGATTTCATTACTAAATTGCCAAGGACTGCAAGTGGTTATGATACTATTTGGGTAATAGTTGATCGTCTCACCAAGTCAGCACACTTCCTGCCAATAAGAGAAGATGAAAAGATGGAGAAGTTAGCACGAATGTATTTGAAGAAAGTCGTCTCCAGACATGGAATACCAATCTCTATTATCTCTGATAGGGATGGCAGATTTATTTCAAGATTCTGGCAGACATTACAGCAAGCATTGGGAACTCGTCTAGACATGAGTACTGCCTATCATCCACAAACTGATGGGCAGAGCGAAAGGACGATACAAACGCTTGAAGACATGCTACGAGCTTGTGTTATTGATTTCGGAAACAGTTGGGATCGACATCTACCGTTAGCAGAATTTTCCTACAACAACAGCTACCATTCAAGCATTGAGATGGCGCCGTTTGAAGCACTTTATGGTAGAAAGTGCAGGTCTCCGATTTGTTGGAGTGAAGTGGGGGATAGACAGATTACGGGTCCGGAGATAATACAAGAAACTAGCGAGAAAATTATCCAAATTCAACAAAGATTGAAAACCGCCCAGAGTCGAAAAAGAGCTACGCGGACAGTAAAAGAAAAGATATAGAGTTTGAAATTGGAGAAATGGTCATGCTTAAGGTTTCACCTTGGAAAGGCGTTGTTCGATTTGGTAAACGGGGGAAACTAAATCCAAGGTACATTGGACCATTCAAGATTATAGATCGTGTCGGACCAGTAGCTTACCAACTGGAGCTACCTCAATAACTCGTGGCTGTACATAACACTTTCCACGTCTCAAATTTGAAGAAATGTTTTGCTAAAGAAGATCTCACTATTCCGTTGGACCAAATCCAAATCAATGAAAAACTTCAATTCATTGAAGAACCCGTCGAAATAATGGATCGTGAGGTTAAGAGACTTAAACAAAACAAGATACCGATTGTTAAGGTTCGATGGAATGCTCGTAGAGGACCCGAGTTCACCTGGGAGCGTGAAGATCAGATGAAGAAGAAATACCCGCATTTATTTCCAGAAGATACGTCAACACCTCCAACTGCTTAAAATTTCGGGATGAAATTTATTTAACGGGTAGGTACTATAGTGACCCGAACTTTTCCATGTTTATATATATATTAAATGAAATTTTTATTTACATGATTAAGTGTTTCCAACATGTTAAGCAATCAAACTTTTTAAGACTTGATTAATTGAAATAGGTTTCATATAGACAATTGACCACCCAAGTTGATCGGTGATTCACGAACGTTAAAACTTGTAAAAACTATACGATGACATATATATGGTTATATATATAGTTAACATGATTTTATTATAAGTATGTATGTCATTAGGTATTTTAACAATGAGTTATATACATAAAAAAAAATGAGACTATTAATTTAAGAAACTCGAAAACGATATATATAACGATTATCGTTATAACAACGTCTTACTAGGTACATATGAATCATATTAAGATATTGATACACTTGGTTAATTATGTTAAATGATAAGTAAATATATTATTAAGTGTATTAACAATGAAATACATATGTAAAAATAAGACTACTAACTTAATGATTTCGAAACGAGATATATATGTAACGATTATCGTTGTAACGACATTTAACCGTATATATATCATACTAAGATATATTATATATCATAATATCATGATAATATAACAATTTAACATCTCATTTATTATAATAAACAATGGGTTAACAACATTCAACAATTTCGTTAACCTAAAGGTTTCAAAACAACATTTACATGTAACGACTAACGATGACTTAACGACTCAGTTAAAATGTATATACATGTAGTGTTTTAATATATATTCATACACTTTTGAAAGACTTCAAGACACTTATCAAAATACTTCTACTTAACAAAAATGCTTACAATTACATCCTCGTTCAGTTTCATCAACAATTCTACTCGTATGCACCCGTATTCGTACTCGTACAATACACAGCTTTTAGATGTATGTACTATTGGTATATACACTCCAATGATCAGCTATTAGCAGCCCATGTGAGTCACCTAACACATGTGAAAACCATCATTTGGCAACTAGCATGAAATATCTCATAAAATTACAAAAATATGAGTAATCATTCATGACTTATTTACATGAAAACAAAATTACATATCCTTTATATCTAATCCATACACCAACGACCAAAAACACCTACAAACACTTTCATTCTTCAATTTTCTTCATCTAATTGATCTCTCTCAAGTTCTATCTTCAAGTTCTAAGTGTTCTTCATAAATTCCAAAAGTTCTAGTTTCATAAAATCAAGAATACTTCCAAGATTGCAAGTTTACTTCCAAGTTTTCTAAATCCATTCCAAGTAATCATCCAAGATCAAGAAACCTTTGTTACTTACAGTTGGTTATCTTTCTAATAAAAGGTAATAATCATATTCAAACTTTAATTCAATTTCTATAACTATAACAATCTTATTTCGAGTGGAAATCTTACTTGAAATTGTTTTCGTGTCATGATTCTGCTTCAAGAATTTTCAAGCCATCCAAGGATCCTTTTGTAACATCCCGCGTTTTTCCGTTAAATTTAATTTTAACACCGTCTTTTTTTTTTAAAACATAATCTTTCGTATTTAAATTAATAGTTTCCGTGAGTAACGTTCATTATATTCCCGCTATTTAATTTTGACATCACCGTTTACTCGTTCGTTTTAAAAATATTCGTTTGGTTAATTCCCGCACCCGCTTCTAAACTCGAGGGACTAAAATTGACACGGGGCAAACTAGTTGACTAGGTCAACTAGTCCACCCCAATCACCACCATTCAATCCCTCCATCTCTCTCTCTTTCTTTCTTTTTTTTTTCTCTCAAGAACACAAACATAATTCATCATCTAAATTCGGATCGGGAAGCAAACTTCAAAACAAATTACATATTCGTGATCCTCTCATCATCCTCTTCGATTTGGTACCAATTTCATCCATTTTGGGTAACATTTCTAAAACTCTAGATTTCTTTAAATTCGTGTTTTTGACTTGAAATTGTGTTAGTTAGTGTCTATGGCTCGTGTCTAGCATGAATATATGATTTACTTGCTCGATTTGTTGTTTTGAGTAACTAGTTTGAACATTTGAAATGGGTTAGCTTAATCTTTGATTTTGGATGATTAAAAGTTGTTTAATTGTCAAAGTTCATGTTTTAATTGTGTTACTAGTATCATTAGCCACATTTTGATGTGTAGGTTGATTAAGAAAACTTCAAAAACCCGATTAATGATTTTGTGATGTTTGACTAGGGTTTGATAGTTCTTGACATGAACTTTTGATGCTTGAATGCCATGGAATGTTAATTGTTAGTGATTAGTTGTAATGTATGCTTAATTACCTTCGAAACGGCATATCGTATGTGTAAATTGGATTCCCGAATCATAAAATACGTTTTACGAACTTGAAACTTTGAAAATAAACCTTTCTTGATCAATTGACGAGTTTTCGGTTATTGTAAATGATGTTTTTGCTTGATGAAAAGTGGTTAGTTGTATTCCTTGTCAAAATACCTTTCCAACGATATAAGATACTTGTTTTGGATGTTTACGGTTTAGGATTTATGGGTATTTGAAGTTGGATTCGTGCATAAGTTGAAAACTGCAGAAAATAGCTTAACAGCATGGTGCGCGCCGCGCATTTACCCGCGCGCCGCGCATAATCAAAAATTCCAGATGTCTGCCTTCTTGGTTGAGTTCTGACCTGGTATTGCACATGGGTGCGCGCCGCGCAACCCATTGCGCACCGCGCAAATGGCCCAGGCCAATTTTCTTGTCTTTAAACGCTCCCAAAATGTTTCCCGCTTAACCGTAACTCCGTTTAACATAAAACTTGACTATTATACTCGTATATGACTTCTCATCATGAGAAAATTGTCGGATACCCGACCCGACCCCGTTGACTTTGACTTGACCAAGTTTGACTTTTAGTCAAACTTAACCAAACTTTTATACAATCATTCTAACATGCTTTTATACTTGTTTCTTGTATGAAACTTGACAACGTGATTCACATGCTATATTTAATCGAGTCGTAACGAGCCATAGGACTAATTGAACACATTTCACCCGACCTTGTATCGTAACCGGTTAATTGACATAACTTACTTGTTTAGGTCAAGGCTAAGCAACTTTCATGCATATGTTACTTTGTGAAGTACTTTTATACTCGTGCACTCGAGGTGAGATCATAGTCCCACCTTTTTCAACAACTTTTTATACTTTTAAATTGTGGGCTGAGAAACATATACTTTGTTACATTTTGTACTATTTACTTTTATACTTTGAACACAAGTACAAGGGAAACAAACATTCCACAGCGAGTTAGAACAAAAATCCTCAATTCGATTATCATTAGTTACACTTGCAGGGTGTAAGCGAGAACTTATATTGTGTGGCCATACGGGTTTGACAAACCCTCATTTCGGACGGTTCGCTACCGTCTACGGATGAAATATATTTTCGAGAATCAGTGTTTGTTCTAGCACTAAGTGATGGGGTATACAATGGAAGGAAACGTTAAGTCTTGATAATTGGGTGCTCGCGAACAATACTTTTGGAATGCAAACGATTTTGATAATCAACTATGGGAATACTAAATCTTGTGGTTCAAAAACAACGTTTACAAATACATCTATGATTTCACCAACGTTTTTCGTTGACAGTTTTCTATATGTTTCTCAGGTTCATACATGGCTATTTGATACATGCTTCCGCGTACATTCATACTTGCTTGGGGTCAAGCATACATGCATACACTCTGATTATTTGCTTGGAGTCAAGATACATACATACATACGCTAGTGATAGCGCCTTTGGATTCAAACTTTTGTTTACATACTTACGCTATTTATAGCAACTGTGTTTTTCAACTTATATTATGTCGCAAGTTATTTCATTTATACTTTATGACTTTTGTAAACTTAGACTTGTTGTCGAACGGTTTTGTAAACTAAACTTGCAAGTCTTGTACCTTTCAAATGAATGCGACATAATTTTGGGTCAAACGAGTCTCATATAGGGACTACGACCACGCAACGGGACCTAAGTTAACGGCGCCGTCAATAACGGTTTTGGTCGGGTCGTTACAAGTGGTATCAGAGCGTTGGTTGTAGGGAACTAGGACGTGCATTAGTGTGTCTAACAGAGTCGTTAGGACGCATTAGTGAGTCTAGACTACAACCGGATAGTTAGCCATTGCATTCTGACATACATTTGCTATAGATAGCACTTACTTGACTACTTGTGCATTATACTTGAATCATTCTTAGGAAAACTTTTTAATGGTACCCAACCTTCATCATACGAACTCGTATTCCGCCACTTTTTGGTAACACACGTAAATTCATGATTCATACACGTATGGATGACGACGACTTCATTAGTCACACTTGTTCGGGAACTCTATCTCCCGGATTGTTATTTGCCACCGTTTCAACTTACTATCGGTTCTCCACTGGTGTTTCTTACTATCTACTTTTTGGTGTTACTACCATCACTACTCTAGGTGAGTATCGTCATCACCATTTATCGCTACGGTTGCGTGCTACTTGTTATCATGACTCGTTACTCTTTTCATACCTAAATACAATGTTGTCTGACTTGAACCACATTGACGTGAACAATCATTTATACACTTCCCACGGGGAAACGCTTCTTTAGAGTTGTAGAAACTCTTTCGATTTAATACGAGTCACGTTTGAGACGTCGTTACATTTTGTTCATTTTAGATTTTCGCGATTTCACGAACTTGAATCTATAGAGTGATGTGGGAATGGAAGTATGAGTTAGCGTAATATAACAACACTCGATCAACGTGGTTATATTACGGTAAGACATACCAAAGTTCTAGTGACACGTGATGGTGGTTAGACTCGATCAACCTAAACACCACCATGTGCCATGTACATGACTTCATCTTTTCAGGTTTGGACATCCGAAAACTCCGAGAATATTTATAACAACCATACCGGGGACACACCTTCAATTATTGTCAAATTATATTTATGCTTCCGAATGAATTACCGATTCCATTCGACTTCAACCGTATGTCACACGGGTATACTAGCTCGTCCTCGCGCAGTCTTACTGACTAACTACAATTTACTCGTTATGCTCACATCGGGGCGGAAACTTCTCTTGCATCACCCTCGTACTTCCGGTTCAGGAGGTCCTTATTCTAAATTCGCAATGGAGAGCGACTCTTCACGTCGTACAAATATTCGCCGCGAGGGTGGATAGTCCTAACAATCGTTTTCAAAACCCGATAAGAACTTGCCCCGACGAACGTTTTTGGAAACCGATAAATCTTCCGCGACGCGAATTTTCTTGAGAAACTTGTCCTAGCTAACGTTTTCAATTCCTAGCAAACTTGTTCAATATGCCTTAGGGAAATGTACCCCGTTTCGGATCGAGATCCTCGTTTCACTTCTAGATTTTGGAGTACCTTACAAAAAGCCTCGGGACCACGTCTAGACATGAGTACCGCGTACCATCCGCAACCCGACGGACCGAACAAAAATGCGATTTAAACCTTGGAAACCATAATACAAGTTTGTATTACCAACTTCAAATTTACTTGAGAAAAGTATTTTCCTTTAACCGAATCCTCGTACTACAATGATTTTCATTCGATTTTTAACGTCACTCCTTTTGAAACCACATGTGACCGGAAACGTCATTCTCTTTTGTCGAACCAAGTAAACGATGATCAATTCACCGGGGCCGAGGTTATTCATGAGCAACCGAGAAAATTTATTCATATTCAGGTAAAACCCTACGCGACTCGTAATCACCAAGAGCTACGCCGATGTTAGACGTAGACATTTCAAATTCCACGTGGGAAACCGCGTCACGTTAAGAGTCGCACCTTGGAAAGGTGCAATCCGTTTCGGGAAAACGTAGGAAGCTAAATCCGCGATATTTTGATCCTTTAAATTCTTGGGGTGTTTTGGACCCGTCGCTAGCCGTTAGACTTTTCCGACTCATTTTGGGTCTCCGTTTATCCTACATTCGATGTATCAACTCAAAGACGTGTTTTGCGAAACGAGAACTTGTTATCTCCTTTGATGAACTCACTATCGACGATAACCCTCACTCCCTAGGAGGACCGGTTGAAACCATAAATCGTGAAGCCAAACCTTAAAACAACATATGATCCCGACCGTCAAAATTCGTTGAAATACCCTAGAACGTACTCCTCCCTCACTCGTAGAATTGGCAACACAAGATCTCGAGGAAGATTCAACAACTACTACTTCCAACTAAATTTCGGGACGAAATTTCTTTTGAGGTGTGGATAATGTAACATCCCGCGTTTTTCCGTTAAATTTAATTTTAACACCGTCTTTTTTTTTAAAACATAATCTTTCGTATTTAAATTAATAGTTTCCGTGAGTAACGTTCATTATATTCCCGCTATTTAATTTTGACATCACCGTTTACTCGTTCGTTTTAAAAATATTCGTTTGGTTAATTCCCGCACCCGCTTCTAAACTCGAGGGACTAAAATTGACACGGGGCAAACTAGTTGACTAGGTCAACTAGTCCACCCCAATCACCACCATTCAATCCCTCCATCTCTCTCTCTTTCTTTCTTTTTTTTTTCTCTCAAGAACACAAACATAATTCATCATCTAAATTCAGATCGGGAAGCAAACTTCAAAACAAATTACATATTCGTGATCCTCTCATCATCCTCTTCGATTTGGTACCAATTTCATCCATTTTGGGTAACATTTCTAAAACTCTAGATTTCTTTAAATTCGTGTTTTTGACTTGAAATTGTGTTAGTTAGTGTCTATGGCTCGTGTCTAGCATGAATATATGATTTACTTGCTCGATTTGTTGTTTTGAGTAACTAGTTTGAACATTTGAAATGGGTTAGCTTAATCTTTGATTTTGGATGATTAAAAGTTGTTTAATTGTCAAAGTTCATGTTTTAATTGTGTTACTAGTATCATTAGCCACATTTTGATGTGTAGGTTGATTAAGAAAACTTCAAAAACCCGATTAATGATTTTGTGATGTTTGACTAGGGTTTGATAGTTCTTGACATGAACTTTTGATGCTTGAATGCCATGGAATGTTAATTGTTAGTGATTAGTTGTAATGTATGCTTAATTACCTTCGAAACGGCATATCGTATGTGTAAATTGGATTCCCGAATCATAAAATACGTTTTACGAACTTGAAACTTTGAAAATAAACCTTTCTTGATCAATTGACGAGTTTTCGGTTATTGTAAATGATGTTTTTACTTGATGAAAAGTGGTTAGTTGTATTCCTTGTCAAAATACCTTTCCAACGATATAAGATACTTGTTTTGGATGTTTACGGTTTAGGATTTATGGGTATTTGAAGTTGGATTCGTGCATAAGTTGAAAACTGCA
Organism: Rutidosis leptorrhynchoides; assembly: GCF_046630445.1. Classification (NCBI taxonomy): domain Eukaryota; kingdom Viridiplantae; phylum Streptophyta; class Magnoliopsida; order Asterales; family Asteraceae; genus Rutidosis; species Rutidosis leptorrhynchoides. The sequence continues at coordinate 545,659,172 of NC_092334.1, forward strand.
GAAAATAGCTGAACAGCATGGTGCGCGCCGCGCATTTACCCGCGCGCCGCGCATAATCAAAAATCCCAGATGTCTGCCTTCTTGGTTGAGTTCTGACCTGGTATTGCACATGGGTGCGCGCCGCGCAACCCATTGCGCACCGCGCAAATGGCCCAGGCCAATTTTCTTGTCTTTAAACGCTCCCAAAATGTTTCCCGCTTAACCGTAACTCCGTTTAACATGAAACTTGACTATTATACTCGTATATGACTTCTCATCATGAGAAAATTGTCGGATACCCGACCCGACCCCGTTGACTTTGACTTGACCAAGTTTGACTTTTAGTCAAACTTAACCAAACTTTTATACAATCATTCTAACATGCTTTTATACTTGTTTCTTGTATGAAACTTGACAACGTGATTCACATGCTATATTTAATCGAGTCGTAACGAGCCATAGGACTAATTGAACACATTTCACCCGACCTTGTATCGTAACCGGTTAATTGACATAACTTACTTGTTTAGGTCAAGGCTAAGCAACTTTCATGCATATGTTACTTTGTGAAGTACTTTTATACTCGTGCACTCGTGGTGAGATCATAGTCCCACCTTTTTCAACAACTTTTTATACTTTTAAATTGTGGGCTGAGAAACATATACTTTGTTACATTTTGTACTATTTACTTTTATACTTTGAACACAAGTACAAGGGAAACAAACATTCCACAGCGAGTTAGAACAAAAATCCTCAATTCGATTATCATTAGTTACACTTGCAGGGTGTAAGCGAGAACTTATATTGTGTGGCCATACGGGTTTGACAAACCCTCATTTCGGACGGTTCGCTACCGTCTACGGATGAAATATATTTTCGAGAATCAGTGTTTGTTCTAGCACTAAGTGATGGGGTATACAATGGAAGGAAACGTTAAGTCTTGATAATTGGGTGCTCGCGAACAATACTTTTGGAATGCAAACGATTTTGATAATCAACTATGGGAATACTAAATCTTGTGGTTCAAAAACAACGTTTACAAATACATCTATGATTTCACCAACGTTTTTCGTTGACAGTTTTCTATATGTTTCTCAGGTTCATACATGGCTATTTGATACATGCTTCCGCGTACATTCATACTTGCTTGGGGTCAAGCATACATGCATACACTCTGATTATTTGCTTGGAGTCAAGATACATACATACATATGCTAGTGATAGCACCTTTGGATTCAAACTTTTGTTTACATACTTACGCTATTTATAGCAACTGTGTTTTTCAACTTATATTATGTCGCAAGTTATTTCATTTATACTTTATGACTTTTGTAAACTTAGACTTGTTGTCGAACGGTTTTGTAAACTAAACTTGCAAGTCTTGTACCTTTCAAATGAATGCGACATAATTTTGGGTCAAACGAGTCTCATATAGGGACTACGACCACGCAACGGAACCTAAGTTAACGGCGCCGTCAATAACGGTTTTGGTCGGGTCGTTACACCTTTGAAGCTAGATCTATTTTTCTCATTTCCAGTAGGTTTATCCAAGAAACTTGAGGTAGTAATTATGTTCATAACATCTTTCGATTCATACATATAAAGCTATCTCATTCGAAGGTTTAAACTTGTAATCACTAGAACATAGTTTAGTTAATTCTAAACTTGTTCGCAAATAAAAGTTAATCCTTCTAACTTGACTTTTAAAATCAACTAAACACATGTTCTATATCTATATGATATGCTAACTTAATGATTTAAAACCTGGAAACACAAAAAACACCGTAAAACCGGATTTACGCCGTCGTAGTAACACCGCGGGCTGTTTTGGGTTAGTTAATTAAAAACTATGATAAACTTTGATTTAAAAGTTGTTATTCTGGGAAAATGATTTTTATTATGAACATGAAACTATATCCAAAAATTATGGTTAAACTCAAAGTGGAAGTATGTTTTCTAAAATGGTCATCTAGACGTCGTTCTTTCGACTGAAATGACTACCTTTACAAAAATGACTTGTAACTTATTTTTCCGACTATAAACCTATACTTTTTCTGTTTATATTCATAAAATAGAGTTCAATATGAAACCATAGCAATTTGATTCACTCAAAACAGATTTAAAATGAAGAAGTTATGGGTAAAACAAGATTGGATAATTTTTCTCATTGGAAACAAATCTATTCCAACCATAACTTAATCAATTTGTATTGTATATTATGTAATCTTGAGATACCATAGACACGTATACAATGTTTTGACCTATCATGTCGACACATCTATATATATTTCGGAATAACCATAGACACTCTATATGTGAATGTTGGAGTTAGCTATACAGGGTTGAGGTTGATTCCAAAATATATATAGTTTGAGTTGTGATCAATACTGAGATACGTATACACTGGGTCGTGGATTGATTCAAGATAATATTTATCGATTTATTTCTATACATCTAACTGTGGACAACTAGTTGTAGGTTACTAACGAGGACAGCTGACTTAATAAACTTAAAACATCAAAATATATTAAAAGTGTTGTAAATATATTTTGATCATACTTTGATATATATGTATATATTGTTATAGGTTCGTGAATCAACCAGTGGCCAAGTCTTACTTCCCGATGAAGTAAAAATCTGTGAAAGTGAGTTATAGTCCCACTTTTAAAATCTAATATTTTTGGGATGAGAATACATGCAGGTTTTATAAATGATTTACAAAATAGACACAAGTACGTGAAACTACATTCTATGGTTGAATTATCGAAATCGAATATGCCCCTTTTTATTAAGTCTGGTAATCTAAGAATTAGGGAACAGACACCCTAATTGACGCGAATCTTAAAGATAGATCTATTGGGCCTAACAAACCCCATCCAAAGTACCGGATGCTTTAGTACTTCGAAATTTATATCATATCCGAAGGGTGTCCCGGAATGATGGGGATATTCTTATATATGCATCTTGTTAATGTCGGTTACCAGGTGTTCACCATATGAATGATTTTTATCTCTATGTATGGGATGTGTATTGAAATATGAAATCTTGTGGTCTATTGTTACGATTTGATATATATAGGTTAAACCTATAACTCACCAACATTTTTGTTGACGTTTAAAGCATGTTTATTCTCAGGTGAATACTAAGAGCTTCCGATGTTGCATACTAAAATAAGGACAAGATTTGGAGTCCATGTTTGTATGATATTGTGTAAAAACTGCATTCAAGAAACTGATTTCGATGTAACATATTTGTATTGTAAACCATTATGTAATGGTCGTGTGTAAACAGGATATTTTAGATTATCATTATTTGATAATCTACGTAAAGCTTTTTAAACCTTTATTTATGAAATAAAGGTTATGGTTTGTTTTAAAAATGAATGCAGTCTTTGAAAAACGTCTCATATAGAGGTCAAAACCTCGCAACGAAATCAATTAATATGGAACTTTTTTAATCAATAAGAACGGCACATTTCAAATTACAAGGGTCTTGTGTATATTCAAAAATCGATCTCCGCTCGGGTTATCATCAATTGAGAGTTAAGGGGGAAGATGTCTCCAAAACCGCTTTCCGAACTCGTTATGGTAGTTATGAATTTCTTGTAATGCCATTTGGTCTCACTAACGCACCGGCGGTGTTCATGGATCTTATGAACCGCGTGTGCAAACCGTATCTTGACAAATTCGTTATCGTGTTCATCGATGATATTTTAGTTTATTCAAAAACCGAAGAAGAACACGAGGAACACCTCCGACTTGTGCTTGAACTTTTAAGACAAGAACGACTCTATGCCAAATTCTCCAAGTGTGAATTTTGGTTGAAGGAAGTTCAATTTCTTGGTCATGTTGTAAGCGACCAAGGTATTAAAGTCGATCCATCGAAAATCGAAGCCATTAGTAAATGGGAGACTCCTACTACACCTACTCACATTCGTCAATTCTTGGGTCTCGCCGGATACTACAGTAGATTCATCAAGGATTTTTCTTTGGTTGCTCGTCCTCTAACCACTTTAACTCACAAGGGAAAGAAATTCAATTGGGCGACCGAACAAGAATCCGCATTTCAAATCTTGAAAACAAAGCTAACCACCACTCCTATCTTGTCACTTCCCGAAGGCAATGACGATTTTGTTGTGTATTGCGACGCCTCGAAACATGGTTTTGGGTATGTGTTGATGCAACGAACGAAAGTCATTTCTTATGCTTCTCGACAACTCAAAATTCATGAACGAAACTACACGACACATGATCTCGAACTCGGAGCTGTTGTCTTTGCACTTAAAATGTGGTGACACTATCTTTATGGAACCAAGAGTACTATCTTTACCGATCACAAAAGTCTCTAACACATCTTCGACCAAAAGCAACTAAACATGAGACAACGACGGTGGATTGAAATCTTAAACGATTACGATTGCGAGCTTCGTTACCATCCCGGGAAGGAAAATGTAGTAGCCGATGCCTTAAGTCGAAAAGAAAGAGCGGTGCCTCTTCGTGTCTGAGCCTTAAACATCACCATCCACACCAACCTTAATAGCCAGATTCGGGTAGCCCAAGATGAGGCTCTCAAGGATGAAAACATATCACACGAGCTCTTGAATATTCTCATCTCTCGATTCGGAATCAAGGAAACCAGACTCCGATATTTTACCGGAAGGATTTGGGTGCCTAGTTATGGGGACCTACGAAGCCTTATTTTAGATGAAGCCCATAAGTCACGATACTCGATTCACCCCGGTGCCAATAAGATGTACCACGACCTTAAACAACTATATTGGTGGCCGAACATCAAAAGGGACGTAGCTACTTATGTTTCCAAGTGTTTGACATGTTCCAAAGTCAAAGCCGAACACCAGAGACCGTCCAGACTACTTCAACAACCCGAAATCCCGCAATGGAAGTGGGAAAGAATAACAATGGATTTTATCACCAAACTACCAAAAACGACGGGCGGTTATGATACCATTTGGGTTATTGTTGACCGTCTCACCAAATCCGCACACTTTCTCGCTATGAAAGAAACCGACAAAATGGAGAAACTTGCACAACTTTACATAAAGGAGATCGTAGCTCGACACGGTATACCTTTATCGATTATCTCTGACCGAGATGGCCGTTTTGTTTCTAGATTTTAGCGTACCTTGCAAGAAGCGTTGGGAACGCGTTTAGACATGAGCATCGCATATCATCCCCAAACCGATGGACAAAGCGAATGCACAATTCAAACCTTGGAGGACATGTTACGAGCTTGCGTGGTGGATTTTGGAAAAGCTTGGGACAAGCACTTACCTCTCGCAGAGTTCTCTTATAACAATAGTTATCACGCGAGTATTAAAGCCGCCCCATTCGAAGCGTTATATGGCCGAAAATGCTGTTCTCCTCTTTGTTGGGCCGAAGAAGGTGACGTACAAATCACTGGACCCGAACTCATTCACGAAACCACCGAGAAGATCGTTCAAATCCGAGATAGGCTTCGGACGGCCCGGAGTCGTCAAAAGTGCTATACCGATAAAAGACGCAACGACCTTGAATTTCAAGTCGGTGACCGCGTAATGTTAAAAGTCGCACCTTGGAAAGGTGTAATCTGTTTTGGGAAACGCGGGAAGCTAAATCCCCGGTATATTGGTCCTTCGAAATTTTGGAGCGTATTGGAACCGTTGCTTATCGTTTAGATCTTCCGCCTCAATTGTACTCCGTCCATCCTACCTTCCATGTATCTAACTTGAAAAAGTGTCTTGCCAAACCCGATATCGTCATCCCTCTCGAGGAACTTACTATTGATGACAAACTTCATTTTTTGGAGGAACCGGTTGAAATTGTGGACACCTCCGTCAAGACATTGAAACAAAGCCGAATTCTGATTGTTAAAGTCAGTTGGAACGCCAAAAGGGGACCCGGGTTTACTTGGGAAAGGCAAGATCAAATGCAAAATAAATACCCTCATTTATTCCCGATTCCGGAAACGCGAAATTCCGAGGAAGAAACAACGACTACTACGCCTACTTAAATTTCTGGACGAAATTTCTTTTAAGGAGTAGGTAATGTAACATCCCGCCTTTTTCCGTTTACTTTTCCGTTTAACTATTTAAATCCCGTTATATGTTTATAACATCTCCCGTTAATACGCTTTTTAAAAATATCTCGTTTAGGTAATTCACGCACCCGCAACCGAACTTGAGGGACTAGTTTCGCCAAAGTGCCAAAGAGGTGACTAGCATTTGACTAGTCAACCCCTTCCTCCCACCTTTTTCATTTCATTTCTCTTTTTCTTTACTACTTTCCAATTTTCTCTCAAACTCCATATCAAAGAATCATCATCTAAATCCAAGCTAGCGGGTGTCTTGCAAAACAAATTACATATTTGGAATCCTTGCAACTTCCTCTTCGATTCCATACCGACTTCATCAAGTTTGGGTAACTTTCTAAAATCACTAGATTTTGTGTTCTTGATATTCTGAACTTATAAAGTTGTTAATTAGTGTCTATGGCTCAAGTCTAACATGAATATATGATATATATGCTCGATTTCGTTATTTGAAGTAACTAGCTTGAGTATGAACTTTGGTGTGTTTGATTTGGTGATTTGGTTGTTTGAATGTTGTTAAATGTTATGAATGCACGTATTAAATGTGTTCCTAGTATCACTAGCTCCAATTTGATGTATAGGTTGCTTGAGAAAACTCCATAAACTTGATTAGTGATTTTGGTGAAATTGGGTTAGGGTTTGATAAGCTTGAAATGAATATTTGATGCATTGAATTCCATGAATTATTGTTAGTAAGTAGTTAGTTGTATTGTATGCTCGATTACCAACAAAACGGCATGTTGTATGTATGCATTAAATGCCCAAATCATAAATGTGCACTTATCAAATTTGAGTATTAAATGTGAGCATTAATTGATCATTTACTTTGGAAAGCCGATTGTTACAAATAACGTTTTTGGTTGGTGAAATGTATTTAGTGGTGTTCTTTGTCAAATTACCTTTCTAACGATATAAGATACGAGTTCTAAGTATTAGCGGTTTGCGAGTTATGCTTGAAAGTGTTTGGAATTGAGACTTGGACATTTGAGACTGACCAGGTACCAGCTCCCGTGTATTGTCGCGGCGCGACAATCCTGGGTCGCGGCGCGGCCTAAGCCGTGGTCAGGTTCTGACCTCCTTGGTCAAATTATGAAAAATGTTTGGCACCCTATGGACCTCCGATTCACATGAGACTTGTTCTTACATGTTTATATATGAATAAAAACCTCAGAAAAATAGTTCGGGACCCGACCAGAACGTGTTGACTTTTTTGTTGACTTTGACCGATCAAAGTTTGACTTTTTGTCAAACTTAACCAAATGATTAAACTTGAAACATCCTTTTACTTATGAAATGAATGCGACATATTTTGGTCAAACGTCATAATAAAGACTTATGACCACGCAACGGGACCGAAGTAGTCGGCGCCGTCAAACATGATTTGGTCGGGTCGCTACAGATGGTATCAGAGCGTTGGTTGTAGGGATTTGGAGTTCATTGGTGTCAACCCCGAGTCATAGGGTACATTAGTGAGTCTAGACTACAACCGGCATATAGAATTGAAGTAGGAATTACTTGACTACTTGTGCATTATACTCGAACTCGTCTATCACATCTAATTCTTATTCAACCTTAATCTCACGTTACTTAATTTAATTGACGCGCCACCTTGACTATATGAATTAGTGTCGAATGCACATATGAATTAGGGTAATATAATTTTCTGGATTATATTACGGTGACTCATATGAACATTCCGACATTATGACATAAAGAATTTAAGGCGAGTCAAGGAAAATTTTTCTCTATCCTTATTCCATATCATGGTTAGTATTATTAAGAATACTAATCAACGGTATTCTTGTGTTTTGAAGGAACAATGCCTCCTCGTCGTGTGCCACGCCATGAGACTCCCGAACAAGCTCTACAACGAATGATAGCCACCGCCGTGGAAGCGGCCATGGCCGATCACTCCTCCAACAATAACAACAACCACAACAACAACAACAATGGAGCTGGTAACTCAAACGAAGGGTGCTCCTATAAATCCTTCATGGGGTGCAAGCCTCACACTTTTGATGGAACCGGGGGACCGGTCATGCTCACCCGATGGTTTGAGCAAACGGAAGCCGTCTTTAGCATAAGCGGTTGTCGGGACCAAGACAAGGTTAAATACTCCACTCACACCTTCGCCGGTGTCGCTCTTACATGGTGGAATACTTATGTACAATCGGTGGGTACCGATGAAGCTCACGCCCTCTCTTGGGCCAATTTAAGGGAAAAGATGGTCATTGAATATTTCCCTCGCGAAGAAACCCGAAAGCTCGAACAAGAGCTAAGAACCTTAGAGGTGGTCAGAAACGATCTCAAGGCCTATAATTAACGATTCGCCAAACTATCCTTGATGTGTCCAAACCTCGTGAACCCCGAATCTCAAAGGGTCGAACTTTATATGTATGGTCTTCCAAAGAGCATCAAACAAGGGGTGATGTCATCCAAACCCGCTAACCTACAACAAGCATTGAACATGGCCCGCCAATTGATCGAAACGGTTGATGAAATCGTAGTTCCGGTACCTAAGGCCGAGGATAAATTGGGCGGCAACAAAAGAAAGTGGGAACCCTCCCAATCAAGCAACAACAACTTTGCTAAGAAGCCTTACACCTCCGACGCCAAGAAAAGTTATGGCGGAAATAAACCCTTTTGCAACAAATGCCACAAACACCACTATGGTGAATGTAGCAATCTATTTTGCCACCGGTGCCAAAGGGGTGGTCATGTGGCCAACGATTGTAGAAGTGCCGGCCCTATCGCTCAAAAGGTGCCCAATGCACCAAAACCGGGTACTTGTTACGAATGTGGCCAAACGGGTCATTTTAGAAATGCATGTCCGAAGAAGAAAGCCAACACCAACACACGCGGATGAGCTTTCAACATCAACACCGAGGAAGCCCGAGATGACAATGAATTAGTCACGGGTACGTTTCTCCACAACAACACTTATGTTACTTGTTTATTCGATTCGGGTGCCGATAAGAGTTTTGTATCGAAGACTTTGACTCATTCTTTTAACACTCCACCACTTCCACTAGATACCACCTATACCATTGAAGTGGCCAACGGAAAACTATTGAGTGCTGACACATATTACCGGGGGTGTACGTTAAACATTTTGGGTAATGAGTTTGAAATTGACTTGATACCCATGGAACTAGGGAGCTTCGATGTAATAATCGGTATGAATTGGCTAGCCAAAACGAAATCTCACATCCTTTGTGATCTTAACGCAATCCGAATCCCTATCGAGAATGGTGAACCTTTGATCGTCTATGGCGATAAGAGTTGCACCGGACTCAACCTCGTTTCTTGCTTTAAAGTTAGAAACTACTCCGTAAGGATTGTTTTGCGATCCTTGCTCATGTTAAGAAAGTCGAGTCCGATGAGAAGCACATCGATGATGTGCCAATTGTTAGTGACTATTCCGATGTATTTCCCGACGAATTGCCGGGTCTTCCACCTCATCGACCGGTTGAATTCCAAATCGATCTTATTCCAGGAGCCTCACCCATAGCACGTGCACCATATAGACTCGCTCCTTCCGAAATGCAAGAATTGCAAAGTCAAATCCAAGAACTACTTGATCGTGGTTTTATCCAACCTAGCCATTCACCTTGGGGCGCTCCGATTTTGTTTGTTAAAAAGAAAGACGGATCCCTACGAATGTGCATTGACTATCGTGAACTAAACAAATTGACGGTTAAGAACCGATATCCTCTTCCTTGCATCGATGACCTCTTTGATCAATTACAAGGGTCTTGTGTATATTCAAAAATCGATCTCCGCTCGGGTTATCATCAATTGAGGGTTAAGGGGGAAGATGTCTCCAAAACCGCTTTCCGAACTCGTTATGGTAGTTATGAATTTCTTGTAATGCCATTTGGTCTCACTAACACACCGGCGGTGTTCATGGATCTTATGAACCGCGTGTGCAAACCGTATCTTGACAAATTCGTTATCGTGTTCATCGATGATATTTTAGTTTATTCAAAAAGCGAAGAAGAACACGAGGAACACCTCCGACTTGTGCTTGAACTTTTAAGACAAGAACGACTCTATGCCAGATTCTCCAAGTGTGAATTTTGGTTGAAGGAAGTTCAATTTCTTGGTCATGTTGTAAGCGACCAAGGTATTAAAGTCGATCCATCAAAAATAGAAGCCATTAGTAAATGGGAGACTCCTACTACACCTACTCACATTCGTCAATTCTTGGGTCTCGCCGGATACTACCGTAGATTCATCAAGGATTTTTCTTTGGTTGCACGTCCTCTAACCGCTTTAACTCACAAGGGAAAGAAATTCAATTGGGCGACCGAACAAGAATCCGTATTTCAAATCTTGAAAACAAAGCTAACCACCGCTCCTATCTTGTCACTTCCCGAAGGCAATGACGATTTTGTTGTGTATTGCGACGCCTCGAAACATGGTTTTGGGTGTGTGTTGATGCAACGAATGAAAGCCATTTCTTATGCTTCTCGACAACTCAAAATTCATGAACGAAACTACACGACACATGATCTCGAACTCGGAGCCGTTGTCTTTGCACTTAAAATGTGGAGACACTATCTTTATGGAACCAAGAGTACTAACTTTACCGATCACAAAAGTCTCCAACACATCTTCGACCAAAAGCAACTAAACATGAGACAACGACGGTGGATTGAAATCTTAAACGATTACGATTGCGAGCTTCGTTACCATCCCGGGAAGGTAAATGTAGTAGCCGATGCCTTAAGTCGAAAAGAAAGAGTGGTGCCTCTTCGTGTCCGAGCCTTAAACATCACCATCCACACCAACCTTAATAGCCAGATTCGGGTAGCCCAAGATGAGGCTCTCAAGGATGAAAACATTTCACACGAGCTCTTGAATATTCTCGTCTCTCGATTCGAAATCAAGGAAACCGGACTCCGATATTTCGCCGGAAGGATTTGGGTGCCTAGTTATGGGGACCTACGAAGCCTTATTTTAGATGAAGCCCATTAGTCACGATACTCAATTCACCCCGGTGCCAATAAGATGTACCACGACCTTAAACAACTATATTGGTGGCCGAACATCAAAAGGGACGTAGCTACTTATGTTTCCAAGTGTTTGACATGTTCCAAAGTCAAAGCCGAACACCAGAGACCGTCCGGACTACTTCAACAACCCAAAATCCCACAATGGAAGTGGGAAAGAATAACAATGGATTTTATCACCAAACTACCAAAAACGACGGGCGGTTATGATACCATTTGGGTTATTGTTGACCGTATCACCAAATCCGCACACTTTCTCGCTATGAAAGAAACCGACAAAATGGAGAAACTTGCACAACTTTACATAAAGGAGATCGTAGCTCGACACGGTATACCTTTATCGATTATCTCCGACCGAGATGGCCGTTTTGTTTCTAGATTTTGGCGTACCTTGCAAGAAGCGTTGGGAACGCGTTTAGACATGAGCACCGCATATCATCCCCAAACCGATGGACAAAGCGAACGCACAATTCAAACCTTGGAGGACATGTTACGAGCTTGCATGGTGTATTTTGGAAAAGCTTGGGACAAGCACTTACCTCTCGCAGAGTTCTCTTACAACAATAGTTATCACGCGAGTATTAAAGCCGCCCCATTCGAAGCGTTATATGGCCAAAAATGCCGTTCTCCTCTTTGTTGGGCCGAAGTAGGCGACGTACAAATCACCGGACCCGAACTCATTCACGAAACCACCGAGAAGATCGCTCAAATCCGAGATAGGCTTCGGACGACCCGGAGTCGTCAAAAGTGCTATACTGATAAAAGACGCAACGACCTTGAATTTCAAGTCGGTGACCGCGTAATGTTAAAAGTCGCACCTTGGAAAGGTGTAATCCATTTTGGAAAACGCGGGAAGCTAAATCCGCGGTATATTGGTCCTTTCGAAATTTTGGAGCGTATTGGAACCGTTGCTTATCGTTTAGATCTTCCGCCTCAATTGTACTCCGTCCATCCTACCTTCCATGTATCTAACTTGAAAAAGTGTCTTGCCGAACCCGATATCGTCATCCCTCTCGAGGAACTTACTATTGATGACAAACTTCATTTTTTGGAGGAACCTGTTGAAATTGTGGACACCTCCGTCAAGACATTGAAACAAAGCCAAATTCCGATTGTTAAAGTCCGTTGGAACGCCAAAAGGGGACCCGAGTTTACTTGGGAAAGGCAAGATCAAATGCAAAATAAATACCCTCATTTATTCCCGATTCCGGAAACGCGAAATTCCGAGGAAGAAACAACGACTACTACGCCTACTTAAATTTCGGGACGAAATTTCTTTTAAGGAGTAGGTAATGTAACATCCCGCCTTTTTCCGTTTACTTTTCCGTTTAACTATTTAAATCCCGTTATATGTTTATAACATCTCCCGTTAATACGCGTTTTAAAAATATCTCGTTTAGGTAATTCACGCACCCGCAACCGAACTTGAGGGACTAGTTTCGCCAAAGTGCCAAAGAGGTGACTAGCATTTGACTAGTCAACCCCTTCCTCCCACCTTTTTCCTTTCATTTCTCTTTTTCTTTACTACTTTCCAATTTTCTCTCAAACTCCATATCAAAGAATCATCATCTAAATCCAAGCTAGCGGGTGTCTTGCAAAACAAATTACATATTTGGAATCCTTGCAACTTCCTCTTCGATTCCATACCGACTTCATCAAGTTTGGTTAACTTTCTAAAATCACTAGATTTTGTGTTCTTGATATTCTGAACTTATAAAGTTGTTAATTAGTGTCTATGGCTCAAGTCTAACATGAATATATGATATATATGCTCGATTTCGTTATTTGAAGTAACTAGCTTGAGTATGAACTTTGGTGTGTTTGATTTGGTGATTTGGTTGTTTGAATGTTGTTAAATGTTATGAATGCACGTATTAAATGTGTTCCTAGTATCACTAGCTCCAATTTGATGTATAGGTTGCTTGAGAAAACTCCATAAACTTGATTAGTGATTTTGGTGAAATTGGGTTAGGGTTTGATAAGCTTGAAATGAATATTTGATGCATTGAATGCCATGAATTATTGTTAGTAAGTAGTTAGTTGTATTGTATGCTCGATTACCAACAAAACGGCATGTTGTATGTATGCATTAAATGCCCAAATCATAAATGTGCACTTATCAAATTTGAGTATTAAATGTGAGCATTAATTGATCATTTACTTTGGAAAGCCGATTGTTACAAATAACATTTTTGGTTGGTGAAATGTATTTAGTGGTGTTCTTTGTCAAATTACCTTTCTAACGATATAAGATACGAGTTCTAAGTATTAGCGGTTTGCGAGTTTTGATTGAAAGTGTTTGGAATTGAGACTTGGACATTTGAGACTGACCAGGTACCAGCTCCCGTGTATTGTCGCGGCGCGACAATCCTGGGTCGCGGCGCGGCCTAAGCCGTGGTCAGGTTCTGACCTCCTTGGTCAAATTATGAAAAATGTTTGGCACCCTATGGACCTCCGATTCACATGAGACTTGTTCTTACATGTTTATATATGAATAAAAACCTCAGAAAAATAGTTCGGGACCCGACCAGAACGTGTTGACTTTTTTGTTGACTTTGACCGACCAAAGTTTGACTTTTTGTCAAACTTAACCAAATGATTAAACTTGAAACATCCTTTTACTTATGAAATGAATGCGACATATTTTGGTCAAACGTCATAATAAAGACTTATGACCACGCAACGGGACCGAAGTAGTCGGCGCCGTCAAACATGATTTGGTCGGGTCGCTACAGATGGTATCAGAGCGTTGGTTGTAGGGATTTGGAGTTCATTGGTGTCAACCCCGAGTCATAGGGTACATTAGTGAGTCTAGACTACAACCGGCATATAGAATTGAAGTAGGAATTACTTGACTACTTGTGCATTATACTCGAACTCGTCTATCACATCTAATTCTTATTCAACCTTAATCTCACGTTACTTAATTTAATTAACGCGCCACCTTGACTATATGAATTAGTGTCGAATGCACATATGAATTAGGGTAATATAATTTTCGGGATTATATTACGGTGACTCATATGAACATTCCGACATTATGACATAAAGAATTTAAGGCGAGTCAAGGAAAATTTTTCTCTATCCTTATTCCATATCATGGTTAGTATTATTAAGAATACTAATCAACGGTATTCTTGTGCTTTGAAGGAACAATGCCTCCTCGTCGTGTGCCACGCCATGAGACTCCCGAACAAGCTCTACAACGAATGATAGCCACCGCCGTGGAAGCGGCCATGGCCGATCACTCCTCCAACAATAACAACAACCACAACAACAACAACAATGGAGCCGGTAACTCAAACGAAGGGTGCTCCTATAAATCCTTCATGGGGTGCAAGCCTCACACTTTTGATGGAACCGGGGGACCGGTCATGCTCACCCGATGGTTTGAGCAAACGGAAGCCGTCTTTAGCATAAGCGGTTGTCGGGACCAAGACAAGGTTAAATACTCCACTCACACCTTCGCCGGTGTCGCTCTTACATGGTGGAATACTTATGTACAATCGGTGGGTACCGATGAAGCTCACGCCCTCTCTTGGGCCAATTTAAGGGAAAAGATGGTCATTGAATATTTCCCTTGCGAAGAAACCCGAAAGCTCGAACAAGAGCTAAGAACCTTAGAGGTGGTCAGAAACGATCTCAAGGCCTATAATTAACGATTCGCTGAACTATCCTTGATGTGTCCAAACCTCGTGAACCCCGAATCTCAAAGGGTCGAACTTTATATGTATGGTCTTCCAAAGAGCATCAAACAAGGGGTGATGTCATCCAAACCCGCTAACCTACAACAAGCATTGAACATGGCCCGCCAATTGATCGAAACGGTCGATGAAATCGTAGTTCCGGTACCTAAGGCCGAGGATAAATTGGGCGGCAACAAAAGAAAGTGGGAACCCTCCCAATCAAGCAACAACAACTTTGCTAAGAAGCCTTACACCTCCGACGCCAAGAAAAGTTATGGCGGAAATAAACCCTTTTGCAACAAATGCCACAAACACCACTATGGTGAATGTAGCAATCTATTTTGCCACCGGTGCCAAAGGGGTGGTCATGTGGCCAACGATTGTAGAAGTGCCGCCCCTATCGCTCAAAAGGTGCCCAATGCACCAAAACCGGGTACTTGTTACGAATGTGGCCAAACGGGTCATTTTAGAAATGCATGTCCGAAGAAGAAAGCCAACACCAACACACGCGGATGAGCTTTCAACATCAACACCGAGGAAGCCCGAGATGACAATGAATTAGTCACGGGTACGTTTCTCCTCAACAACACTTATGTTACTTGTTTATTCGATTCGGGTGCCGATAAGAGTTTTGTATCGAAGACTTTGACTCATTCTTTTAACACTCCACCACTTCCACTAGATACCACCTATACCATTGAAGTGGCCAACGGAAAACTATTGAGTGCTGACACATATTACCGGGGGTGTACGTTAAACATTTTGGGTAATGAGTTTGAAATTGACTTGATACCCATGGAACTAGGGAGCTTCGATGTAATAATCGGTATGAATTGGCTAGCCAAAACGAAATCTCACATCCTTTGTGATCTTAATGCAATCCGAATCCCTATCGAGAATGGTGAACCTTTGATCGTCTATGGCGATAAGAGTTGCACCGGACTCAACCTCGTTTCTTGCTTTAAAGTTAGAAACTACTCCGTAAGGATTGTTTTGCGATCCTTGCTCATGTTAAGAAAGTCGAGTCCGATGAGAAGCACATCGATGATGTGCCAATTGTTAGTGACTATTCCGATGTATTTCCCGACGAATTGCCGGGTCTTCCACCTCATCGACCGGTTGAATTCCAAATCGATCTTATTCCAGGAGCCTCACCCATAGCACGTGCACCATATAGACTCGCTCCTTCCGAAATGCAAGAATTGCAAAGTCAAATCCAAGAACTACTTGATCGTGGTTTTATCCAACCTAGCCATTCACCTTGGGGCGCTCCGATTTTGTTTGTTAAAAAGAAAGACGGATCCCTACGAATGTGCATTGACTATCGTGAACTAAACAAATTGACGGTTAAGAACCGATATCCTCTTCTTTGCATCGATGACCTCTTTGATCAATTACAAGGGACTTGTGTATATTCAAAAATCGATCTCCGCTCGGGTTATCATCAATTGAGGGTTAAGGGGGAAGATGTCTCCAAAACCGCTTTCCGAACTCGTTATGGTAGTTATGAATTTCTTGTAATGCCATTTGGTCTCACTAACACACCGGCGGTGTTCATGGATCTTATGAACCGCGTGTGCAAACCGTATCTTGACAAATTCGTTATCGTGTTCATCGATGATATTTTAGTTTATTCAAAAAGCGAAGAAGAACACGAGGAACACCTCCGACTTGTGCTTGAACTTTTAAGACAAGAACGACTCTATGCCAGTTTCTCCAAGTGTGAATTTTGGTTGAAGGAAGTTCAATTTCTTGGTCATGTTGTAAGCGACCAAGGTATTAAAGTCGATCCATCGAAAATAGAAGCCATTAGTAAATGGGAGACTCCTACTACACCTACTCACATTCGTCAATTCTTGGGTCTCGCCGGATACTACCGTAGATTCATCAAGGATTTTTCTTTGGTTGCACGTCCTCTAACCGCTTTAACTCACAAGGGAAAGAAATTCAATTGGGCGACCGAACAAGAATCCGTATTTCAAATCTTGAAAACAAAGCTAACCACCGCTCCTATCTTATCACTTCCCGAAGGCAATGACGATTTTGTTGTGTATTGCGACGCCTCGAAACATGGTTTTGGATGTGTGTTGATGCAACGAACGAAAGCCATTTCTTATGCTTCTCGACAACTCAAAATTCATGAACGAAACTACACGACACATGATCTCGAACTCGGAGCCGTTGTCTTTGCACTTAAAATGTGGAGACACTATCTTTATGGAACCAAGAGTACTATCTTTACCGATCACAAAAGTCTCCAACACATCTTCTACCAAAAGCAACTAAACATGAGACAACGACGGTGGATTGAAATCTTAAACGATTACGATTGCGAGCTTCGTTACCATCCCGGGAAGGTAAATGTAGTAGCCGATGCCTTAAGTCGAAAAGAAAGAGTGGTGCCTCTTCGTGTCCGAGCCTTAAACATCACCATCCACACCAACCTTAATAGCCAGATTCGGGTAGCCCAAGATGAGGCTCTCAAGGATGAAAACATTTCACACGAGCTCTTGAATATTCTCGTCTCTCGATTCGAAATCAAGGAAACCGGACTCCGATATTTCACCGGAAGGATTTGGGTGCCTAGTTATGGGACCTACGAAGCCTTATTTTAGATGAAGCCCATAAGTCACGATACTCGATTCACCCTGGTGCCAATAAGATGTACCACGACCTTAAACAACTATATTGGTGGCCGAACATCAAAAGGGACGTAGCTACTTATGTTTCCAAGTGTTTGACATGTTCCAAAGTCAAAGCCGAACACCAGAGACCGTCCGGACTACTTCAACAACCCAAAATCCCACAATGGAAGTGGGAAAGAATAACAATGGATTTTATCACCAAACTACCAAAAACGACGGGCGGTTATGATACCATTTGGGTTATTGTTGACCGTATCACCAAATCCGCACACTTTCTCGCTATGAAAGAAACCGACAAAATGGAGAAACTTGCACAACTTTACATAAAGGAGATCGTAGCTTGACACGGTATACCTTTATCGATTATCTCCGACCGAGATGGCCGTTTTGTTTCTAGATTTTGGCGTACCTTGCAAGAAGCGTTGGGAACGCGTTTAGACATGAGCACCGCATATCATCCCCAAACCGATGGACAAAGCGAACGCACAATTCAAACCTTGGAGGACATGTTACGAGCTTGCATGGTGTATTTTGGAAAAGCTTGGGACAAGCACTTACCTCTCGCAGAGTTCTCTTACAACAATAGTTATCACGCGAGTATTAAAGCCACCCCATTCGAAGCGTTATATGGCCAAAAATGCCGTTCTCCTCTTTGTTGGGCCGAAGTAGGCGACGTACAAATCACCGGACCCGAACTCATTCACGAAACCACCGAGAAGATCGTTCAAATCCGAGATAGGCTTCGGACGACCCGGAGTCGTCAAAAGTGCTATACTGATAAAAGACGCAACGACCTTGAATTTCAAGTCGGTGACCGCGTAATGTTAAAAGTCGCACCTTGGAAAGGTGTAATCCATTTTGGAAAACGCGGGAAGCTAAATCCGCGGTATATTGGTCCTTTCGAAATTTTGGAGCGTATTGGAACCGTTGCTTATCGTTTAGATCTTCCGCCTCAATTGTACTCCGTCCATCCTACCTTCCATGTATCTAACTTGAAAAAGTGTCTTGCCGAACCCGATATCGTCATCCCTCTCGAGGAACTTACTATTGATGACAAACTTCATTTTTTGGAGGAACCTGTTGAAATTGTGGACACCTCCGTCAAGACATTGAAACAAAGCCGAATTCCGATTGTTAAAGTCCGTTGGAACACCAAAAGGGGACCCGAGTTTACTTGGGAAAGGCAAGATCAAATGCAAAATAAATACCCTCATTTATTACCGATTCCGGAAACGCGAAATTCCGAGGAAGAAACAACGACTACTACGCCTACTTAAATTTCGGGACGAAATTTCTTTTAAGGAGTAGGTAATGTAACATCCCGCCTTTTTCCGTTTACTTTTCCGTTTAACTATTTAAATCCCGTTATATGTTTATAACATCTCCCGTTAATACGCGTTTTAAAAATATCTCGTTTAGGTAATTCACGCACCCGCAACCGAACTTGAGGGACTAGTTTTGCCAAAGTGCCAAAGAGGTGACTAGCATTTGACTAGTCAACCCCTTCCTCCCACCTTTTTCCTTTCATTTCTCTTTTTCTTTACTACTTTCCAATTTTCTCTCAAACTCCATATCAAAGAATCATCATCTAAATCCAAGCTAGCGGGTGTCTTGCAAAACAAATTACATATTTGGAATCCTTGCAACTTCCTCTTCGATTCCATACCGACTTCATCAAGTTTGGTTAACTTTCTAAAATCACTAGATTTTGTGTTCTTGATATTCTGAACTTATAAAGTTGTTAATTAGTGTCTATGGCTCAAGTCTAACATGAATATATGATATATATGCTCGATTTCGTTATTTGAAGTAACTAGCTTGAGTATGAACTTTGGTGTGTTTGATTTGGTGATTTGGTTGTTTGAATGTTGTTAAATGTTATGAATGCACGTATTAAATGTGTTCCTAGTATCACTAGCTCCAATTTGATGTATAGGTTGCTTGAGAAAACTCCATAAACTTGATTAGTGATTTTGGTGAAATTGGGTTAGGGTTTGATAAGCTTGAAATGAATATTTGATGCATTGAATGCCATGAATTATTGTTAGTAAGTAGTTAGTTGTATTGTATGCTCGATTACCAACAAAATGGCATGTTGTATGTATGCATTAAATGCCCAAATCATAAATGTGCACTTATCAAATTTGAGTATTAAATGTGAGCATTAATTAATCATTTACTTTGGAAAGCCGATTGTTACAAATAACGTTTTTGGTTGGTGAAATGTATTTAGTGGTGTTCTTTGTCAAATTACCTTTCTAACGATATAAGATACGAGTTCTAAGTATTAGCGGTTTGCGAGTTATGCTTGAAAGTGTTTGGAATTGAGACTTGGACATTTGAGACTGACCAGGTACCAGCTCCCGTGTATTGTCGCGGCGCGACAATCCTGGGTCGCGGCGCGGCCTAAGCCGTGGTCAGGTTCTGACCTCCTTGGTCAAATTATGAAAAATGTTTGGCACCCTATGGACCTCCGATTCACATGAGACTTGTTCTTACATGTTTTTATATGAATAAAAACCTCAGAAAAATAGTTCGGGACCCGACCAGAACGTGTTGACTTTTTTGTTGACTTTGACCGACCAAAGTTTGACTTTTTGTCAAACTTAACCAAATGATTATGCAACCTTCCTAACTTGTTTCTATACTTGTATCTTGCATGAAACTTGACAATTTGATTTCACATGCTACATAATCGAGTCGTAACGAGCCATAAGACTAATTGAGCATCTTTGACCTATCGTGTTTACCGTTATTGATACGACCTATTTGTTTAGGTCAAGACTAGCACTATCCTTCGCACACGTTACTTTGTGAAGTACTTTTCATACGTGCACTCAAGGTGAGATCATAGTCCCATCTTTCAAAAAACTTTTATGCTTTAAACTATGGGATGAGAAACATATACGTATCATACTTTTATACATTGAACACAAGTACGAAAACGAACATTCCACGTACGGGTTTGAACTAAAATCCTCAATTCAATTATCATTAGTTACACTTGCAGGGTGTAAACGTGAACTTATATTATGTGATCACATGGGCTTGACGAGCCTCATTCGGACGGTTCGCTACCGTTAGCGGATGAAATATATTTTCGGGTCTAGTGTATGTTCTAACACTACGCAAAGGGTGCCAAACAGTTAAGTTTGATAATTGGGTGCCCGTGAAACAAATAACAACTTTGGAATGCAAATGATTTTGATAATCATATTATATATTAAATCTTGTGGTTCAAATGCAACGTTTACTAAAACACCTATGATTTCACCAACGTTTTCGTTGACAGTTTCTATATGTTTTCTCAGGTCCTTGAAAGCTACTTGATACATGCTTCCGCACTCTTTTTGATACTTGCTTGGATGTCGAGTATGGATGCATAGTTGGAGCGTCTTTTGACTACTTTAAATTGTGTCGCATAGGTTTCATTCGTACGTTAAACTTTGTATTGTAACTAATCTTTTGAACTACATTTGTAAACTTGAAACATCCTTTTACTTATGAAATGAATGCGACATATTTTGGTCAAACGTCATAATAAAGACTTATGACCACGCAACGGGACCGAAGTAGTCGGCGCCGTCAAACATGATTTGGTCGGGTCGCTACACAAGTTTAGAATTAACTAAACTATGTTCTAGTGATTACTAGTTTACCACTTCGAATATGATAGCTTCTATGTATGAATCTAATGATGTTATGAACATCATTACTACCTTAAGTTCCTTGGATAAACCTACTAGAAAAGAGAAAAATGGATCTAGCTTCAACGGATCCTTGGATGGCTCGAAGTTCTTGAAGCAGAATCTTGACACGAAAACAAGTTCAAGTAAGATCATCACTTGAAATAAGATTGTTATATTTATAGAAATTGAACCAAAGTTTGAATATGATTATTACCTTGTATTAGAATGATAACCTACTGTAAGAAACAAAGATTTCTTGAGGTTGGATGATCACCTTACAAGATTGGAAGTGAGCTAGCAAACTTGAAAGTATTCTTGATTTTATGTAACTCGAACTTGTAGAATTTATGAAGAACACTTAGAACTTGAAGTTAGAACTTGAGAGAGATCAATTAGATGAAGAAAATTGAAGAATGAAAGTGTTTGTAGGTGTTTTTGGTCGTTGGTGTATGGATTAGATATAAAGGATATGTAATTTTGTTTTCATGTAAATAAGTCATGAATGATTACTCATATTTTTGTAATTTTATGAGATATTTCTTGCTAGTTTCCAAATGATGGTTCCCACATATGTTAGGTGACTCACATGGGCTGCTAAGATCTGATCATTGGAGTGTATATACCAATAGTATATACATCTAAAAGCTATGTATTGTACGAGTACGAATACGGGTGCATACGAGTAGAATTGATGATGAAACTGAACGAGGATGTAATTGTAAGCATTTTTGTTAAGTAGAAGTATTTTGATAAGTGTCTTGAAGTCTTTCAAAAGTGTATGAATACATATTAAAACACTACATGTATATACATTTTAACTGAGTCGTTAAGTCATCGTTAGTCGTTACATGTAAGTGTTGTTTTGAGACCTTTAGGTTAACGATCTTGTTAAATGTTGTTAACCCAAATTTTATAATATCAAATGAGATTTTAAATTATTATATTATCATGATATTATGATATATTAATATATCTTAATATGATATATACATTTTAAATGTCGTTACAACGATAATCGTTACATATATGTCTCGTTTCGAAATCCTTAAGTTAGTAGTCTTGTTTTTACTTATGTAGTTCATTGTTAATACACTTAATGATATATTTAATTATCATATTATCATGTTATATATAATATAAAAATGTATTAATATGCTTCATATATATTTAGTAAGACTTGGTTATAACGATAATCGTTATATGTATCGTTTCGAATTTCATACGTCAATAGTCTCCTTTTTAAGTATATAACTTATTGTTACTATTTTTAATGAGATACTTGATGATCATTATATCATGTTAAACATATATATTTATTCATTTATGTATCATCTTGTCATATACAACTTATAGCGTTCGTGAATCATTGGTCAAACTGGGTAATCAGACGTTTACAAAATTTCCGTTTCAATTAACCAAGTCTTAACAAGTTTGATTGCTTAACATGTTGGAAACATTTAATCATGTAAATATAGTTTTCATTAAACATATAATCATAGAAAGGTTCATAAAAGTTCGGGTCACTACACATTCTTCCCACACTTAGCTTTTATTTTGTTTCTTTCTTTGCCTTTTTATTCTCCTTTATTCCATTTTAAATGAATTCTAGCATTTTGGGTTGTTTCTCAATTTATGTCCTTTCCGAGGTAACAATAATTTCGGTATTATCACCTAGTTTTATCGTTCATAAATATGTATAAACATGATTTTGAATTTATTTAGTTGAAATTTTTTCAAATTTTCACAAAATTTGGCAATTAAACCAAGTATAAACCCGAGAGAATTTATAACCCTTCCCCACACTTGAGATCTTGCAATGCCCTCAATTGCAAGAAATCAGTAAAAATTTAAATTCTTGAGGGTGATTAGTGTAGAAAAATGGTTAAAAATACCGAGTTTGCAAACATATTGTTGTTATTTCACATTTGATATTTTGCGTTTTGTCGTCAAAATTAGTAGCTTTTGCAAAAATACCTCCAACTGCTTAAAATTTCGGGACGAAATTTATTTAACGGGTAGGTACTGTAGTGACCCGAAATTTTCCATGTTTATATATATTAAATGAAATTGATTTGTACATGATTAAGTGTTTCCAACATGTTAAGCAATCAAACTTGTTTAGAATTGATTATTTGAAATGAGTTTCATGTAGACAATTGACCACCCAAGTTGACCGGCGATTCACGAACGTTAAAACTTGTAAAAACGACATGATGATATATATATGGATATACATATAGTTAACATGAGATTATGATAAGTAAGTATCTCCATAAGTATATTAACAATGAGTTATATACATAAAAATGAGACTACTAAGTTAAGAAACTCGAAACGATATATATAACGATTATCGTTATTACAACGTCTTACTAAATACATATGTATCATATTAAGATAATGTTACACTATATTTAACATAATAAAATGATAATTATATATATCATTAAGTATGTTAACAATGAACTACATATGTAAAAACAAGACTACTAACTTAAGGATTTCGAAACGAGACATATATGTAACGATTATCGTTGTAACGACATTTAAATGTACATATATATCATATTAAGATATATTAATATATCATAATATCATGATAATATAATAATTTAACATCTCATTAGATATAATAAACAATGGGTTAACAACATTAAATAAGATCGTTAACTTAAAGGTTTCAAAACAACACTTACATGTAACGACTAACGATGACTTAACGACTCAGTTAAAATGTATATACATGTAGTGTATTTAGATGTATTAATATACTTTTAGAAGACTTCAAGACATATATCAAAACACTAATACTTAACAAAAATGGGTACAATTACATTCCCATTCTTTTTTTCATCAAGAATTCTAGTCGTATTCATATCCGTATTATACACAGCTTCTAGACGTACTTACTGTGGGTATATACCAATAGGAACTAGCATGGGATTCCACTTTTGATTATGTCATGTATGAATAATCAATTTTAACTTCTACCATGAACTAGTCAACTAACTAGAACTCCTTTTAACCCACTCATCACTCACCACTTACCACTCATCATTCACTCCATTTCACTTCCAATTCTCTTTCTAATTCTCTCTCAACACACACACACACACACACACTTATGAACGAATTTTTCCAGTAGTTAATCATCATCTTCATCAAAAATTACTTCAAGAATCAAGCTATAATCATCTTAGGAAGAACACTTCAAGAACACTTCGAAAATCCTTTCAAGTTTACTAGTTTACATCCAAGCTTTCTAATCCATTCCAAGTAATCATCTAAGATCAAGAAACCTTTGTTATTTATAGTACGTTATATTTCTTATTCAAGGTAATAATCATATTCAAACTTTAATTCAATTTCTATAACTATAAACTATCTTAATTCGAGTAAAAATCTTACTTGAACTTGTTTTTGTGTCATGATCCTACTTCAAGAACTTTTAAGCCATCCAAGATCCTTTGAAGCTAGATCATTTCTTGTCACTTCTAGTAGGTTTACCTACTAAACTTGAGGTAGTAATGATGTTCATAACATCATTCGATTCATATATATAAAACTACCTTATTCGAAGGTTTAAACTTGTAATCACTAGAACATGGTTTAGTTAATTCTAAACTTGTTCGCAAACAAAAGTTAATCCTTCTAACTTGACTTTTAAAATAAACTAAACAGATGTTCTATATCTATATGATATGCTAACTTAATGATTTAAAACCTGAAAACACGAAAAACACCGTAAAACCGGATATACGCCGTCGTAGTAACACCGCGGGCTGTTTTGGGTTAGTTAATTAAAAACTATGATAAACTTTGATTTAAAAGTTATTCTTCTGAGAAAATGATTTTTCTTATGAACATGAAACTATATCCAAAAATCATGGTTAAACTCAAAGTGGAAGTATGTTTTTCAAAATGGTCATCAAGACGTCGTTCTTTCAACTGAAATGACTACCATTTACAAAAACGACTTGTAACTTATATTTCCGACTATAAACCTATACTTTTTCTGTATAGATTCATAAAATAGAGTTCAATTTGAAACCATAGCAATTTGATTCACTCAAAACGGATTTAAAACGAAGAAGTTATGGGTAAAACAAGATTGGATATTTTTTGATTATTGTAGCTACGGGAAATATTGTAACAATTCTATACAAATCATAACTTAACAAACTTATATTGTATTATTCATGTATTCTAATATATATTATGTAATCTTGGGATATCATAGACACGTATACAATGTTTTGATATATCATATCGACCCATCTATATAATATATTTTGGAACAACCATAGACACTCTATATGCAGTAATGTTGGAGTTAGCTATACAGGGTTGAGGTTGATTCCAAAATAATATATATAGTTTGAGTTGTGATCTAGCCTGAGGCTTATATACACTGGGTCGTGGATTGATCCAAGATAATTTATATTTATTTATTTCTGTACATCTAACTATGGACAACTAGTTGTTGGTTATTAACGAGGACAGCTGACTTAATAAGCTTAAAACATTAAAACGTATTAAAAAATATTGTAAATATATTTTGAACATACTTTGATATATATGTACATATTTGTATAGGTTCATGAATCGACCAGTGGCCAAGTCTTACTTCCCGACGAAGTAAAAATATGTGAAAGTGAGTTATAGTCCCACTTTTAAAATCTAATATTTTGGGATGAGAATACATGCAGTTTTATAAATGTTTTACGAAATAGACACAAGTAAATGAAACTACATTATATGGGTGAATGATCGAAGCCGAATATGCCCCTTTTGCTTGGTAGCCTAAGAATTAGTAAACCGATCTACTAATTGACACGAATCCTAAAGATAGATCTATTGGGCCTAACGAACCCCATCCAAAGTACCAGATGCTTTAGTACTTCGAATTCGTTTTTATCATGTCCGAAGGATTTCCCGGAATGATAGGGGATATTCTTATATGCATCTTGTTAATGTCGGTTACCAGGTGTTCACCATATGAATGATTTTTATCTCTATGTATGGGATGTATATTGAAATATGAAATCTTGTGGTCTATTATTGCGATTTGATAAATATATAGGTTAAACCTATAACTCACCAACATTTTTGTTGACGTTTTAAGCATGTTTATTCTCAGGTGACTATTAAGAGTTTCCGCTGTTGCATACTAAAATAAGGACAAGATTTGGAGTTCATACTTGTATGATATTGTGTAAAAACTGCATTCAAGAAACTTATTTTTGATGTAATATATTCTTATTGTAAACCATTATGTAATGGTCGTGTGTAAACAGTATATTTTAGATTATCATTATTTGATAATCTACGTAATGCTTTTTAAACCTTTATCGATAAAATAAAGATTATGCTTGTTTAAAAAAAAAATGAATGCAGTCTTTGAAAAACGTCTCATATAGAGGTCAAAACCTCGCGACGAAATCAATTAATATGGAACATTTATAATCAATATGAACGGGACATTTCAAGCACTACCGTTGGAGTTGGTAAAACAACATGGTTCTTACCAATCGTTTTTGCTGGTTCAACGGTTTTGGTTGGTGGAGATTTAGACTTTTGAATCACAAAGGTGATCAATTTTTCATCATTACTAAGTGTCATTCTACCCTTTCTTACATCAAATAACGCCCCGGTGGACGCTAAGAATGGTCGACCTAAAATTAGAGGAACATTTGAGTCCTCTTCTATGTCAATGACAATAAATTCGACTAGAAAGGTTAGATTATCTACTTGAATGGGTAGGTTGTCAGCAATTCCAACTGGGTGCTTAATCGTTTAAATAAAAGAAAATCCTCAACCAACGGACCAAAGTTAAAAATGGTCAATGGTGTTTCTGTCGAGGAAGCAAAATATTGGGAAGATTACCAATTTTCCGATGAATCGGATCCCGATGAGGATTCCGATGATGTTATAGAAATCACCTCGACCCAATTTAATATAGCAAAAGAAAATAATAAGGGAAAAGATATAAAAATAGAGAGACCCGATTCCAACCCCGATGAGCTTTATATGTATCGGCATCATCCGTATTTCCTAAAGTGTAACAATAACCCGGGAACCTCTAAACCACCAGGTTTTTTTAAACCATTGTGGAAAATGGCGGCTCGTATTAGAGGAACACCATATATCCCTGGAAAATTAGGAAAGCGAACCAAGTCCGAAGAAAAAGAAACCAGTGATTCAGATTAGGGAGTTGTAATCATGTTGTGTATTATATGTATTATAGTGTGCTTGTACTTTTATGTTCTATGTAAAAATTGCTTGTATTGTTTGTTAATTATCTTTTATGAATCTAATCCTTATCTATTTTACAGTATAAAAACAAAATGGACGTTAAGGGTATACAACCGAATATTTTAGAAGACCTACCAGAGGATATGATTGAGGAAATCTTGTCTAGAGTCGGTCACAGTTCATCAGCACATTTAGTTATGGCGAAATTAACTTGTCAAACATTTGAAAGACTTTCCAGAAATGCCTTAGTTTATAAAAGGCTTTCCTTTGATAGATGGGGTATATCACATTGGGGAGACCGTAAGTTACGCCGTGTTTTCTTTAAAGCATTAAATGCGGGGAACCCAAATGCAATTTGACACTACGGGTTAAGAACCTATTTTGACTCAACATATCCCAACATAGGATTTTGCGAGTTAGAAAGAGCTTCTAACATGCAACATATAGAAGCATGTTATACTTACGGGTTAGTGATGTTCGCTTCTTACCAAAGTGAGAAAAATAATATCGGGTTACAACTTTTAAATAAAACCTTTCCACAAGTGACGGATTCAGTAGTTGGGGTGAGAAACAAGGTTTTTAGATTATTACAGGGCTGTTGGACATTACGAAACCCTCGTCCTTTTGATGACATTACAACATGCTGCCTAGCTAATGGTCATAACGGTTATTTTCCACAAGACCAAGGATGGGAAGTTGTGATGACCCGGAAATTTCCGACCAAATTTAAACCTAACCTTTATTTGTTTCCGACACGATAAGCAGAATTTGTAATGTTGAATCTCAAAAAGTTTGGAACTACATTCATGTAATCAATTACCCTTTGACCGTGTTCGACAATTTACGAACAATTATGTGTATATAGATATGTATATATAATATATAATATTAACTGAAAACATTAACAAAGTATTAGATAT
This sequence comes from Rutidosis leptorrhynchoides, assembly GCF_046630445.1. NCBI lineage: Eukaryota > Viridiplantae > Streptophyta > Magnoliopsida > Asterales > Asteraceae > Rutidosis > Rutidosis leptorrhynchoides. The sequence continues at coordinate 545,687,448 of NC_092334.1, forward strand.
ATGATAATTTACATGAACGTATTTGTTTTGATATATTTATCGACAGAATTAAGAGATAATATCAAATGACTGAATTATCAGATACATTATGATATGATTACGGGCCAATGTTATGAGGTCCACTGTGATTTAAGAAATCTATTCTTTTGGAAAATATTCGAAAAATGGTAAAGTGATCTATAAGTAAGAACGTGGAGTGTAAATAACTTACATGTTGGATATCGACAAGTTAAGTAACTCGACATTTTTCATTAAGATGATTTCATACGTTTATTAAACCTTTGGATTTTATCCCATGCTTCACCAACAGACTGTAATTTAAAAACTTGAAATCTATTATGAATATATATAATTCTACTTTTCTAAAATGTTTTATGATATAACGATTTAAATTAATATTAAATATATTTATACGCGTATTATACGTACATAGTTTTATACTTTTACTATACTTTAACTTTACCTTTACTTTACTTTTACTTTACTTTTACTTTACTTTAACTTTAATAATTCACTTTAATAATTCACTTTAATAATTCATACTTTAATAATTCACTTTAATAATTCATACTTTAATAATTCACTTTAATAATTCATACTTTAATAATTCACTTTAATAATTCAAAAATCTATTATAAATAGAATTCAATAGGTTTCATTATTTTATAGAAACTTGAAAATATATTTCTCTAAACTCTCTCAATCGAATTACATATATATATATTTACTTAGTATTATTTCAAGATATTATTAGTATACATAAAATACTACGACGGAGTTATATTCAGATGATTTTAAAATAAGGTTTCAAACGGGATAGAGCTAAGGAAATTATGGGTTATAGCTATGGAGGTTATGGGTATTGTTCGAGGGTATTGCTCGTGAGGTCAACCTAACGTTTATCATTTTCGTTGCGTCTACGTACTTTCCTGCAATATTGAATCACAATATTGAAACGTGAGCATTCATATCTTATCTTTTATATATTAATAGTTTATCCCTGACTAGTGCTCGAGTATATATGATTATGCATGTTTGTGTGCTTAGTTTCGTCGTTAAATAGTTTATGATAAATCACGAATTTGATACATATGCTACTGAGATAAGGTATATGATATGCATGTTGTTGAAAAGCTAAAGAAAAATTAATAACTTTTCATTTATAAATCGTGTGGGTTCGATGAACGGATTAAAAAATATGGTCAACTGAATTATTATTAATTTTAATATTATTATTAAAACGATTATTATAATTGTTATCAGTTGATGTTATTACTAAAATTATCTTTATTACTAAAAATTAATATTTTTATTGAAACAATCATTTTATTATTTTTATCATTATTATTATTATCAATATTAATTTATCAAATAAATATGCATACAAAGATATTTTCACCACACGTAATATAATTACATTAATAATACATACCACTATAGTTTTATGATATTAAGTGAATTTTATAAATTTTATTACTTGAGATATATAAAAGTATATTTTTATAATATATGAATTTAAATAAAAATTTTTATTTATTAATAAATGACTTGTATTATTTAGTATAATAAGATCTGATAAACATATTTAAATATATAAAACGACTATATATAAGTTATATAATAAACATGTATAGATTTTGGAAGTCATTTTGGGTCAAGTTGACTTTTGTTGACTTTTGCATGTCGGTCTCGAGCATTAGGATTGTGATACACTACGACTTGACCTAAATTGTTAGACAGATATTGACCAACATATAAATATATATACTTAATATAGGTTCATGAATCTGAGACAAACCCTGCACTTGTTCAGTGCCGTCATATACATAATTGCTATGAAATACAGTATTGTGAGTTTCATTACTCCCTTTTTATATATATTTTTGGGCTGAGAATACATGCACTATTTTATAACTGTTTTACGAAATGGACACAAGTACTAAAAACATATTCTATGTTGAGTTGTACCACTTTGCCTATTTTCCCCTAATAGCTTGGTAACTACCATTTACATGCGGTATTGTAAACGCGAATCCTGTTGATAGATCTATCGGGCCTGACAACCCCAACCGGACTGGACGACTAGTATTCAACGGTTGCACAGTACTTCGTTTCAGTGACTACACTTGGTACAGTGTAGTGAGATTTCATAATAAAGGGAATATGCGACGTTGATTAAATGTTAAGTATGGTTACCAAGTGCTCAACCACTTAGAATATTTTTATTAAAACGTTTATGTATATGAAATCTTGTGGTCTATTACTATTACAGAAATGGTTGATTATGATAAACTAATGAACTCACCAACCTTTTGGTTGACACTTTAAAGCATGTTTATTCTCAGGTATTAAAGAAATCTTCCGCTGTGCATTAGCTCATTTTAAGGATATTACTTGGAGTCATTCATGACATACTTTGAAAGATGTTGCATTCGAGTCGTTGAGTTCATCAAGATTAATATTAAGTCAATTTTAGTTGGATGTAATATGAAATGGTATGCATGCTGTCAATTTTAGATGTAAAGAAAGTTTGTCTTTTAAAAACGAATGCAATGTTTGTAAAACATATCATATAGAGGTCAAATACCTCGCGATGTAATCAACTATTGTGAATCGTTTATAATGTATATGAACGGGTCCTTTCAGAAGCCGTCTTAGTAAAACCGGAATGCATGACTTGTTTCTGGACTTATGAATTACGTGTCTTTATTTCCTTTGCTGAACAACTTGCGTATTAACTAGATTTATCTTTAAAACTGTCCTGTATCAAAGTTGTAAGTTTGAAGAATATTTGTATGTGATATATTATTATAATCAGTTTTTCATATGGAATTGTAGTAGTTGAATTGTATATTAGCTACTAAGTATGAACTTAACGGGTAGGTAGTACCCGAATTTAAACTTATAAAATGTTAATATGAAGAAAAAGCTTTTATAAATAAGTTCATATTATGCTACGAAATACTATTGACTACTCTTAATATTCTATATGATTAACTCGATTCAGTTGACTATTTTGAAGGAAATGGCACCGACTACTCGACAAACCATGAATATGAGCGAAGAGGAATTTCGTACTTTTCTTGCTGCAAACATAGCTACAGTACAGGCTGCGCTACATACCAACAATAACTCTGAATCTAGCAATGCAGCTAACGGCGCAAGAAATCGTGTAGGATGCACCTACAAAGAATTCACTGCCTGCAAACCTTTGGAATTTGATGGAACCGAATGACCAATTGGATTGAAACGGTGGACCGAGAAGGTCGAATCGGTGTTTGCCATAAGTAAGTATACTGAAGAGGACAAAGTGAAGTACGCTACGCATACCTTCACAGGTACTGCGTTAACATGGTGGAACACCTATCTTGAACAGGTAGGATAAAATGCTGCTTACGCACTACCATGGTCGGCATTCAAGTAATTGATGAACGAGCAGTACCGTCCTAGAAACGAAGTCAATAAACTCAAGGCAGAACTTAGAGAGTTACGAACACAAGGGTTCGACGTTACCACATATGAACGATGATTCATAAATTTGTGCCTATTATGTCCGGGAGCATTCGAAGATGAAGAAGAGAAGATCGACGCGTTTATAAAAGGGTTACCAGTAAGGATTCAAGAAGATGTAAGTTCACACGAGCCCACTTCTATACAGAAGGCAAGTCGAATGGCTCATAAACTCATAAATCAGATTGAGGGAAGAATTAAAGAGCAGGCGACCAAAGAAGCCAACACGAAACAACTCAAGAGGAAGTGGGAGGAAAACGGTGACAAGAGTCACCAGTACAACAACAATAACAATTACAACAACAATCGCAACAACTATCCCAATAACCGCAACAAGAATCGCAACAATAACCGCAATCCTAACAATAACTACAACAAACATCCCAACAACAACAACTACTACAATAACCATTTCAACAACAATAACAATCCCAACAACAACCTCAATAACAACAACGGCAACAAAAACCAAAAACAGCCATGTCATAGGTGTGAAGAAAATCATCAGGGGTTTTGCACGACATTTTGCAATAGGTGTAAAAGAAATGGTCATAGCGCGACAAAGTGTGAGGTCTATGGACCAAAGTTTAATAGAACTAAAGGAACAAATAATGTCGGAACAAGTAATGCCGAAACGAATAGTGTCCGAGCAAGTAATACCAACGCTGTTTGTTATAAATGTGGAAAACCGGGCCACATTATTAGAAATTGCCCGAATCAGGGGAATACTAATGGGCAGGGCCGTGGAAGAGTTTTCAATATTAATGCAGCAGAAGCACAGGAAGACCCGGAGCTTGTTACGGGTACGTTTCTTATTGACGATAAATATGCTTATGTTTTATTTGATTCGGGTGCGAATAGAAGCTATATGAGTAGAGAATTTTGTGCTAAATTAAGTTGCCCATTGACGCCTTTGGATAGTAAATTTTTACTCGAATTAGCAAACGGTAAATTAATTTCAGCAGATAATATATGTCGGGAGAGAGAAATTAAACTGGGGGACGAAACGTTTAAAATTGATTTAATACCAGTCGAGTTAGGAAGTTTTGATGTAATAATTGGCATGGGCTGGTTGAAAAAGGTGAGAGCAGAGGTCGTTTGTTACAAAAATGTGATTCGCATTATGCGTGAAAAAGGAAAACCTTTAATGGTGTACGAAGAAAAGAACAACGCGAAATTAAATCTTATTAGTAGTTTGAAGGCGCAAAAACTAATAAGAAAAGATTGTTACGTCATTCTAGCACACATCGAGGAAGTTAAACCTGAAGAAAAGAACATCAGTGATGTTCCCGTTGCAAAAGAATTTCCCGATGTATTTCCGAAAGAATTACCGGGATTACCCCCACATCGATCCGTTGAATTTCAAATAGACCTTGTACCAGGAGCTGCACCAATAGCTCGTGCTCCATACAGACTCGCACCCAGCGAAATGAAAGAATTATAAAGCCAATTACAAGAACTTTTAGAGCGTGGTTTCATTCGACCAAGCACATCACCGTGGGGAGCTCCTGTTTTGTTTGTCAAGAAGAAGGATGGTACATTTAGGTTGTGTATCGACTACCGATAGTTGAACAAAATTACCATTAAGAACCGCTACCCACTACTGAGAATCGACGACTTATTTGATCAACTACAAGGCTCGTCGGTTTATTCAAAGATCGATTTACGTTCCGGGTATCATCAAATGCGGGTGAAGGAGGATGATATTCCGAAGACTGCTTTTAGGACGCGTTACGGTCATTATGAGTTTATGGTCATGTCGTTTGGTTTAACTAACGCACCACCTGTGTTCATGGACCTCATGAACCGAGTGTGTGGGCTATATCTTGACAAGTTTGTCATTGTTTTCATCGATGACATACTTATTTACTCAAAGAATGATCAAGAGCACGAAGAACATTTGAGAAAAGTGCTAGAGTTGTTAAGAAAGAAAAAACTGTACGCTAAGTTTTCAAATTGTGCATTTTGGTTGGAAGAAGTTCAATTCCTCGGTCACATAGTGAACAAAGAAGGTATTCAGGTGGATCCAGCAAAGATTGAAACCGTTGAAAAGTGGGAAACCCCGAAAACTCCAAAACACATACGCCAGTTTTTAGGACTAGCTGGTTACTACAGAAGGTTCATCCAAGACTTTTCCAGAATAGCAAAACCCTTAACTGCATTAACGCATAAAGGGAGAAAATTTGAATGGAAGGATGAACAAGAAAAAGTGTTTCAATTGTTGAAGAAAAAGTTAACTACGGCACCTATATTGTCATTACCTGAAGGGAATGATGATTTTGTGATATATTGTGATGCCTCAAAGCAAGGTCTCGGTTGTGTATTAATGTAACGAACGAAAGTAATTGCTTATGCGTCTAGACAATTGAAGATTCACGAACAGAATTATACGACGCATGATTTGGAATTAGGCGCGGTTGTTTTTGCATTAAAGACTTGGAGGCACTACTTATATGGGGTCAAAAGTATTATATATACCGACCACAAAAGTCTTCAACACATATTTAATCAGAAACAACTGAACATGAGGCAGCGCAGGTGGATTGAATTGTTGAATGATTACGACTTTGAGATTCGTTACCACCCAGGGAAGGCAAATGTGGTAGCCGACGCCTTGAGCAGAAAGGACAGAGAAACCATTCGTGTAAAATCTATGAATATAATGATTCACACTAACCTTACTACTCAAATAAAGGAGGCGCAACAAGGAGTTTTAAAAGAGGGAAACTTAAAGGATGAAATACCCAAAGGATCGGAGAAACATCTTAATATTCGGGAAGACGGAATGAAAGGACCCGTCCTAATACACCTGGACGAAGTCATCAACATTTGGTCCCATTGCGATGATCGGCTCCAAGTAATGTCCTTATATTGAGCAAATGCACAGCGGAAGACTTAATTCGTACCTGAGAATAAACATGCTTTAAAGTGTCAACCAAAAGGTTGGTGAGTTCATAGGTTTATCATAACAATCATTTCAATATGTTAATAGACCACAAGATTTCATAATCATAAACATAATACACTCGCAAGTGTATGTAAAGCATTCTAAGTGGTTGAGCACTTGGTAACCATACTTAACATTTAATCAACGTCGCATATTCCCTTTATTATGAAATCTCACTACACCGTACCAAGTGTAGTCACCAAAACGAAGTACTGTGCAACCGTTGAATACTGGTCGTCCAGTCCGGTTGGGGTTGTCAGGCCCGATAGATCTATCAACAGGATTCGCGTTTACAATACCCATGTAAATAGTAGTTACCAAGCTACAGGGAAATATGCCAGTGGTACAACTCAACGTAGAATATATTTTTAAGTACTTGTGTCTATTTTGTAAACATTTATAAAAGCAGCGCATGTATTCTCAGCCCAAAAATATATATTGCAAAAGCAATTATAAAGGGAGCAAATGAAACTCACTTTTACCTTGAAGGTATTTAATTCGACTTGGTCTCCGATAGATATCACGAACCTAACCATATATATAATATATCAACATATTTTCTTTTTAAGTAATCGTTACATATATATATACTTTTAATACTTTTAATATTTTCTTAGTCCGTAGTTAGCAGTCCGATGTTAGTGGTCCACAATTAGTTGCTTAAATAAAATAAATAAAGACCCCATCATATTCGTATTGATCAGAATTAATCTCGACCCATGGTACCATGTTGTCAAATGACGTGTTGCGTACATAAAGTACCGTGTTGTCAAATGACGTGTTGCGTACAATCATGAGGTCTTATGATTAATCTTCTCGTGTTGTTTACGGGTGGTCCTGAAATATATAAAATCAACTCATAAGTAATTATATATAAAATATCATATTAATTAGAAAAGATATGATTAATTTACTTTTTCTCCAAATATTTTCGTAGCTAAACTAGCTTCGGATACCCAATCTTGTTTTAGTCGTAGTTTCTTCATTACAACTCCGTTTTTGTTGGTTCAACTTGCCACTTCCTTGGATCGAGTTAAATTTTAAGAATATGAACTGAAAATACCTTAGTTTGTATTCAAAATCATAGGTTATAGGTCAAACTTTGGTGAAACTTATGAAAGTGATCATTTTCCATCATAAAAATAACATTTAATGATCATTTTCTAAAAATACTTACACTTTGAGTTAAACCATGAAATTTTTATGTATTAACATATTCATAAGAAATATCATTTTTTCAGAACATGAACTTCCAATTCAAAGTTCAAGATGGTTTTTAATTATCCAACCCAAAACAGCCTCCGGTTGCACTCCGACGACGTAGATTCAGTTTTTAAGATGTTCTTTGTAAAACCAAGTTATATCTTGTTAGGTTAGCATATCATTATGATATATTACAGGTCTTGAAGTGTTTTAAAAGTCAAGTTAGAAGGATCTATTTAGTTTGCGAACAAGTTTGAAATCATTCAAACTATGTTCTTGTTGTTAAAATTTTATACCACAAAATAAGATAGCTATATGAATATGAATTGAATAAGATTATGAACAAGGTTACTACCTAAAGTTACTTGGACAAAGTTACTGCAAAAGATAAGAAATAATCTTGGAATCAAAGAGTGGTGGAGTTAGATCAAAAGGTTGGAAGTAAACTTCTTCAAATGGTTGGTTATTTTGATATGTTCTTGAAAGAGTTTTCTTATGGTGTTTAAGACTTGTAATTGAAGCTAAATGATGGGGAAAATGCTTGGAGATGATCGAGTATGAAGTTAGGAGTATTTTGAGAGAGAAATTAGGGTGTAGGTATGAGAAAATGGAGTGAAGAAATGGTGTTCATTTATAAAAATATTTTTAGTTTATAAAGAAAGAAAAGGATTCCTAATTTTGTTTTCTTACTAATAATTCATACTACTTGACAAATTCTAGTTACCTCATATCTAGGGCAGTAATAATATTGATTAGGATGTAGATTTGATGTGTATATACCAATAGTAAATACGTATAGAAGCTGGGTATTATACGGGTACATATACCCTAGATATACGTATAGAAATCTTGAGGAAACGGAACGAGAATTCAAATATAGCTATCTTTTGTGAATATACTTATATTGTTTTATGTATTTAAGTCCTTAAAAAGTGATTAAATACATTATTAATACGATACATGTATAAGCATTATAGATTATAAGTATATATATCAAAGAATGTTACGTATAGTTATCGTTTTGAAAACTTAAGTTAGTAGTTTCAAAATATTCTTATAACTCATTGTCATTAGTACACAATGAGATGTTAAACCATACTTAGATCATGTTAAATATATATAAATACATATATATATACACAAACGTATAATTATCGTATGTTATATAGTTCGTGATATCATCGGTCATATTGGACGGTCAAACGTTGTGTAAAACTCTTTTCAAAAACACAAGTCTCAACAATTTGGATTGCTTATCATGTTGGTATGGTTTAATTTATGTAAATATTAATCTTATAAGTATAATTTGGTCGGAAAATTCCGGGTCATTACAGTACCTACCCGTTAAAGAAATTTCGTCTCCGAAATTTGATAGAGGTTGTTATGGATAACAATAAGAAGGTTTTCATGACAAATATAAGGTGATAATGGAGTTTTATCATCATTGAGTAATGTAGATAAAACGATTCGATTATGCGAAGAATATAAATGAGACTATCGTAAAAGAGTGAGATGAGTAAAATATATTCGTCTTAACCGATGACGTAGTTATGATTGATTTCTGGGATTTAAGGGATTTAAAGATAATCTTACGTAATAAGATTTGGTTCTTTGGTGATTAAGGAAATCAGGATCTTCTTTGATTATATGCAATAATCTGTTTCGATTGCTCTGTCGGATATTTCACTATAAATTCATCCCTTCGTTTCCTTATTTTCCACGACTCACACCTTCTATTCTTTCTCCCTTGATTCTTACTTTAAAGCATTCATCAATATGCTCCATCCAGTCCTGATTCTTGATATACTCCTAACTTTTATATCTGTCATTCTTCTTTTTCATCTACCACCAGAAGAATCTATTTACTTCTACTATACTCTTGTGTTTATAGTGTTTCTAATTCTCCCGTGTCTCTATATTGCTATCTGTATCGATATACACGGTTTGTAATTTCGGGGTTATTATCGAAGTTTATATTCTTCATTATTTTTCGGAGCTTCATGCTTTCGTTTTCTCTTCCCGACTTCGAGTCAAGCGAGTTATGGTCCGGAATTCGTAGATATGAAATTCAGAATGAACATAGCTAATGCTCTAAGAAGAAAATGGTAATAGAACGATTTTGATTTGTTAAATTACCAGAATACCCTGGAGAAGACCGAGTCATCCAGAAAAATATTCTCTTGATATGTTTAGAGATTAGATAGAATTTAAGAGTCGTGTAAATGGCACATGATGACGGTACTGTGAATCATCATGCTTCATTAGAAACTCAGCATGACTTACTGTAATATAATGATGTTGATCAAGTGTCATTATATTATACTAATCCATGCTTCAGTTCCCAACACTACTTCAAAACATTCATATTTTAAACTCGAAGGTTTCAGAATTTAGAAACTAACACAGTTTCTTTTATGTTGCAGATATTACAGAGAGATAAATGATCTCAGATAAGAATAGTTGTGAAAATATAGCCAGAAATATGGAGGATATTTATAATAGAACATACGAGAATATCTTAGAATTTCTAATATCAATGGATGATGAAGAAGGTTTATCTGTGAAGGTTTAGAATGAGAAATAAGATGTTTGCTCACGATTTCAGCAGGCACAGAATCATTTGGATTCTTTGAAGGCAAACTTATTCTTTGTGATTTGTCCACGGCTTTCTTCATAGTTTCACATAATCCGCTTTTCGGTACTAAATTTTCTATCGAGCATTCCTAAAACTCCTTTCTTTATCATCAAACTTTTGGCGATTAAGATCATCTGAAACATGCTGCTTCGTCAGCATTTTTAAAGTTAACTGATCTGGGTCATCGGTTATCAAACCGAGGTAGTTTCAGGAGAATTGTGTTTTTAGAATGATTAATCGGTGATGGTAATATTGTGGAATATAAAAGGTTCCCCAGTAACAATAAAGAGTACGCATATATATTGCGGTTATAATAAAGTTGTTTCGGATGAAAAGTCAGAGTTGACTTGCTGGAGCTGTGACAAAATTAGCTACTTTGGAAAGGGATTGCAAAACGATCTTCGGTAATAACAATGTCAAAGGAACTAGAACAGATAGTGTCAAACGTTTACTCAGTTTTCGAGGGTTTTTCAGGTGCATAACTATATGCATCAATCTTTTCTTCCGTAGATGAAGTACGGTTGGTTTATCCTCTCGATTGAGGTGTTTTTAAGAATCATGATAGATTTGATCGCTGATTGTAATCGTCGAGATACAATGAGGTTTAAGATGAAATCAAGTGGCAATCTTGAAGAAATGTTTAGTTTCATATGTTATAATCAATATTTTAATTCATTTTAATTGTCCAATGTCATTAGTCCACAGTCAATAGTCCACAGTAACAGTCCAATAATTCATATATAGTTTAATATATAATATACGAATTAATTAATACGTGTCGTGACCCGTATACCTCTCAGACTCGATCACAACTCAAACTATATATATTATTGTAGAATCAACCTCAACCCTGTATAGAGAACTCGATCATTACTGCATATAGAGTGTCTATGGTGATTCCAAATAATATATATAGATGCGTCGATATGATATGTCAAAACATTGTATACGTGTCCCGATATTTAAAGTGCGTAAAATTATTACAGAAATTAAATGACGATAAATAAAAGTGCGATAATTAAATTGTGATAAATAAACTGCGATAAATAAAATGTAATCAGTTAGCTAGGAATAGTTAGTTGGAACAGTTAGCGTGGATTCTTTACAAAATTTTTCATAGTTAATTTGTTTGTTTCTAACAGATTTTATTTTGTCATATGTTTTCTTCATATGCCACTTGTTGGATTCTGGGAAGTCAAAATCCAAATATGAAATTGAATGAAAATGGTTATTCTGCGGTGAACGGATACGTATATCGGTGGTTGTAAGTAGGATAGTAAATGACTATTGAATCAGCTTCGACGAATGTACAATGTAACTTATTAAGATGAAATCTAATTATTCCTCGGGTATTACCTACCCGTTAAAAAAAAATTTCACCATTAATATTTTGTACAAAAGAACTTTTAATTACAATCTTTATGAAAACATATATACATATATATTTTCTTCAGATGAAATCATGAATTTAATGAGTTAATATGATATTAATCTCATTTGCTTTTCGGTTTGAGCTAGAATAAGAAATCTCTAAAACTTTTTGAGACCACATATTCTTCGTAGAATATCAATGAAGTTATGGATCAATACTTCATCGTTCATTATTGTTGGTACTCCTTGGTATCTATGGTGCGTATGATGTTGATGTTTGTGGGACAGATTATGATGTCGAGACGTGTGATGCGGATGTTGTTTGTTAGTGGTGATGATGGTATTGTTGATGCTATTGATGGTGGTGCTGTTTATGCTGTTGGTGCTGCTGCTGGTGTTTGCAACCTTCGCACCATGTTCTCCAAAGCCGTCACGCTAGCGCGAAGTTCGTTAACTTCTGCTAGTACACCGGGATGATTGGCGGTTGGAGCGAGCGAATGAACAAGATTTTTAATATGGGATAGTATATAATCGTAACGAGATACTCTAGAAATGAGAGAGAAAATGGTGTTTCGGATAGGTTCGCCGGTAAAAGCTTCAGGTTCATCGCCAAGAGGGCAATTTGGTGGATGGAATGGATCACCTTCTTCTTGTCTCCAGTGATTTAGTATATTACGAACCCATCCCCAATTCATCCAGAATAGATGATGGGAAATTGGTTGATCCATTCCGGTGACACTGCTTTCGGAGCCCGAATGGAAATCCATATCGGCATAACTGTCGGAATCTGAAGAATTCGAACTAGATGCGGAATCCATCTTGTATAATGGGGAAAATGAATTTTTAGTATGGAATAGATTATAGGAGTTAGATTTGGTACTCTTCAATACATAATTTACATATGTATATATAATACCAAAATCCCGTAAATTACGGAGAATCTTTGAAAAGATATCAGTCAAAGTTCGCAATAACAAATATGCTAAGATAAGAATTCTTCTATACACTATTAATGCAGTAAAACGTGTCTAGACTTATGAATGATAAGCAGGTAATTTCCTAAGGATGATAAGCAGATGATTTCCGACTAGAAATGATAAACAAAACTTTTGACATGTAGACACGGTCGAAGTCCAGATTCATTAATGCATCCTAACAACTACTAGTTAGACACACTAATGCAAGACCTGGTTCGCTACAACCACCGCTCTGATACCAACTGAAAGGACCCGTCCTAATCCACCTGGACGAAGTCATCAACATTTAGTCCCATTCCGATAATCGGCTCCAAGTAATGTCCTTATATTGAGCAAATGCACAGCAGAAGACTTAATTCGTACCTGAGAATAAACATGCTTTAAAGTGTCAACCAAAAGGTTGGTGAGTTCATAGGTTTATCATAACAATCATTTCAATATGTTAATAGACCACAAGATTTCATAATCATAAACATAATACACTCGCAAGTGTATGTAAAGCATTCTAAGTGGTTGAGCACTTGGTAACCATACTTAACATTTAATCAACGTCGCATATTCCCTTTATTATGAAATCTCAATACACCGTACCAAGTGTAGTCACCAAAACAAAGTACTGTGCAACCGTTGAATACTGGTCATCCAGTCCGGTTGGGGTTGTCAGGCCCGATAGATCTATCAACAAGATTCGCGTTTACAATACCCATGTAAATAGTAGTTACCAAGCTACAGGGAAATATGCCAGTGGTACAACTCAACGTAGAATATATTTTTAAGTACTTGTGTCTATTTTGTAAACATTTATAAAAGCAGCGCATGTATTCTCAGCCCAAAAATATATATTGCAAAAGCAATTAAAAAGGGAGCAAATGAAACTCACTTTTGCCTTGAAGGTATTTAATTCGACTTGGTCTCCGATAGATATCACGAACCTAACCATATATATAATATATCAACATATTTTCTTTTTAAGTAATCGTTACATATATATATACTTTTAATACTTTTAATATTTTCTTAGTCCGTAGTTAGCAGTCCGATGTTATTGGTCCACAATTAGTTGCTTAAATAAAATAAATAAAGACCCCATCATATTCGTATTGATCAGAATTAATCTCGACCCATGGTACCATGTTGTCAAATGACGTGTTGCGTACATAAAGTACCGTGTTGTCAAATGACGGGTTGCGTACAATCATGAGGTCTTATGATTAATCTTCTCGTGTTGTTTACGGGTGGTCCTTAAATATATAAAATCAACTCATAAGTAATTATATATAAAATATCATATTAATTAGAAAAGATATGATTAATTTACTTTTTCTCCAAATATTTTCGTAGCTAAACTAGCTTCGGATACCCAATCTTGTTTTAGTCGTAGTTTCTTCATTACAACTCCGTTTTTGTTGGTTCAACTTGCCACTTCCTTGGATCGAGTCAAATTTTAAGAATATGAACTAAAAATACCTTAGTTTGTATTCAAAATCATAGGTTATAGGTCAAACTTTGGTGAAACTTATGAAAGTGATCATTTTCCATCATAAAAACAACATTTAATGATCATTTTTCTAAAAATACTTACACTTTGAGTTAAACCATGAAATTTTTATGTATTAACATATTCATAAGAAATATCATTTTTCCAGAACATGAACTTCCAATTCAAAGTTCAAGATGGTTTTTAATTATCCAACCCAAAACAGCCCCCGGTTGCACTCCGACGACGTAGATTCAGTTTTTAAGATGTTCTTTGTAAAACCAAGTTATATCTTGTTAGGTTAGCATATCATTATGATATATTACAGGTCTTGAAGTGTTTTAAAAGTCAAGTTAGAAGGATCTATTTATTTTGCGAACAAGTTTGAAATCATTCAAACTATGTTCTTGTTGTTAAAATTTTATACCACAAAATAAGATAGCTATATGAATATGAATTGAATAAGATTATGACCAAGGTTACTACCTCAAGTTACTTGGACAAAGTTACTGCAAAAGATAAGAAATAATCTTGGAATCAAAGAGTGGTGGAGTTAGATCAAAAGGTTGGAAGTAAACTTCTTCAAATGGGTGGTTATTTTGATATGTTCTTGAAAGAGTTTTCTTATGGTGTTTAAGGCTTGTAATTGAAGCTAAATGATGGGGAAAATGCTTGGAGATGATCAAGTATGAAGTTAGGAGTATTTTGAGAGAGAAATGAGGGTGTAGGTATCAGAAAATGGAGTGAAGAAATGGTGTTCATTTATAAAAACGTTTTTAGTTTATAAAGAAAGAAAAGGATTCCTAATTTTGTTTTCTTACTAATAATTCATACTACTTGACAAATTCTAGTTACCTCATATCTAGGGCAGTAATAATGTTGATTTTATGTGTATATACCAATAGTAAATACGTATAGAAGCTGGGTATTATACGGGTACATATACCCTAGATATACGTATAGAAATCTTGAGGAAACGGAACGAGAATTCAAATATAGCTATCTTTTGTGAATATACTTATATTGTTTTATGTATTTAAGTCCTTAAAAAGTGATTAAATACATTATATATATAATACATGTATAAGCATTAATGATTATAAGTATATATATCAAAGAATGTTACGTATAGTTATCGTTTTGAAAACTTAAGTTAGTAGTTTCAAAATATTCTTATAACTCATTGTCATTAGTACACAATGAGATGTTAAACCATCCTTAGATCATGTTAAATATATATAAATACATATATATACACAAACATATAATTATCGTATGTTATATAGTTCGTGATATCATCGGTCATATTGGACGGTCAAACGTTGTGTAAAACTCTTTTCAAAAACACAAGTCTCAACAATTTGGATTGCTTATCATGTTGGTATGGTTTAATTTATGTAAATATTAATCTCATAAGTATAATTTGGTAGGAAAATTCCGGGTCATTACACGGAATCCGGTATAGGGCTGAAAGAATTTGGGTACCAAAATTTGGAGATATGAGAGAAATGGTACTTAGAGAAGCTCATAAAACCAGATACTCAATATATCCTGGAATGGGGAAGATGTACAAGGATCTCAAGAAACATTTTTGGTGGCCAGGTATGAAAGCCGACGTTGCTAATTACGTAGGAGAATGTTTGATGTGTTCTAAGATCAAAGCTGAGCATCAGAAACCATCAGGTCTACTTCAACAATCCGAAATCCCGGAATGGAAATGGGAAAACATTACCATAGATTTCATCACTAAATTGCCAAGGACTGCAAGTGGTTTTGATACTATTTGGGTAATAGTTGATCGTCTCACCAAATCAGCACACTTCCTGTCAATAAGAGAAGATGATAAGATGGAGAAGTTAGCACGACTGTATTTGAAGGAAGTCATCTCCAGACATGGAATACCAATCTCTATTATCTCTGATAGGGATGGCAGATTTATTTCAAGATTCTGGCAGACATTACAGCAAGCATTAGGAACTCGTCTAGACATGAGTACTGCCTATCTTCCACAAACTGATGGACAGAGCGAAAATACGATACAAACGCTTGAAGACATGCTACGAGCATGTGTTATTGATTTCGGAAACAGTTGGGATCGACATCTACCGTTAGCAGAATTTTCCTACAACAACAGCTACCATTCAAGCATTGAGATGGCGCCGTTTGAAGCACTTTATGGTAGAAAGTGCAGGTCTTCGATTTGTTGGAGTGAAGTGGGGGATAGACTGATTACGGGTCCGGAGATAATACAAGAAACTACCGAGAAGATCATCCAAATTCAACAACAGTTGAAAACCGCCCAAAGTCGACAAAAGAGCTAAGCCGACATTAAAAGAAAAGATATAGAATTTGAAATTGGAGAGATGGTCATGCTTAAAGTTGCACCTTGGAAAGGCGTTGTTCGATTTGGTAAACGAGGAAAATTAAATCCAAGGTATATTGGACCATTCAAGATTATTGAGTGTGTCGGACCAGTAGCTTACCGACTTGAGTTACCTCAACAACTTGCGACTGTACATAACACTTTCCATGTCTCGAATTTGAAGAAATGTTTTGCTAAATAAGATCTCACTATTCCGTTAGACGAAATCCAAATTAACGAAAAACTTCAATTCATCAAAGAACCCGTCGAAATAATGAATCGTGAGGTTAAAAGACTTAAGCAAAACAAAATACCAATTGTTAAGGTTCGATGGAATGCTCATAGAGGACCCGAGTTCACCTGGGAACGAGAAGATCAGATGAAGAAGAAATATCCGCACTTATTTCCAGAAGATACGACAACACCTCCAACTGCTTAAAATATCGGGACGAAATTTATTTAACGGGTAGGTACTGTAGTGACTCGAAATTTTCCATGTTTATATATATTAAATGAAATTGATTTGTACATGATTAAGTGTTTCCAACATGTTAAGCAATCAAACTTGTTAAGAATTGATTATTTGAAATGAGTTTCATGTAGACAATTGACCACCCAAGTTGACCGACGATTCACGAACGTTAAAACTTGTAAAAACGACATGACGATATATATATGGATATACATATAGTTAACATGAGATTATGATAAGTAAGTATCTCCATAAGTATATTAACAATGAGTTATATACATAAAAATGAGACTACTAAGTTAAGAAACTCGAAACGATATATATAACGATTATCATTATTACAACGTCTTACTAAATACATATGTATCATATTAAGATAATGTTACACTATATTTAACATGATAAAATGATAATTATATATATCATTAATATGTTAACAATGAACTACATATGTAAAAACAAGACTACTAACTTAAGGATTTCGAAACGAGACATATATGTAACGATTATCGTTGTAACGACATTTAAATGTATATATATATATATATATATATATATATATATATATATATATATATATATATATATATATATATATATATATATATATATATATATATATATATATATATATATATATATATATATATATATATATATATATATATCATATTAAGATATATTAATATATCATAATATCATGATAATATAATAATTTAACATCTCATTAGATATAATAAACAATGGGTTAACAACATTAAATAAGATCGTTAACTTAAAGGTTTCAAAACAACACTTACATGTAACGACTAACGATGACTTAACGACTCAGTTAAAATGTATATACATGTAGTGTATTTAGATGTATTAATATACTTTTGGAAGACTTCAAGACATATATCAAAAAACTAATACTTAACGAAAATGGGTACAATTACATTCCCATTCTTTTTTTCATCAAGAATTCTAGTCGTATTCATATCCGTATTATACACAGCTTCTAGACGTACTTACTGTGGGTATATACCAATAGGAACTAGCATGGGATTCCACTTTTGATTATGTCATGTATGACTAATCAATTTTAACTTCTACCATGAACTAGTCAACTAACTAGAACTCCTTTTAACCCCACTCATCACTCACCACTTACCACTCATCATTCACTCCATTTCACTTCCAATTCTCTTTCTAATTCTCTCTCAACACACACATACACACACACTTATGAATGAATTTTTCCAGTAGTTAATCATCATATTCATCAAAAATTACTTCAAGAATCAAGCTATAATCATCTTAGGAAGAACACTTCAAGAACACTTCGAAAATCCTTTCAAGTTTACTAGTTTATATCCAAGCTTTCTAATCCATTCCAAGTAATCATCTAAGATCAAGAAACCTTTGTTATTTACAGTAGGTTATCTTTCTTATTCAAGGTAATAATCATATTCAAACTGTAAGACCCTAATCAGTTTGTACAGCAGTGTAAATATGTTACATAGAGTGTGGGTGATGTTGTGCTGTTAAACAGAAGTCACTGAGTGAGCTGAGCCTAGTGCGCGCCGCGCACACTAAAGGGAGCGCGCCGCGCACCCCTTACTGTAGCCGGGTTCCAGCTTTTTAAATCAGATATTTTGATGGGCATTTTGGTAAATTCACTTATGGACGAATTAAAGGCCCTAGATCAGTTTGGTTGAGCCTCATTACTCCATTTCTAACCACCAAACTTCATCCACTTAAATTCTAGTGAGAGAGTGTGATTCAAGTGTGAGAAAGCTTAAATCCAAGAGGAAGGAGCTTGTTTTGGGTTAAAGTTCAAGCATTAAAGTCGTTCATCTTATCTCTAGCTTCGTTGTGGTAGTTGTGGTATGTTCTAATTTTATTTTCCTTACTTTGATTTAGTGTAAGGGTTAGGGTTTGAGTAAATGATGAACACAAAACCCATTATTGGTGATTTTGGGTGTTCTTGGGTAAAATTGAGTCTTGAATACTAATTGGTGACTAGTCTAGGGTTTCAAAGTATTAAATGATGTTTATGAACCCTAATTGGTGAGTTAATTGCTAACACACCTAGTTATTTAGTAAATGGGTGTTGGTTAGTTAGTGGATGACCCGAAATGGGTGTGTCGTCTTAAAATGGTTATTTGGGTAATAAATTGACCTAGTTTGGAAAGATGGGTATGAATTACCCTAATTATGTATTAGTTGGTGTTGTTGGACCTTAATCACTAGCTTTAAAGTGATTAGTGGTGGTCTTGACTTTAATTGGGCGGTTTTGGTATAAATGAGCGATTTAATACATTAAGTCATTAAATGCTCATGTGTAAGTGTTAGTATTGAGTCCACTTAGCTTGTGTGTTGATCAAGTACTTATTATATTAGCTACTTTGCTTTGAAGCTTGTGGAGGTTGAAATCGTCATCTAATTGTTAAGGTGAGTGGAATAATTATATGCGTAGGTATATAATGTATCTATTTGTTGTAGCGTGAAATATGTAGTGTCGAGGTGTTAAGACACCACGTTTCATGTGAAGGGTGTAGCATCGAGGTGTTAAGATGCCACTCGGGTGTAGCATCGAGGTGTTAAGATGCCACCTAGGAGTGTAGTGTCGAGGTGTTAAGACACCACTCTGTAAAATAATGAGTGTTGCATCGAGGTGTTAAGATGCTACTCGGGGTGATGTGCCGAGGTGTTAAGGTGCCACCCTAGGGGTTAGTGGTGCGAGGTGTTAAGTGCCCTAATGGATGTTATGAACACCGATGGCGTTTTCGCGAGCGCCGTTCCCTTGTACTATTGGTCGACCATGGTTACTTGTGTTGTAAGCATATTATATCATTTCGAGTTATATTATTATGCGGTTGTTGCTAGCTTGTGGTATTAGAGATTATAGCTTGTTAATGTGACGATAAGCTAATTGTGTTGCTAGCATGTTTGCGGTTGGTGTAAGTGTATGCAAGTAGGTATAATTATATATGTATTCGTATAATTATTGCATTCACTAAGCTTTGCTTACCCTCTCGTTGTTTACCATTTTATAGGTTCGGTTTTGGACAAGGGTAAGGGCATCGTATTGGACTAGAGATCCCGCTTGATACTAGGGGACGCTTTTGGCTTTAGTAGCTCTTGGAGTTTGACCGGTAGTTGGGTAGTTTAATCCCAAACGCCATGCTCATTGTGTAGTTTGGAACTTAAACTTTTTGGTGGTCGAAACTCTAAACTTGTATTAAACTTGTATTTTGGGTCGTGTGGGCCCCACTTGTAAAACGTCATTTTTATGTTTGATTCGTGTTAGTTTTACATATATAAGTTTGTTGTGAAAAGCGTATGGTCTAAAAGTGTCGGGAAGTCGAAGATCTTTTAGCGAAAAATGGACATTTTGATCAGAACTGTCTCAGGCCTTGTGCGCGCCGCGCATAGGCAGTGGTGCGCGCCGCGCACCCTCCAGATCAGTTTTAAATTTTTTTTTTCCGCGTTTTTGGTTGGTTAACGGGTTGGGTCGTTACAAGTGGTATCAGAGCATGGTCTAAGGGATTTAGGTGACTTGAGATAGGCGCCTAGACTTAGACTTTTTGTGTGTGCGTTATGCGGGACTTGTAGGACTTTGGGTCGGATCGGGATTGGTTTGTGCATAGGTTTATGTAAACTAATCATGCACTATTTGTTATGTATGTTTAGCGGGCATCGAGCGAGATGGACGTTGTACTAGCAAGTTAATGCGACGTGCTCGCGTAACAATGATTAGCTACCATTGTTACGGGCGCAAATCGTGTTAAACAAGCAATATACGACGATTGTTGAGCGAGATGTAGTAGTGTGGCATATATGTATATACACATGTAATTGTCCTTTCGTTTTTGTGGTTTAACCTATTTCGTTTTATAGAATGAAGACGAGAAACGGTCCCGATCATGATTACGGAAGTACAAGCGAGGACGCCGAGTTTTCGGCCAAGGTTGAGGCCGTCTTTAAAAAGTTAAAAGCGGATTTTCTTACGGACGTCCGAAAGGTCTTTCAAGATTCGGTCGATGGGCAGGTGACCGATTTGATAAATGAACGAATGAAGGCCACTATCGGAGAGGCCCTTGACGCTAGGAATATCTATCCTCGCGGTGAAGGAGGCGAAGGAAGGCGGGACTTCCACTACAAGAACTTCAAGGATGCTCAACCCCCGATGTTTAATGGGGTGCGAGATCCCTTGAAAAGTACATGTTGGATCTCCGATATTGAGGGAGCTTTCCGTACCGCGGAATATCCTCCCGAAATGAAGACGAGGTATGGTTCTAGCATGTTACGCGAAGAAGCTAAGTTGTGGTGGGACGATAAAATCAACTTGTATGGTGAAGAACAATGTATGGGTTTGACTTGGGATGACTTCAAGAAAGAGTTTTTCAAAGAATACCGAACTTCTTCCGACCTCGATAGAATCTGGGACGAGTTGCACCATTTGCCATAAGGTTCCATGGATTTGGTTACCCTCAAGTCTACATTCTTGGCAAAGACTCGTTTTTGCCCGGAATATGTTGGTGATGATCATAAGCTCATGAAGGATTTCTACCGTACTTTGAATGATGAGTACAAAGGGAAGATTAGTCGGGGTATGGCTAAGACTTTTGATGAATTGTTTGAGTTGGCTCGGGGTTTTGAGCAGGAGGTTCTAAGAAAGAGTGATTCCATGTTTTCCAAAAGAAAGTTTGAAGGTTTTAGTTACTCTAACGCCTCAAGCAAGAAGAGCAAGAGCAAGAGGGGGGCCGAAAGTGTCAATAGTGCATAGAAGGGCACTACCGGTGGGTTTTCTTATACGTGCTACAATTTTGGGCAACCGGGTCATATGGCTCGTGAGTGTCCGAAACCATCTTCCAGAAACAAAGTCACTTGTTTTAATTGCGGCAAAGAAGGGCATAAGAAGCCGGAGTGTCCCGACTTGCGAAACGACAATGTGAAGCGGTTAGAGAAGGCGGCGGGTACGGCTAGGGGTCGCAACTATTTGATGACCAATGATGAAGCCAAACAATCGCACGAAGTTGTCTCAGGTACTTACATGGTTAATTCTAATCCGGCAAGGATTCTTTTCGATAGCGGTGCAAATTTGTCGTTTGTGTCTCCTAAATTTGTGCCTAAACTTAATAGACCGTTAGCTAAGTTAAGTCGTTCGATAGAAGTCGAAATAGCGGACGGCAAGACGGTGCTAGTGGTTGATGTGTGTGAAAATTGTGATGTTGTTTTTGGTGCCGAAACCTTTAAAATTGATCTTATTCCAATGACCTTGGGCGACTTTGATATTGTCGTTGGTATGGATTGGCTCGATCGTTATAGAGCCGATATTGCATGCCATGATAAGTTTATTCGTGTGAAGACCCTAAGTGGGGGAGAGTTAATTATTCATGGTGATAAGCGAAGGAGATCGGTGCCGATATGCACTTTTGCACGGGCACGTCATTTTGTTGTTACCGGTGGCATGGCTTTCCTTACTCATGTTGTTGATACTCGCAATGAGCCACCACCTATTCGTGAAATTCCGGTTGTTAGTGAATTCGAAGACGTTTTTCCGGACGAATTACCGGGTGTTCCGGTGGAAAGACAAGTTGAGTTTCGTATTGAGTTGGTTCCGGGAGCTACTCCCATTGCTAAAACTCCTTATCGTTTAGCACCAACGGAAATGCAAGAGTTGTTAAATCAAACCCAAGAGTTGCTCGAGAAGGGTTTTATTCGACCGAGTGCTTCGCCATGGGGCGCTCTGGTGTTATTTGTGAAGAAGAAAGATGGTAGTATGCGTATGTGCATTGATTACCGTGAGTTGAATAAAGTGACGATCAAGAATCGTTATCCATTACCTAGGATTGACGATTTATTTGATCAACTTCAAGGTGCAACGTATTTCTCTAAGATCGACCTACGGTCCGGCTATCACCAAATGCAGGTCCGTGAGGAAGACATAGAGAAAACGGCTTTTCGAACGCGTTACGGGCATTATGAGTTTGTAGTTATGCCCTTTGGTCTTACGAATGCACCGGCGACATTCATGGATCTTATGAACCGAGTGTGCCAACCTATGTTGGACAAGTCGGTAATAGTGTTCATTGACGACATACTAGTCTACTCGAAAAGTATGAACGAACATGAACATCATTTGCGTGAAGTATTGAAGACGCTACGAAAGGAGAAGTTGTATGCAAAGTTCTCCAAATGTGAATTTTGGCTAAGGGAAGTTCAATTCCTTGGTCATATTGTGAACGAAAACGGTATTCAAGTAGATCCGGGGAAGATCGAAACGGTGAAGAGTTGGGGACGACCGACTACGCCTACGGAAATCCGAAGTTTTCTCGGATTGGCCGGTTATTATCGTCAGTTTATCCAAGATTTTTCTAAGATCGCTTCTTCGTTGACGAAATTGACAAGGAAGAATGCGAGGTTTGTTTGGGAGAACGAGCAAGAAATTGCTTTTTAATTGTTAAAAGAGAAGTTGTGTCAAGCTCCGGTGTTAGTGTTACCGGAAGGTGTTGAAGACATGGTGGTTTATTGTGATGCTTGCTTAAATGGTCTCGGGTGTGTTCTAATGCAAAGAGGTAAAGTCATCGCTTATGCCTCTCGACAATTAAAGGAACATGAAACGAGGTATCCGACTCATGATCTTGAGTTGGCGGCGGTTGTGCATGCGTTGAAAATTTGGCGCCATTACTTGTATGGTGTCAAGTGTACGATTTATTCGGATCATAAGAGTTTGAAACATCTCTTTAATCAACGAGATTTGAATTATCGCCAACGTAGGTGGATGGATGTGGTGAAAGACTACGATTGTGAAATACTTTATCATCCGGGTAAGGCGAATGTGGTCGCGGATGCGTTGAGTCGAAAGAGTCAACATCCGACGATACGAGTTGGATCGTTACGTTTGATTATTACCAACGATTTTCTTGAAAAGCTTGGTGAGATTCAAATAGAGGCTTATGTTCACAACAAGCATATGGAGCGAATCGTGGGCCAATCGGAGTTTATTACTATGGGTCCGCGTGGTTTGTTGTCTTTCCAAGGAAAGGTGTGGGTGCCTAAGATGAGTGATTACCGAAGAGTGCTACTTGATGAAGCACATAAGTCAAAATATTCCATTCATCCGGGTGCGACGAAAATGTATCTTGACTTGAAGAAAGATTATTGGTGGCCGGGCATGAAGCGTGATGTTGTGAAGTATGTTGAGCAATGCGTCACGTGTTTGCAAGTAAAAGCCGAACACCAAAAGCCGTATGGTAAATTGCAACCGTTAGAAATTCCGAAATGGAAATGGGAGCACATTACCATGGATTTCATAACAAAGTTACCTAAGACGGCGAGAACCCAATTTGATATGATTTGGGTGATAGTTGACCGGTTGACGAAAAGTGCTTTGTTTCTTCCCATTAAAGAAGCGATATTGTCGGAGACCTTGGCTAAGTTATTTATCAAGGAAGTGGTCGCTCGACATGGGGTTCCTATATCTATTATTTCGGATCGAGATACCCGTTTTACATCTCGATTTTGGGAAAAGTTTCATGAGGATATGGGTACACAATTGAAGTTGAGCACGGCGTATCATCCTCAAACGGGCGGTCAAACCGAACGTACGAATCAAACTTTGGAAGATATGTTACGGGCGTGCATTATTGATTTCGGTGGTAGTTGGGACGAGCATTTGCCTTTGGTAGAATTTTCGTACAATAATAGTTATCACACTAGTATCGGGATGCCACCTTATGAGATGCTATATGGGCGGAGGTGTCGAACTCCCATTTGTTGGGGAGAAGTGGGTCAAAGAGAAATCGGGAGTACCGATTTGGTTTTAGAGACGAATAACAAGATTGATATTATTCGGGAACATTTGAGAAAGGCTCAAGATAGACAAAAGTCGTATGCCGACAAACGTAGACGAACGATCGAATTTCAAGAAGGCGATATGGTGATGCTTAAGGTTTCGCCATGGAAGGGTATTATTCGATTTCGAAAATGGGGAAAGTTAGCTCCCCGGTTTATTGGTCCCTTTAAAGTTTTAGCTCGTGTTGGTGAAGTCGCGTATCGTTTGGAATTACCCGAAGAGCATGCGGGGATTCATAATACATTTCATGTTTCCCATCTCTGTAAGTGTCTTGCGGATGATTCATCATGGGTGCCGTTAGACGAAATTGAGCTAAACAATAAGTTAGAGTATATTGAGGAGCCGATTGCCATACTCGATGAGAAGGTCAAAAGGTTGAGGCATAAAGAGGTTAGGACTTTTAAAGTTCAATGGCGTCGTAGTAAGGGTTCCGAGTTTACTTGGGAGCCCGAAGAATTCGTGTTGGTTTATCTTCCCTCTTGTCATGCGGCTTGGATTGCGAGGACGCAACCCAAATAAGTGGGGGAGAGTTGTAAGACCCTAATCAGTTTGTACAGCAGTGTAAATATGTTACATAGAGTGTGGGTGATGTTGTGCTGTTAAACAGAAGTCACTGAGTGAGCTGAGCCTAGTGCGGCCGCGCACACTAAAGGGAGCGCGCCGCGCACCCCTTACTGTAGCCGGGTTCCAGCTTTTTAAATCAAATATTTTGATGGGCATTTTGGTAAATTCACTTATGGACGAATTAAAGGCCCTAGATCAGTTTGGTTGAGCCTCATTACTCCATTTCTAACCACCAAACTTCATCCACTTAAATCCAAGTGAGAGAGTGTGATTCAAGTGTGAGAAAGCTTAAATCCAAGAGGAAGGAGCTTGTTTTGGGTTAAAGTTCAAGCATTAAAGTCGTTCATCTTATCTCTAGCTTCGTTGTGGTAGTTGTGGTATGTTCTAATTTTATTTTCCTTACTTTGATTTAGTGTAAGGGTTAGGGTTTGAGTAAATGATGAACACAAAACCCATTATTGGTGATTTTGGGTGTTCTTGGGTAAAATTGAGTCTTGAATACTAATTGGTGACTAGTCTAGGGTTTCAAAGTATTAAATGATGTTTATGAACCCCAATTGGTGAGTTAATTGCTAACACACCTAGTTATTTAGTAAATGGGTGTTGGTTAGTTAGTGGATGACCCGAAATGGTTGTGTCATCTTAAAATGGTTATTTGGGTAATAAATTGACCTAGTTTGGAAAGATGGGTATGAATTACCCTAATTATGTATTAGTTGGTGTTGTTGGACCTTAATCACTAGCTTTAAAGTGATTAGTGGTGGTCTTGACTTTAATTGGGCGGTTTTGGTATAAATGAGCGATTTAATACATTAAGTCATTAAATGCTCATGTGTAAGTGTTAGTATTGAGTCCACTTAGCTTGTGTGTTGATCAAGTACTTATTATATTAGGTACTTTGCTTTGAAGCTTGTGGAGGTTGAAATCGTCATCTAATTGTTAAGGTGAGTGGAATAATTATATGCGTAGGTATATAATGTATCTATTTGTTGTAGCGTGAAATGTGTAGTGTCGAGGTGTTAAGACACCACGTTTCACGTGAAGGGTGTAGCATCGAGGTGTTAAGATGCCACTCGGGTGTAGCATCGAGGTGTTAAGATGCCACCTAGGAGTGTAGTGTCGAGGTGTTAGGACACCTTTCCGTAAAATAATGAGTGTTGCATCGAGGTGTTAAGATGCCACTCGGGGTGATGTGCCGAGGTGTTAAGGTGCCACCCTAGGGGTTAGTGGTGCGAGGTGTTAAGTGCCCTAATGGATGTTATGAACACCGATGGCGTTTTCGCGAGCGCCGTTCCCTTGTACTATTGGTCGACCATGGTTACTTGTGTTGTAAGCATATTATATCATTTCGAATTATATTATTATGCGGTTGTTGCTAGCTTGTGGTATTGGAGATTATAGCTTGTTAATGTGACGATAAGCTAATTGTGTTGCTAGCATGTTTGCGGTTGGTGTAAGTGTATGCAAGTAGGTATAATTATATATGTATTCGTATAATTATTGCATTCACTAAGCTTTGCTTACCCTCTCGTTGTTTACCATTTTATAGGTTCGGTTTTGGACAAGGGTAAGGGCATTGTATTGGACTAGAGATCCCGCTTGATACTAGGGGACGCTTTTGGCTTTAGTAGCTCTTGGAGTTTGACCGGTAGTTGGGTAGTTTAATCCCAAACGCCATGCTCATTGTGTAGTTTGGAACTTAAACTTTTTGGTGGTCGAAACTCTAAACTTGTATTAAACTTGTATTTTGGGTCGTGTGGGCCCCGCTTGTAAAACGTCATTTTTATGTTTGATTCGTGTTAGTTTTACATATATAAGTTGGTTGTGAAAAGCGTATGGTCTAAAAGTGTAGGGAAGTCGAAGATCTTTTCGCGAAAAATGGACATTTTGATCAGAACTGTCTCAGGCCTTGTGCGCGCCGCGCATAGGCAGTGGTGCGCGCCGCGCACCCTCCAGATCAGTTTTAAATTTTTTTTTTCCGCGTTTTTGGTTGGTTAACGGGTTGAGTCGTTACACAAACTTTGATTCAATTTCTATAACTATAAACTATCTTAATTCGAGTAAAAATCTTACTTGAACTTGTTTTTGTGTCATGATCCTACTTCAAGAACTTTCAAGCCATCCAAGATCCTTTGAAGCTAGATCATTTCTTGTCACTTTCAGTAGGTTTACCTACTAAACTTAAGGTAGTAATGATGTTCATAACATCATTCGATTCATATATATAAAACTACCTTATTCGAAGGTTTAAACTTGTAATCACTAGAACATAGTTTAGTTAATTCTAAACTTGTTCGCAAACAAAAGTTAATTCTTCTAACTTGACTTTTAAAATCAACTAAACACATGTTCTATATCTATATGATATGCTAACTTAATGATTTAAAACCTGAAAACATGAAAAACACCGTAAAACCGGATATACGCCGTCGTAGTAACACCGCGGGCTGTTTTGGGTTAGTTAATTAAAAACTATGATAAACTTTGATTTAAAATTTGTTCTTCTTAGAAAATGATTTTTCTTATGAACATGAAACTATATCCAAAAATCATGGTTAAACTCAAAGTGGAAGTATGTTTTTCAAAAATGGTCATCAAGACGTCGTTCTTTCGACTGAAATGACTACCTCTTACAAAAATGACTTGTAACTTATATTTCCGACTATAAACCTATACTTTTTCTGTATAGATTCATAAAATAGAGTTCAATATGAAACCATAGCAATTTGATTCACTCAAAACGGATTTAAAACGAAGAAGTTATGGGTAAAACAAGATTGGATATTTTTTTATTGTTGTAGCTACGGGAAATATTGTAACAATTCTATACAAATCATAACTTAACAAACTTATATTGTATTATTCATGTATTCTAATATATATTATGTAATCTTGGAATACCATAGACACGTATACAATGTTTTGACATATCATATCGACCCATCTATTTAATATATTTTGGAACAACCATAGATACTCTATATGCAGTAATGTTAGAGTTAGCTATACAGGGTTGAGGTTGATTCCAAAATAATATATATAGTTTGAGTTGTGATCTAGCCTGAGGCTTGTATACACTGAGTCGTGGATTGATCCAAGATAATTTATATTTATTTATTTCTGTATATCTAACTATGGACAACTAGTTGTAGGTTATTAACGAGAACAGCTGAATTAATAAGCCTAAAACATTAAAACGTATTAAAAAATGTTGTAAATATATTTTGAACATACTTTAATATATATGTACATATTTGTATAGGTTCGTGAATCGACCAGTGGCCAAGTCTTACTTCCCGACAAAGTAAAAATCTGTGAAAGTGAGTTATAGTCTCACTTTTAAAATCTAATATTTTGGGATGAGAATACATGCAGTTTTATAAATGTTTTACGAAATAGACACAAGTAAATGAAACAACATTATATGGGTGAATGATCGAAGCCGAATATGCCCCTTTTGCTTGGTAGCCTAAGAATTAGTAAACCGATATACTAATTGACACGAATCCTAAAGATAGATCTATTGGGCCTCACGAACCCCATCCAAAGTACCGGATGCTTTAGTACTTCAAATTCGTTTTTATCATGTCCGAAGGATTTCCCGGAATGATAGGGGATATTCTTATATGCATCTTGTTAATGTCGGTTATCAGGTGTTCACCATATGAATGATTTTTATCTCTATGTATGGGATGTATATTGAAATATAAAATCTTGTGGTCTATTATTGCGATTTGATAAATATATAGGTTAAACCTATAACTCACCAACATTTTTGTTGACGTTTTAAGCATGTTTATTCTCAGGTGACTATTAAGAGCTTCCGCTGTTGCATACTAAAATAAGGACAAGATTTGGAGTCCATGCTTGTATGATATTGTGTAAAAACTGCATTCAAGAAACTTATTTTTGATGTAATATATTCTTATTGTAAACCATTATGTAATGGTCGTGTGTAAGCAGTATATTTTATATTATAATTATTTGATAATCTACGTAATGCTTTTTAAACCTTTATCGATAAAATAAAGGTTATGCTTGTTTTAAAAAAAAATGAATGCAGTCTTTGAAAACCGTCTCATATAGAGGTCAAAACCTCGCGACGAAATCAATTAATATGGAATGTTTATAATCAATATGAACGGGACATTTCAAGCACTACCGTTGGAGTTGGTAAAACAACATGGTTCTTACCAATCATTTTTGCTGGTTCAACGGTTTTGGTTGGTGGAGATTTAGACTTTCGAATCACAAAGGTAATCGATTTTTCATCATTACTAAGTGTCATTCTACCCTTTCTTACATCAAATAATGCCCCGGTGGACGCTAAGAATGGTCGACCTAAAATTAGAGGAACGTTTGAGTCCTCTTCTATGTCAATGACAATAAATTCGACTAGAAAGGTTAGATTACCTACTTGAATGGGTAGGTTGTCAGCAATTCCAACTGGGTGCTTAATGGTTTGATCAAGGAGTCGAACACTTATATCCGTTGGACTTAACTCACCTACTCCTAATCTCTTATATAATGAAAGACGCATAACACTCACACTTGCACCTAAATCTGCTAGTACATCATACATGACACAATCACTAAGTAGACAAGGAATAATAAATTCACCTGGATCACCTACCCTAGGTGGAGGTTTTGGTGGAACTATCTTCATCGGGTTTACTTCTACGATTTTTGTTTCTTGCACTTTCTTATTTTTCTTCTTCTTCTTTCCAAAGGTATCACAAACTTTAGTACCTATTACTTGCTCATACTCAACTCCTTTTCTTGGAAATGGGATGGGTGGTCTGTATGGTGCCACCACTGGCTTTACATACTCTGGTGGTGGTGGTGTTGTAACTTCTTCATTGTTACTCTCATCTAAGACCTTCCCATCTTCTGATGCTGTTTTTTCAGAATTTGTTGAAACCATGTTAACATTTTCATTCCGAGGATTTTCTTCAGTATTACTCGGTAGCTTTCCTTGTTCCCTTTCACTCATCAATCTAGCAAGAGTACCTACTTGTTTTTCTAGATTCAAAATGGAAGCTTGTTGAGTTCTAAATGACTGATCAAACCTCTCATTAGTTTGGTTTTGAGTTGCAATAAATTGTGTTTGAGATTCAACTAGCTTTTGTACCATTTCTTCCAGATTTCACTTTTTCTCTTCGGTTTGTTGTGGTGGTTTATACAAGCTAGGTCTTTGTTGATTGAAAGTGTTGTTTTGAGTTGGTTGGTTATTCGGACTTTGTTGGTTATACGAGTTATTGTTGGTTCCATTTGGATTGTAAAGAATGTTTTGATTTCGATTAAAGTTTGGCCTTGGCGGTTGATAATTATTTTGATAATTATTTCCCGGCCTTTGATTTATGTAGAAAACATTCTCTCGTTGTTCCATGGTTTGTTCAATGTGACAATCTTTCGTTAAGTGTGGTCCACCGCATTGCTCACAACTAATTCGTATCGCGTGAATATCTTTAGTCATCTTTTCCATTCGTCTCTCGAAAGCATCTATTTTTGCAAAAACGGAATCAAAGTCATGGCTAGAATCGGCTCTAGCCACTTTAGATGAATGAAAGATATCTTTTTCCTGGTGCCACTCGTGAGAGTGGGAGGCTGTGTTATCAACGATATTGTAAGCTTCGGTTGCGGTTTTCTTCATAATGGAACCACCAGCTGCTGTGTCGATGTCTTTTCGTGTGGTGACGTTGACGCCTTTATAAAAGATTTGCAGTATTTGAAAAGTATCTAGACCGTGTTGAGGACATCCTCTCAACATCCTTCCGAATCTTGTCCATGCCTCATATAACGTTTCATTTGGCTTTTGCATGAACGTGACAATTTCTCCTTGAAGTCTCACGGCTTTAGATGCCGGAAAGAATCTTTGAAGAAATTTCTCAACTAAAACATCCCATGTATCAATCGCTCCTTCAGGTAACGATTCTAACCAATCTTTGGCTTCTCCCTTTAAAGTCCAGGGGAACAACATAAGATAAATAGTTTCATCCTCAACTTCTCGGATTTTAAATAGATTACAAATCCTATTAAAAGTTCGAAGATGTTCGTTTGGATATTCTTTTGTTGTACCACCAAATTGGCACTGATTGGTGATCATGTGTAGGATTTGTCCTTTGATTTCAATATCTGATGCTCTAACATCTGGCTGATTAATGGCGTGACCTTGGCCCGTGCGTGTGGCTCTCATTCGGTCATCCATACTTTGAGGTTCCGTTATTTCCATATTTGAATTTGTTGAATCCGAATCACTAGAAGATTCTGATTTAACGGTTTATGGTTTAGGAGGAACGATTAGTGGTTCAGGATCTTGGAATTGTCCTTGAGTATCCTCCGGGTTCTCAATTGTGAAATTGGGTTCAAAAGATGGATTATCGGAAATTCGAATTGGAGTACTTGTTCGACTAGATGATGTTTCTAAAGAAAAATCAACGGCGACAATATTGGCTAGATGTCTTGATCGAGTTACGGGTGGTGAACGTATGAAAGGTGGTGAACGTTTTGCTCGGTGCACTCACTGAATATCCTATTAGTTATAAAAATAAAAATCATATAAGTTATCAAATTAATAGACTTTTCTGATTTTGCCCACGTTTCGAATAGCCAATAGATGCAGCAGGTAGCCAGGACCCTTTAAATCGGAAGCCCACAACTCGCCACTAACAAATCCAACTATTACTACGAACCAGAAAATTTGGATGCCTATCAATTTAACCGCTTAAAATAATTTTTCGTTTGAAATTTTAGAGAAGAAATAGAAAATTCTATGTCCTAAAAACTAGAGCGTAGAAATGAAAAAGAAAAAGTGCGTCGAAAAATAAGAGTCGAAAAATAAGCGTCGTAAAATAAAAGTCGAAAAATAATAAAAAGAAAGTAGAGCGTCGAAACTTAAAAGTCTAAAAACTTAAGACTAAAAGTTGCGTCTAAAGGTATTAAAGCTTAAAAGGAATTCTAAATCCAAAACGGCAATAACTTAAAAAGGTACTAAAATTTATTAAATACTAAAGCGATAAGCGACGTCGTAAAATTCTAAAGCGCCTAAATCTTAATCTAAAGAAAAAGTACTTAAGGAATTTTACGGCAAAGCCTAAAAATCTAAAAATATAAAATACTACGGCAAAAACTAAGTTTAAACTAAATACGAACGATAAATATACAAATATTTAAAAATATACAATTTAAAAAAAAAAAATTACTTATTTTTATAAAAATATTATTTTTATATTATTATTTTATAAAAGTATTAATTTATAAAACTAATTAAAACTAAAAATAACAAATTATAATTAAACTAAACTAAATATATTAAATTAAAACCCTAATTAGATTTAATAATAAAAACTATAATTAATTAAAACCCTAAATTCGTAATTAATGCAGGCTGAGGTTTGACCTGTCAGAGAGGCTCCGCGAGTGCGGTTTGACGATGCCAGAGGTGCTCCGCGAGTGCAGAGTTACACAGATTCAGAATTCTTGTAGGCCAAAATTGCAGGTTCAGCGTAATTTTTTTAATTTAATTTAAATTTTTATTTTTTTTATGTTTTTATATTTTTTTATATTTATATTAAATTAAAAATATAGCGTTTTAGCGCTCCCCGACAGCGGCGCCAAAAACTTGATGTGTGCACGGAGGTATACGAAATACTATTATTTTTATTACGAAATACGATACAAATTACACAACTTTTATATATTTATTTACGGATGAAAATATACCTAAACCTTGCTACAACACTATAGGCAGTGTACCTAATCGTAGAGTAGTGTAGTTTTTAGTAAGTCTGGTTCATTCCACATTGAGCTAGTGATTACGTACTATATTTTTAACAACTATATATATATATATATATATATATATATATATATATATATATATATATATATATATATATATATATATATATATATATATATATATATATATATATATATATATATATATATATATATATATATATAAGTAGTAATATTATTATAAAAGGGGGAATTTTACAGTTTAATGACCGGTTTGTCGATTTTAAATAAAGCGTAAAGATAAATGACAATAATTAAAATGCGTAAAATAAATAACGATAAATAAATGACGATATATAAAATTGCGATAATTAAAGTGCGCTAAATAAAATGACAGTAAATAAAATGACAGTAAATAAAAGTACGATGAGAAATACAATAAAAGAATTATGCTTATTTAAACTTCCGTAATCATGATGTTTGACGTTTTGATTTTAATTTATTACTCTGGGTTAATTGTCCTTTGTCCCAGTTTATTTGATACCTATCTGGGTTTTGCCCATAATAGTCCATCGGTCATAATTATAAAATGCTCGTCAAATTAACCTTATTCCCGAAGTTAAATATTCCAACTAATTAGGGATTCGAACTGTAACAAGGTTTTAATACTTTGTTTAATGATTACACCAGGTTATCGACTGCGTATAATCCAAGGTTTTAATACTTTGTTAACAATTACACCAATTACCCTTGAGTGTAATCCACCCATGTTTTAATGAGATATGAATATTAATTTACCCACTTGATCAGTTTGAATAATCAATTACCCAACCCGAATAATTAATTAAATGATTTTAACAGATGTCGTATAAACGTCACTAAATAGAACATTCATAATCATTTAATAATTATTGGATTAACTAATTTGAAGATAGGTTTGACAGATTCCAATGAATTGTCATTCGATTAGACAATACCCCCATCTATTAATGGTCCATAGTCAAATGTCCACAAGTGTCGGTCTTTTGTCCAAACCCAAATTATGGTCCAAAGCCCAATAACCCTGTCTTTAATATTTAGTCCAACATCACGATTACTTTGGCTCAAATAAGCATAATAATAACTTAGTTACGAGACATTAATTTAAAAAGGAAGAACATAGCTTACAGTGGTGATTAATCGCGTAGCGTTACACGGACAGAGTTTCAACTTTAAAACCCGTAAAACATTCTTACAATAACCTTCATATTATTAACTTAAATTAAAATTAAAATAAATAATTATATATATTATATTGTTTACAGAAAGAAAGGAAATGAAAAAGAGGTAATTGAATCGAGCTGAATGCGCGGCCTTTTATAGGCCCACTTTGAACTGTACAGCTCCGTGAGTGCGGAGGTTTTGTGCCTCACAGCTCCGCGAGTGCGGAGCTTCAGATTCCAGCTCACCAATTTTTGGCCATTTGCTTGTCGACATAATTAATAAATATATATAATATATATAATTATATATATATATATATTATATTATATTCTTGTGCATAGTTAACTTGTAATTTTAGCTCCGTTGACTCGCGCATTAATGCTCGGTTCATGTCTCGGTTCCGGATTTTCGAACGTCCTTTTGTACATTTAGATATCTTGTGCTTTGCTTTCTGTGACTTGTACTTTTGTAAATTTTAGACGTTTCTCATCAATAGTTTGAACCACTTGGATTGTATCTTGTACATTTGAGCTTTTTGGTCATTTGCGTCTTCAAATCGTCGTTTTCGCCTTTTGTCTTCGCACTTATTTAATATGAACGATTACAACTTAAAAATAGAACAATTACAACTAAAAACTTTACATATTGTAAGGATATTGCAACTAAATATATGTTCCTTTTTAGCATTATCAGTTATCACTAAAAAAAATCATACACTAAGTTTCAAGTTATTTAACTAGGAGCATATCTCTTTGTATACTTAGTGATGAACATAGGTATAACCTAAACATATAGAGCATGGTAATATTTTACTTGTAATGATCAAAGCTAAATTGGTGTTCAAATAATGACTTATTAGGTTGACTGTCCAAACTTTAGCAAGAGGATGCACACATATATGAGTTTCGTAAGAAGTGGTACCTTAATCGAGGGAAGTTTGTTTCATCCATAAGCCTTGAGCACATGATATTTCAATTGCTATATACTTGAATTAGGTAGAGAGAGAGCTACAAGAGTTTGTTCCTTTGAGAGCCAAGAGGTTATGCATAAACCAACTAATGCACATACACCACTCTTTTAAATAGTATCTATCCATCATATCCGAATCCCCAAGGCACATGATGTTCATGATGCATAGAACTCTTTAGATTTCTCTAAAGATCCTTTTAATGGCTCGAAAGTGTGACATATTTGGACTTTCCTTTGCTTGGGTGATGAGCATAATAGTGCGTTTGAAGTCTCACAAGCATTGTTAGAAATATATGCATACATAGAACTCAAGAATAAATATAGTAAGCATATATCACATCAAAACAAGCAATCATGCATAATAAGCTCAATTAGAATTCACACTACAAGTAACAATCATGCATAGCAAGCAAGTAATCATGATGATCAAATAGAGGCATGTTCCATAGCATGAATTTTGGTGAGCATATTCATAACCTAAATAACTAGACCGGGAAGGCATTTAACTCGCAATTCATATCAAAATACGATATACGTTAAATCACTACTTATTTAGTTATCTTTTCGAATATAGCCCCAGAGTGCTCTTAAATGATATAACATAAAAATAAATCACAGAGTTCATGGCAAGCAAGCTAATATCCAATTACTTATCAGGCACTCAACAATTATGATCTAAGATAATTATCATCATGTCAACATATCTTATTAACTTGACTATGAATAATGTTAACCATTTGGAGTGTTCTATGAGCACAAAAATATCCAAGCATAATTTTTCAACATGTTAATAAATCATAAGCATGTAAGCGCATAAGCATGATGAAAAATATATAGCATATTAGATGTAGCAAATATTAAGTACAATGTCCTCACAAATAAAATTCAGTTAGTACGTTGATGATCCTTAAGTGTGTAAGGTAACATCTTTCAAGGTGATTTGAAGCAACATAGGTTCGAAAGAGATAACTCAAGTTGTCAAGTATGAAGATCATGTAAGCATGCGAGTATGACATATAGATTTGCATATATAAGAACATATAAGCATACAAATATGGCAGGTAGATGTTGCACACACACTTATACAAGTAATGAACATATATATGGCACACGTGAGAGATAAAGAGAAAGATTATGCAGTTTACACCTAATGTATAATGAGCGGAAGCCTAGAGTTAAGTCTAGAGTGTAAAGATTACCATAAAACATTCAAGTTTCTCTATCAAGTATATTTCAATCTTATCATTCATGAGTTCAAAGAACTTGTTACAAGGAAAATGATTAATTGGATCAATAACCAAGTCATTAACATTTTATTCTCATGCTTCTTAAATAATGTATTTCCAACTTTTACCATTTCACACACATGATCAAGCAAGTATGTCTTAAGTCTATCAAGGTTTTCAAGATGCAAAGATATAACCTTTTTATGTATATTCGATTAATCCTTAAGGCTACTCGGACATCTATTTAGACCTAGTTAGGTTTTGCTTTTGAAAGAGTATCCTAGAGACGTACCTACCTTTAGAGTCACACCTATACCTTTGAGTGATAATCTAGTATTGATTTCCATAGGCGTGTCTAATGCCTTAGCACTTATCCACAAGTTTAGTGAAACTTTTCATTTCACTTGTTTGTTCTAGGTGTTCGTTTAACGCAAACCTAATCCTAGTTTAGAAAATAAGAGAATGAATTATTCTTAAAGCATTCTAACCTCAAAGATTTAGAATCATCTGTCCTGATATGTGTAAGTGTGTTTTAGACATTTTAACAACTCAACAAACGCTTATACGTTTAACTAACAATTTTTATCAATGACTACTACATTAGAAAATTAGACAAGAATAATATCATTTAAGTGTAAGCCTAGAATGAGTTCTTTCATCACAAATGTATCTCATTAAGCATAGAACATATACAACCCCTTTAGTTAAGACTACAAACTTAAACTTTAGAAATCTACACTATGCCTAGAAAATGGAAAACTTAGACTACACACTTAAGATCTAATTTGTCTCCTATTGATGTCTCTTAAGATTTGTTTGTTATGATTCTTTTTATCCTCTCTTAATGCTAGCATCTTTTCTCGAGTATTTGCTTTGTTGAAGTGATTTAATGAGAATGATCTTTTTAACTTTTTAGCTCACTTAGTGATCATAATAAATTACATTTAGGTAGATCTCTAATGATTAGTTTCATGGTCATGTGATCTAATCTTATATGCCATCAAATTGAAAACATTTATTGATGCAACGCATATATTGACATGTTTTTATCTTTAACTAATTTCACTTTCAAGCATATAAGACATTCTACCTAATTGTAACATATTTCTACTTTCAAATAAGTTGTGACCTAACTAGCATGTTAAGATATATTCACATAGCAAGCTAGAATTCAAGTAACACATTTATTTGCAAGAAATGTTACCTCTACCGATAATTGTCCTTCAAATATGTCCAACAAACATTAAATCACCGTCATCATGTTCTTTGTGCTCGGTGTGACATGTGTCTTGAGTACTTATGATTACATCGTCTTCCACCACACTTGTTAATAAACCTACAACTTGTTAGAGACACAAAACGTGGTACCCAATGTTTGTTGGGTCCGAGATTGTTAGCATCAAATACTCTTTCCCTAACCAATTTTAGTACCTTTCTCAAACACTAGAGTTTATCCTTTTAGACATGTTTGTATTATAAGATTTGATAAACCAAGTTCATGTCTTGAGTGAGAATAATTTATTGTGTACACTTATAGTTGTTTGGGAATCACTATCATTTATATAAACAAGTGTCATTTGATGACAATAAATAGCTTTACATTTAACAAGTGTTTAAATCCTTCCAATAAACAATGTAAAACTAATGTTATAACCAATTTACAAAGAATCAACATCTAAAACTATCAAACCATGGCCGATCTTAAAATTGCAAAAGCACATTTTGATCAGAGCCTATGCGGTCGATCCACGGTCGACCGTAGGCTCGACCGCCGACTAGTTTGGCACTATTTTGAGTTTTATGAAGTGTGTTTTCGAAAAGCATGTGATAGGTTTAGTCAAGGTATCTTTTATAGCCAAGTATTTGTAGTGACCCGGAAATTTCCGACTAAATTTAAACTTAATCTTTATATGATTTCGACACGATAAGTAAAGTATATAGTGTGTTGTCTCAGAAAGTTTGAACTGTTTCATATATTTAATTGACCTTCGACTGCTCTCGACGATTCACGAACAATTAATTGTAAATAGATAAGTGTGTATGTATATATAAATAATAATTTGAAATATAATTTAAAGTATTATATGTTGTTGTTATTAAAAATTTATAAAATAAAAATAGGATATTATAATTTAAAATATATCTTTACATATAAATAAAGTACATTAAAAATAAATATTAAATGATATTAATACTTGGTTGATGTTCCGATTGATATTAAGCAAGTTAAATTCAAACTTATGTAATTTTAAAATAAACGGTGGTACGAAAATGAGTTCTATAAATTTTAGGCTTATTAAAAATGTATTTAGGAACTATTTGTTGAATTTTAAAACTTTTTATATTTTACTTGGGATTGGGAGTGAATAATTAATGTAATTTTTATTTAATAGTTAATGATCGAATTTTATACCATAATGACCAAAATAAATAATTATAGTTAATTAAAAATATGAGATTTTTCTGAATACTTTTATCCGCCCCTGATTAACAACCGGGTACGATAACATTCCGTGAAAACTGTCGGTAACATGTGACAATTGAATTCACGAGAAATGAATTGTTGTTAAAGTAGTTTACTGTGCGTTGTTTGATGTCTATTGTTTTCACTTACGTGCGTATGGGATGAATCACTTGCCCACTTTTAATTTTCAACTGCCACTAGACAGAAGAAGCCACACTAGCCTGTCCATTCTCCTCCAAACATCCATTTGATTTTTCTGTCAAATAAGTTATTATAATTATTTTTTATATATATTTTATATTTAAATAAATATAAATGCTCCGTATAATCAATTTATGTGCATAATTTAGTTTTGTCATTTTTCCATCTCATATAGTAACTCAATCTCATGAAGATTTTTAACATCACATCCCCTTTACTAGCACCATTTAAAAATTGAAATCAACTGTTCCCATGATTGTCTAAATTCATATATATTTACTCTTGTTCTATTTATAGATATATATTTCATTATTTCATATTTCAGATATCATCACTTTGAACCCAAATTTTCTGCTATTACAATCTTCAACAAACACCATAATCCACCTCTACATGTTCCTTGTTGTTCGTGATCACCTTTACACCACCTTCAACATCATATCAACCATCATCACAAACACCCGTCACCATCATATATATCACCCCATCGATCAACCTTCTAGACCACCATTTACCGGCCACCACCTCTAATCTTCAAACCCACTACCATCATGAATATACCACCTATCATGGAACCACCATCTCCACCAACATCTCATGACAAGAACCAAAACCATCCATATTCGCTGCTGTTTTCTTATCTGTTTCTGGTTCGGTTCCAAACCACGAACTACTATCAAACACTGTTACTATCGTGTACTACTGCTGTTCGCTGTTGCCTGTAGATTGCAGCTATCAACCATCGATCTCCACCCCAAAAGGCTGCTGTCATTCGATCACCTCAAAACCACCATAAACCCACTTGATTACCACCTCAAAAACACACCCACTTATTGATAATACCACTGTTTCTTTATTGAACACAATCACACATCACCTCATTC
Organism: Rutidosis leptorrhynchoides; assembly: GCF_046630445.1. Taxonomy (NCBI): domain Eukaryota; kingdom Viridiplantae; phylum Streptophyta; class Magnoliopsida; order Asterales; family Asteraceae; genus Rutidosis; species Rutidosis leptorrhynchoides. The sequence goes on from NC_092334.1 coordinate 545,727,499, forward strand.
CCCTTTTCTTATTTCACTCGAGAATTAAACCATCACCAAATGCAGCTCACTCCTTATCTGTTGTAAATACAACAAACGAAACCAAAGCACCATTAACAACTAATTGTTACTACTAATCCACTCCTGTTTGCTATTCAACTAATGTTTCTATTTACACAGCTATCATCATCCTTGTTCATGTTTGGAACCGAAAGCGAATACATATATATACGCATATATATTAATCTTTTATGTAAATATCGAGTATTATACTGCTTTCATTGTCATCTTTTGTTCAATCATAACAAACCCTAAAACACACTTGTTATTTTCAAACGAAACCTGCAACTTCTTTATGTTACTAGTTAAACGAAGTAGAGAGAAGAAAAATTATACGATCCGTGTAATTCGAAAGTGATGATGATTGCTGTTACTACTGCTACTCGTTTCTTTTCTTCTGTTGATGTTCGAATAAGTAATGGAAGAGAATGATGGAGCTGTAACGATTGATGATGTACGGGGTTGATAATGATAGGGATACATGAGTAATGATGATGGTGAAGTTGAAACGGATGGTGAAATTGATGGAGCTAGGGTTTCGGTGGTAAACAGAAGTAATAAATTTGCTGGTGACGACGATGATGGAAATAATTGAGCATTTTTTTTTTCCTTCTTTATTGTTCATAGCGGCTGTTGAAGATGAAGAAACCAGAAAACAACCGAAACCCTTTTTAAATTGATAAATACTGGATCAAATAATCTTTTATGAGTATCGGGCTACACTTGGGCCTGTACGAAATTTGGGCCTGACTGCTTTGGGTTTATATCAGTTTGAATTTGTGATGAGAAGATAATTAGACGGGTTAAAAAGATTTAACATACAAATTAAAATAGAAAGGAAAAGGTAGAGGAATGGTTTAAGGGGTGTTTGTTAAACGGGAGGTTGCAGGTTCGAATTCGGGCAATGGCGTTTTAATTTTTAAAGCTTGTTTTCTTCAAAGGTTGTATTCTAAATTTTTTTCTATTATTATTATTGTTATTATTACCAATATAAGTATTATTATTATTATTATTATTATTATTATTATTATTATTATTATTATTATCATTATTATTTTTAACATTAATATTATTATTATCATTATTGATTATTACTAGAGTTACTAATAGTATTATTATGTTCATTACAACAGATATTATTTATAATAGCATAAGTATAACTAATATTACAAGTTACTATGTTCTTATGTCTTAACTAATATATTATTATTATAACATTAATTAAATTATCTACCTTATATATAATACAACCTATTATAGGTATTAATATAATTATACATAATGATATTAATTAATACATAACAATCTATATAAACTTAATTGATTTATATTATAATGTATTAATATATACACAAATGATATAGGTTCGTGAATCCGAGGCCAACCCTACTTTTGTTCAATGTCGTCATATGTATTTTTACTATAAAATACATTGGGTGAGTTTCATTACTCCCTTTTTAAATTCTTTTGCAATATATATTTTTGGGACTGAGAATACATGCACTTTTATAAATGTTTTACGAAATAGACACAAGTGATCGAAACTACATTATATGGTTGAATGATCGAAGTCGAATATGCCCCTTTTACTTGGTAACCTAAGAATTAGTAAACCAGTCTACTAATTGACGCGAATCCTAAAGATAGATCTATTGGGCCTAACGAACCCCATCCAAAGTACCGGATGCTTTAGTACTTCGAAATTTATATCATGTCCGAAGGAGGATCCCAGAATGATGGGGATATTCTTATATGCATATTGTGAATGTCGGTTACCAGGTGTTCAATCCATATGAATGATATTTTTATCTCTATGTATGGGACGTATATTTATGAGAACTGAAAATGAAAATCTTGTGGTCTATTAAAATGATGGAAATGATTATTTATGTTAAACTAATGAACTCACCAACCTTTTGGTTGACACTTTAAAGCATGTTTATTCTCAGGTATGAAAGAAATCTTCCGCTGTGCATTTGCTCATTTTAAAGATATTACTTGGAGTCATTCATGACATATTTCAAAGGACATTGCATTCGAGTCGTTGAGTTCATCAAGATTATTATTAAGTCAATTATAGTTGGATAAATTATGAAATGGAATGCATGTCATCAGCTTTCGATGTAATGAAAGATTGTCTTTTCAAAAACGAATGCAATGTTTGTAAAATGTATCATATAGAGGTCAAGTACCTCGCGATGAAATCAACTGTTGTGAATTGTTTATAATCGATATGGACTTCGTCCGGATGGATTAGGACGGGTCATCACAGTATTGGTTTATCATTTGAAATCTTTGACTTTAAAAATCACTTCTACTATATCACCACTTTTTATCATTTTTGAAGAAAGGTAATTCTTTTTCTTTTTCAAAATAGTCACAAGCTAGTGATATTCAAGTTATAATTACCCATAAGTAACTTTTTATTCGAGAACACTTATTTAGATGGTTAGAGTCTAATCTTAGATATTATATCTATCACTTAACGCTCTAAGTTGTGTGACAATCTAAGTATTCTAGCATGTAAGATCAACTAATCAAGCACACATCGAGCAATAACTCATGCAAGGATTCAAGGCACAAGTAATTTCAATTATCCTATACGTTGCATTGACCTAAGTTTCATGGCAAGTTTCAAGGTGCTTCTATTGTGTACTTATAGTTGTGATTTTGTCTCAATCCCACAATTTTCTTTACATACTTAAATGGAATCGGGTGTGATTTTATAAAAATTTGAACAGAACAGGATCCCATAGTGGGATGGTTGAGATCCCATAGTGGGATTAAGTTCTGTTTGTTTTTTTTTTATATAATATTTCTTTGTTCAAGCTTTTCTTTTTAATCATGGTTTTGTTAATTATCACAACATTTAGAGGACACAAATATTAAATAGACTAAAAACAAGTAAGTGTACCACACCATGTGAATGGTGGTATTTTCCCTCAATGTAATTGGATGTAGGTTTGAGCATTCGGGTTCGATCCTTGACTTCACATACCGCAAGTGTCTTGAAGTTGCTTATCATATGTAAATTTTCATCGTGATTCAAGACTAACTCATCTAAGATCTCTTTTGCGTTCTCCAAACAAGTAGAGTTTAGTTCTAAGATCTTTTACTCGGGTTTTTGCACAAAATGTTTTTTTTTACTCAATCAAAAACATTTTTAGAGCAAAGATTCGAGCAACCACTCTGATACCAATTGTAGGAACTAGAGGGGGGGTGAATAGTTCCAAAAATCGATTTGTTAAAACTTTTCCGGTTTAGGATATCCTACAGTCGACCGTAAATACGACCGTGGATGTTGTGTTCAACAATGATGTTGTTTTCAAGTCCAAGGAACTAGTTTTAACAAAATAGTATGCTTGTGTTTGTTAGACTATATATGAAATGAAGTAAAATGTACAAAGAAAAGGATTTATAGTGGTTCGGGTGGATGTTAACTAATCCACCTTAATCCACTCCTCAATTCTACGAATTGAGAGTTTTCTTCACTATGATACCCCAAACCCGGTGGAGTGTCCGGATACAACACTAGCTCCTCAATAAGTCGCTACTTATGAACCCTTACGTCCCTTTGAAGAATTCACAAACACCATATGCTCTTACCACAAGATCCTAATGCTCTAGCCTAGTGAAATCACAACTACCTTCTAGATCCCTTTAAGAAGATAGCTTACAAGTAAACTTATAGCTAAGCTTACAATCACTCATAGTTCTTCAATAGGTTACACCAACTTAATTCCCAATGGAATTGATCAACTTCCTAGATCCCTTTAAGGAAGTTGAATCATTAAGCAAGATGATGTTTCCTACCATAAGAACTATCTAATTTCCTTGACCCCCTAAGGAATTATCTTACAAAGTAAACTTAAAGATACAAATGATAAGCATAAAGTTTACATTTCAATTCTACTTAGTGTAAGTAGAATATCTCTTTCTCTCTTATAATCTCTCCATAGATGTGTGCTTGAGGCTTGGAAGATTAGTTGATATGACTTTGAAAGTATGTTGAAAGAGGTGGTCTTCAAGTGTCTTCAAGCCTTGTTTAAATAGGCAATAGAAATGCAAGTCTTGTTTCTTCATAAAGTTACTTACACAAAGATTCTCTTTGACTTGGAAGTATTCATTGATTATAACCCATCAATGCATGTGTCAACATTTGATCTTGGAAGCATGCATATGATACTTGTCAAATAGCAATCTTCCAAAATACTTCTTGTAAGCATGCATGTGATATTCAAGTAAGTACTTGACAAGTAGCAACCTTCCAAATTCTCTTTGTAAGACTTATATGCATGTGTCAACATCTAATCTTGTGACAAACCATAGTACTCCAAACTTCATATCCCAAGACTTTAACCATTTGTCTTTTCTTTGGTGGAAGTATCTAGCTCTTTAGAAATTTGTTACATCTTAATTGAACTAGTTTGGATCTAGTTGGAACTTAATGATCCTTGTTACAACCTTGACTAGCTTGAACTAATTACATTTACATACATACAATGGTACTTAAAATAAATGGGAGAGCACCTCTTTAATTGAGACTTTAATGACCATTATTAGTATATTTAAATGACATTATGTAATAGGATAAAAGGATATAACATTTGTGTGTTTAATCTTATTTCAAGTATAAAACGTCATTAAGATGTCATTAGGTGTGATTAGTAAAAATTAAAATCTTTTGGTTCAAAACTCTTTTAGAATCAAAGAAGGCAACTATTATAAGCATGTTTAAAAAGGTTTTGTAAATTATAAATGCCGGGAACTAGTCAAACTTTATTTGGTCAAAATTGGTAACAGAGAAATCTGCGGTCGGGCTGCAGTCGTCCGTGAAGTCAGCCGTAGATTTATAGTTTCAGAAAAACTTAAACTCATTGGTACAGGACACACACGGTTGGATTCACGGTCGACCGTAGTTCAGCCGTGTAACATTTTTACCAGGTTAATTATTTATGTATTGGTCTTTTGCTAGAGATAGTGTAGGCTTATGAACTCACGTCGTCTTACATATGATTAAGTACTTATCTTTTTTATATCATCATCAAAACAAAGTGATTAACATTTGAACATTATCATTGAATCATTAACCAACAGCTACAATTAGGATGATCCAACAAAACAGCGATCGGTTTGTTTTCCTGAATCAAAGCCCTAGATTTGGTCCTTATAAATTAGTTAATCAAAGCATCATAGACAAACATCGGTTAAAGAATCGGATGAATCTGATTACTTCGATTCGATTCAAAATATGGATAAAGGTACCGAATTTCGATTTATAGGTTAAATCCATTTTTTTGATTTCTCAGCTGATTTAATTTGGATCAATCAATTGGCACAAACGATTATCGTTTGGTGGAGGTAAATTTTGGTGAATTTGAGTAATTTTATTCAAATCGATCGATTCCTAATGAGAACCCTAACTCCATATTGATTGGATCCATCCGTGTATGTTTTTCATGAACCCTATTTATAATATTGTAAGATTTTTGTTGTTTTTATTAGCTATTCATAATTAATCTATGTTTTTTGTTTCAGTTAATGGGCACAAAAAATATTTTCATATCATATAGGTCATTTGTTTAATCATTCAGAAAAATCTGAAATTGTAGTACTGATAATTCTGGAATAAGGAGTGTATTTGACACAACGATTTTAGTAGGCTTCTTATTTTCCATTGGCAGATTAGTAAGGTAATATCCATTAATCAGTATCTATTAATCATGTATAGTAGAAATGAATAATAAAAATTTGACCTATATTAGTTGCATTGGTTTGAACATTTTCACACGTTAATGGTGGGGAAGTTTTCATAAATTAAGTAATTGTAATACCTTATGTTACTACTTGTATTTGTGTGTTTTTCTCACAGGAGATTTTGGTGTTTAGATGATCAATTTAGCATATGTTAAAAAGAGTATTCAATACCATTTTTATTGTTACCGAGTAATGTATATTGAGTACCCACAGTTGGTCATATTTATGATGTTGAATAATACCTTAGCTATATTTCTATTTGCGTGTTTTTCACTCAGTTTAAACACTTATCTACGACATATTGATTAACACTATGACGTTTAACATTTAGTTTATTACTCAAAATGTATGCATATTGCATCTAATTATTAAAAATTCCATAATATTGTTATTATATATGATACGATGCGATAGACATTTGAATACATTTGATTGTCCCGCGTTGATCGAGTTGAAATGTCATCTGGATGTTATGGTTTTATCTGCTCTTTCTGTTTTTTTCTTCTGAAAAGGGCGGCTAGGAAATTTAATTGTTTTTGTATGTTTAATGATGTTCATTATAGTATAATTTAAGTAGATTTATAACAACATGATTTTAGATACTATAGAAAATGGATTAAAAGCCTTATCTGGGTAATTATGGGGAAGATTGTTCTAGTTGAACATCTTTGAAAGCCCTTTTGGATGAACATCGTGAAGTTCAATACATTTTGAATATAGATAAAGAATTTATTTTAGTGCATAATGCCGAGGTTCAAAAGGATTTGACTTTGGTTTATGAGTTAAAGGAGTACTTGAGTCTCAACATGTTATACAATGTAAAACAAGGCCAAAAACATGTCTACATAAGTCCATTTAATAAAGGCAGATGCTGAAAAGGAAAGGAGTTATTCGTCCGAATTAACCATACTATATGTTCATAGTTGGCTACTGGTCAATTAAGTAGAAAGTTGATGAGTCATGATTGAACAATGTTTAGATATGGTGTCCCTGTAAGTTGCTGATTCAATTACTACAAGTAACTAAAAATAAGTGTTTTTACAGGTTGAAGACCTTTTGTCAATGAATTAAATGTGATTGTATACAATGGGTAGGTATGAAGTTTTTGCTCAGAATTTAAAGTTGTTATGCCTCTGCCCTCTTTGATTGATGCTTCTGATAATAAATTTATGTTTCATGTTGTTTTGGTTTCTTAGGTTCTTATCAAAGTTCATATCATTCATATAGCTATCCGCAGATCACGTTTGCTCATACGACTAATTAGTAAGTTATGACATGTTGGACTTTTGAACATATCAAAATCATTGTATTTACACATTTGTTGATTCCAAAAATTGAGACCTAATTGTGTTTACATGTGGTAGTAGTCTAATACCTGATATAGAGGTAACTTTGTTTGTGTATTAATAACATTTAGCCTTTGTGAAGTGCATATTGACTTTGCGACGCACTCAGATGGTTGCTGATAATGGGCATTTGGTCCAATTGTCCAATGTATCGTTGATATCAGGATGTAGCAAATGTCCTAAGTAGGTTATTTTGGTGCAATTGTACTAGCAGATGTTATATGGCCACTAACAAATCTCAGCCCTGAAAATGTTACGTGAAATGTCCCGTTCTTATTGATTAAAAACGTTCCATATTAATTGATTTCGTTGCGAGGTTTTGACCTCTATATGAGACGTTTTTCAAAGACTGCATTCATTTTAAAACAAATCATAACCTTTATTTCATCAATAAAGGTTTAAAAAGCTTTACGTAGATTATCAAATAATGATAATCTAAAATATCCTGTTTACACACGACTATTACATAATGGTTTACAATACAAATATGTTACAACGAAATAAGTTTCTTGAATGCAGTTTTTACACAATATCATACAAGCATGGACTCCAAATCTTGTCCTTATTTAAGTATGCGACAGCGGAAGCTCTTAATAATCACCTGAGAATAAATATGCTTAAAACGTCAACAAAAATGTTGGTGAGTTATAGGTTTAACCTATATATATCAAATCGTAACAATAGACCACAAGATTTCATATTTCAATATACATCCCATACATAGAGATAAAAATCATTCATATGGTGAACACCTGGTAACCGACATTAACAAGATGCATATATAAGAATATCCCCATCATTCTGGGACACCCTTCGGATATGATATAAATTTTGAAGTACTAAAGCATCCGGTACTTTGGATGGGGTTTGTTAGGCCCAATAGATCTATCTTTAGGATTCGCGTCAATTAGGGTGTCTGTTCCCTAATTCTTAGATTACCAGACTTAATAAAAAGGGGCATATTCGATTTCGATAATTCAACCATAGAATGTAGTTTCACGTACTTGTGTCTATTTTGTAAATCACTTATAAAACCTGCATGTATTCTCATCCCAAAAATATTAGATTTTAAAAGTTGGACTATAACTCACTTTCACAGATTTTTACTTCGTCGGGAAGTAAGACTTGACCACTGGTCGATTCACGAACCTATAACAAATATGTACATATATATCAAAGTATATTCAAAATATATTTACAACACTTTTAATACATTTTGATTTTTAAGTTTATTAAGTCAGCTGTCCTCGTTAGTAACCTACAACTAGTTGTCCACAGTTAGATGTACAGAAATAAATCGATATATATTATCTTGAATCAATCCACGACCCAGTGTATACACATCTCAGGCTAGATCACAACTCAAAGTATATATATTTTTGGAATCAACCTCAACCCTGTATAGCTAACTCTCACATTACTGCATATAGAGTGTCTATGGTTGTTCCAAATAATATATACACATGGGTCGATATGATATGTCAAAACATTTGCATACGTGTCTATGGTATCCCAAGATTAGAATACATGTATAATACAATAATACAATATAAGTTAACTAGGATATGATTAATATAGATTTGTTACCAATTTTCACGTTGCTACAACAAGAAAAATTATCCAATCTTGTTTTACCCACAACTTCTTCATTTTAAATCCGTTTTGAGTGAATCAAATTACTATGGTTTCATATTGAACTATATTTTGTGAATCTAAACATAAAAAGTATAGGTTTATAGTCGGAAATATAAGTTACAAGTCATTTTTGTAAGAGGTAGTCATTTCAGTCGAAAGAACGACGTCTTGATGACCATTTTGAAAAACATACTTTCACTTTGAGTTTAACCATGATTTTTGGATATAGTTTCATGTTCATAAGAAAAATCATTTTCTCAGAAGAACAACTTTTAAATCAAAGTTTATCATAGTTGTTAATTATCAAACCCAAAACAGCCCGCGGTGTTACTACGACGGCGTATGTCCAGTTTTACGGTGTTTTTCGTGTTTCCAGGTTTTAAATCATTAAGTTAGCATATAATATAGATATAGAACATGTGTTTAGTTGATTTTAAAAGTCAAGTTAGAAGGATTAACTTTTGTTTGCGAACAAGTTTAGAATTAACTAAACTATGTTCTAGTGATTTCAAGTTTAAACCTTCGAATAAGATAGCTTTATATGTATGAATCGAATGATGTTATGAACATCATTACTACCTAAAGTTTTGTGGATAAACCTACTAGAAAAGTGATAAATGGATCTAGCTTCAAAGGATCTTGGATGGCTTGAAAGTTCTTGAAGTAGAATCATGACACGAAAACAAGTTCAAGTAATATTTCCACTCGAAATAAGATTGTTATAGTTATAGAAATTGAATCAAAGTTTGAATATGAGTATTACCTTATATTAGAAAGATATCTTACTGTAAATAAAAAAGATTTCTTGAGGTTGGATGATCACTCTACAAGATTGAAAGTAAGCTAGCAAACTTGGAAGTATTATTGATTTTATGAAACTAGAACTTGTAGAATTTATGAAGAACACTTAGAACTTGAAGATAGAACTTGAGAGAGATCAATTAGATGAATAAAATTGAAGAATGAAAGTGTTTGTAGGTGTTTTTGGTTGATGGTGTATGGATTAGATATAAAGGATATGTAATTTGTTTACATGTAAATAAGTCATGAATGATTACTCATATTTTTGTAATTTTATGAGATATTTCATGCTAGTTGACAAATGATGGTTCCCACATGTGTTAGGTGACTCACATGGGCTGCTAAGAGCTAATAATTGGAGTGTATATATGATAATGCTAAAAACGAACATATATTTCATAGCATTATTCCTCAAGAAAGACAAGCTTTTAGTTGCAATTGTTCTATTTACAAGTGATATTCGTTTAAATAATAAAAGGTGAAGACAAAAGACAGATTCGACGAATTGAAGACGCAAATGACCAAAAAGCTCAAAAGTACAAAAGACAATCAAAAAGGTTCCAATTATTGATAAGAAACGTCTCGAAATTACAAGAGTACAAGATTCAAAACGCAAAGTACAAAATATTAAATTGTACGCAAGGACGTTCGAAAATCCGGAACCGGGACCAGAGTCAACTCTTAACGCTCGACGCAACGGACTAAAAATTACAAGTTAACTATGTATATAAATATAATATAATATATAATTAATTATATTAATTATATATATATATTATATTTATAAATAAAAACCGTCGGCAGAGAAAGACTCCAAGGGACTGAGCTGTAATTTCATTCTCCGCGACTCGCGGAGTTTGAAGGCCAAAATGGCCGCGAGTCGCGGAGCCCCCAGTTTTGAAACTCCCTATAAAGCAAATCGAAATCTGATCATTTTCATCAATCTTTTTCTTCTTCTTATCATACGTAAATTATATATATATATATATATATTTATAATTTATATTTTAATTTTAATTATAATTCTAATAATAAGGGTATGTTAGCGAATGTTGTAAGGGTGTAAGTCGAAATTCTATCCGTGTAACGCTACGCTATTTTTAATCATTGTAAGTTATGTTCAACCTTTTTACATTAATGTCTCGTAGCTAAGTTATTATTATGCTTATTTAAAACGAAGTAATCATGATGTTGGGCTAATTACTAAAATTGGGTAATTGGGCTTTGTACGATAATTGGGGTTTGGACAAAAGAACGACACTTGTGGAAATTAGACTATGAGCTATTAATGGGCTTTATATTTGTTTAACTAAATGATAGTTTGTTAATGTTAATATAAAGATTTACAATTGGGCGTCCCTATAAATTACCATATACACTCGATCGGACACGATGGGCGGGGTATTTATATGTACGAATAATCGTTCATTTAACCGGACACGGGAATGGATTAATAGCCACTAGAATAATTAAAACAGGGGTGAAATTACATTCAAGGGTAATTGGTGTAATTGTTAACAAAGTAGTAAAACCTTGGTTTACACGCAGTCGATAACCTGGTGTATTCATTAAACAAAGTATTAAAACCTTGTTACAATTCGAATCCCCAATTAGTTGGAATATTTAACTTCGGGTATAATAATAATTTGACGAGGACACTCGCACTTTATATTTATGACTGATGGACTGTTATGGACAAAAACCAGACGGACATATTAAATAATCCAGGACAAAGGACAATTAACCCATGGGCATAAAACTAAAATCAACACGTCAAACATCATGATTACGGAAGTTTAAATAAGCATAATTCTTTTATTTCATATTTAATTTCCTTTATTTTATATTTAATTGCACTTCTAATTATCGCACTTTTATTTATTGTTATTTAATTGCACTTTTAATTATCGTCCTTTTTAATTATCGTAAGTTTATTTTATCCCACTTTTATTATTCGCAATTTCATTATCGTTATTTACTTTACGCTTTAATTTAAGTCTTGTATTTATTTTATATTTTACATTAGGTTTTAACTGCGACTAAAGTCTTAAAATCGACAAACCGGTCATTAAACGGTAAAAACCCCCCTTTATAATAATAATATTACTTATATATATGTTTGTATTTTTATAAAATTAAATTAATATAGCGTTGAGCTTTGTTTAAAAAAGATTCCCTGTGGAACGAACCGGACTTACTAAAAACTACACTACTATACGATTAGGTACACTGCCTATAAGTGTTGTAGCAAGGTTTAAGTATATCCATTCTATAAATAAATAAATATCTTGTGTAAAATTTTATCGTATTTAATAGTTTTTCCTAGTAAAATATAAACTATTTCGTATCCCTTAGCTTTGACATCAAGTATTTTTGGCGCCGCTGCCGGGGAACTTTCTAAACGCCGGAAGCGCAGCGCTAATAAAAAAAAAAAAAAGATTTTTAGTTTACTTCTATTAAAAATTCGTTTTTGTAAAAATACGTTTTAATTATTCAAAAATATAAAAAGAAAAACAAAAATATAAGTATTTTTAAGATTTTGTTAAATATTTAAGTTTTATAAAGTTTCTTTATTTTTATCTTATAAAAACATAAGTTTTATTTAAGTATTTTGTTTTTATTTAAAAAACATAAAAAAAGATATATATATATATATATATATAAATCTAGTTTTAAGCATTTTATTTATTAAAATTATAAAGTAATTCTATTTTTATTTAAGTTTTAAATATAAGTTTTTATTATACACATATTTTTTTTTTATATAAACAAAAAAATTAAAAAACAAAAAAAAAAATAAATAAATAAATAAAGAAAAAACGCGTCGAATTTAATAAGCTGTCATCTGAATTTCTGAACCCCGCGACTCGCGGGGTTTTCTGCATTAATTACCGCGACTCGCGGAGTGACTCTGACACACGACAGAACCCTAATTCAGCATTAATTACGGGTTATTTAATAATTATTATTATTATTAACCCTAATTATTATTATTATTATAATTAATTTTATTTTAACTTTTACTTTTTATTTAATTTATGTATTTAGTATTAATTAGTTTTATTAAATTGTAAAATTAGTAGTTTTATTAAATAAATAATATAAAAATAATATTTTTATAAAAATTGTACTTTTTACAACTTTTTGTATATTTTTATATTTTGTCCCTTTTTAATCGTTTTAGCGTAATATTTGTATTTTTAGCTCATATTTAATTTTAAACTTAGTTTTTGCTATAGTTATTTTTACTCTTAGATTTTTAGGCTTTGCCGTAGAATTCCTTAAGTGCTTTTTCTTTAGACTAAGATTTAGGTGCTTTAGAATTTTGCGACGCCTTTTTAAGTTTTAGTTTCTTTTTAAGTTATTTCCATTTGGGATATAGTTTTTCCTGTAAGCTTTAATATTTTTAGACACCTTTTACTATGTATCAATTATCATTCCAATTAGTAATTTCAATTTGCGATTATAATTTTAAGTTAGTTGTAGTAATAAGGTTAGGTTAGTCAAGTATTTTTAAGTTTTTATAAGTTTCTTTTATTTTTCCGTCACCTTTCATTTTTTCAACCATTTTTTTTTCGACCTTTTTCGACGAACTCTTTTTCTTTCTTATTTCTCGCCATTCTAGTTTTTAGGACTTAGAATTTTTTCTACTTCTTATCTAAATTTTCTTAAAATTACGAAAATTTATTTTAAGTGGTTAAATTGATAGACATCAAAATTTTCTGGTTCGTAGTAATAGTTGGATTTGTACGTGGACCGGGTTATTGGAGCCAAACAGTCCTCAATTATATTGAGACCAAACGAATCCTGCCCCTCTGCTGCATCTTTTGGCTATTCGAAACGTGGGCAAAATCAGAAAAGTCTATTGATTGGATAACTTATTATAATTTTTCTTTCCTTTTTAAAACTAATAGGATATTCAGTGAATGCACCGAGCAAGACGTTCATCACCTTTTGTACGTTCACCACCTGTAACTAGATCAAGACATTTAGCAAATATAACTGCCGTTGATTTTTCTTTAGAATTGTCATCCAGTAGACCAAGTACTTCAGTTCAAATTTCCGATAATCCATTTTTTGAAACCAACCTCACAATTGAGAATCCGGAGAATATTCAGGAACGGTTCGTAGATCCTGAACCACTAAACTTTCCTCCGGAGCCACCAATCATTCAAACAGAGATTGTTGAGGAACGAACCATTAAATCAGAATCATCTAGTGATACCGATTCAACAAATTCAATTATGGAGAATCTGGAACCTTTAAGTATGGAAGACCGAATGAGAGCTAAACGCACTGGCCAAGGTCACGCAATTACTCATCCAGACATTAATGCGCCAGATTATGAAATCAAAGGACAAATTCTACACATGGTGACTAATCAATGCCAATTTAGTGGTACGCCGAAGGAAGATCCAAATGAACATCTACGTACCTTTAATAGGATCTGCACACTATTTAAAATCCGAGAAGTGGAGGATGAACAGATATATCTCATGTTATTTCCCTGGACTTTAAAGGGAGAAGCCAAAGATTGGTTGGAATCGTTACCTGAAGGGGCGATTGATACATGGGATGTTTTAGTTGACAAATTTCTTAAACAATTCTTTCCTGCATCTAAAGCCGTAAGACTTCAAGCAGAAATTGTTACGTTTACACAGAAGCCAAATGAAACTCTATATGAGGCGTGGACAAGATATGGAAAGTTATTAAGGGGATGTCCGCAACATGGTTTAGACACCTGTCAAATAGTACAAATATTCTACCAAGGATGCGACATCACTACAAGGAAAGACATAGATATAGCAGCTGGTGGTTCTATTATGAAGAAAACCGAAACTGATGCTTACAAAATTATTGATAACACTGCTTCCCACTCACATGAGTGGCACCAAGAAAAAGATATCATTAGATCATCTAAAGCAGCTAGAGCCGATTCTAGCCATGACTTAGATTCCATTTCCGCAAAGATAGATGCTGTGGAGAGACGAATGGAAAAGATGACTAAAGATATTCACTCAATACGAATTAGTTGTGAGCAGTGTGGAGGTCCACATTTGACAAAAGATTGTCTCAGTATTGAATTAACAATGGAACAAAGAGAGAATATTTCATACATAAACCAAAGGCCTGGAAATAATTATCAGAATAATTATCAACCGCCAAGACCGATTTACAATCAAAACCAAAATTATAACCGAAATATTCCATACAACAACCAACAAGGTCCTAGCAATCAACAAGTATCCAATAATACTTATAATCAGCAAAGACCTAATTTTCAAAACAAACCACCACAACAAACCGATGATAAAAAGCCGAATTTAGAAGATATGATGACGAAGCTAGTTGAAACTCAAACGCAGTTTTTCACCTCTCAGAAACAAACCAATGAACAAAATGCTCAAGCATTTAGAAATCAACAAGCTTCTATTCAAAATCTGGAACAAGAAGTAAGTAACCTAGCAAGGTTAATAGGTGAAAGAAAACCGGGAAGTCTACCTAGTGATACAAATGCTAACCCCCGGAATGAAACAGCTAAAGCTATTACCACAAGAAGTGGTACAACACTTAAACCACCTGAAATACCTGTAACTTCTGATGAAGCTATTCCTACTCCACAAGAACCACAACCTGATCAAGATAAGGAAAAAGAACCGGTAGTTGAAAAGGTTAATGAAGATAACACAGTTAAGGATAAACCTTATGTTAAACCATACCAACCACCACTTCCTTACCCGAGTAAAATGAAGAAAGAAAAACTTGAAGCCGAGCAATCTAAATTCTTGGATATGTTTAAACAGATAAATGTAAATCTTCCTTTCATTGATGTGATTTCAGGAATGCCTAGATATGCTAAATTCTTGAAAGATCTAATCTCAAATAGAAAGAAAATGGAAGAACTCTCGGCTGTTACTATGAATGCTAATTGTTCAGCAGTGCTGTTGAATAAAATACCAGAAAAACTATCTGATCCAGGAAGTTTCACAATTCCATGTTTTCTGGGTAGTCTTAGTTTAATAGAAGCATTGGCAGACTTAGGTGCTAGTATAAATCTAATGCCGTATTCACTATACGCTAAACTAGACCTTGGAGAATTGAAACCAACCAGAATAAGCATACAACTAGCCGATAGATCAATAAAATATCCTAGAGGGATAATGGAGAACATGCTAGTTAAAGTTGGTACTTTAGTATTTCCAGTAGATTTTGTTGTTTTGGACATGGAAGAAGATTCTCAAGTTCCTCTCATATTAGGAAGACCATTCTTAAACACGGCTAAAGCAATGATAGACGTGTTCGGTAAGAAACTGACCCTAAGTATAGAGGATGAGAGTGTTACCTTTTCAGTTGATAGAGCAATGCAACAAGCACAATCTGCAGATGATACATGTTATTATATTCAAACTATAGATGCACATGCAGAATTATTAGAAGAATTTCCAGAATTACAAGGAACAGGAGAATGTTCTTTAGGAGAAGGTAATGAACCAATTGATGGAGCTGAAATGTTAGCTACACTTATAGCTAATGGATATGAACCAACAACAGAAGAAATTCAAATGCTAAAAGAAGAAGACAGATATCGATACAAATCATCGATAGAAGAACCTCCGAAATTAGAGTTAAAGCCACTTCCAAACCATTTGGAATACGCTTATTTACATGGTGAATCTGAATTACCTGTAATAATATCGTCTTCTCTTACTGAAAATGAGAAATCACAACTCATTTCTGTGTTGAAAGCTCATAAACCAGCCATTGCATGGAAGATTCATGATATTAAAGGAATAAGTCCTTCGTATTGCACACATAAAATCCTTATGGAAGAAGGTCATAAAACGTATGTGCAACGCCAACGAAGACTAAATCCTAATATGCAAGATGTAGTTAAGAAAGAGATTATTAAACTGCTAGATGCAGGTTTAATTTATCCAATCTCTGATAGTCCATGGGTAAGCCCAGTTCAATGCGTGCCTAAGAAGGGTGGCATGACTGTCATCACAAATGAGAAAAATGAGCTTATTCCTACTAGGACTGTAACAGGATGGCGTGTATGTATTGATTATAGAAAATTAAATGACGCCACCAGAAAAGATCACTTTCCCTTACCTTTCATAGATCAAATGTTGGAAAGATTAGCCGGAAATAGTTACTATTGTTTTCTAGATGGATTTTCCGGATATTTTCAAATTCCAATAGCACCCGAAGATCAAGAGAAAACCACATTTACGTGCCCTTATGGTACTTTTGCTTACAAATGCATGCCATTTGGACTTTGCAACGCCCCTGCAACCTTTCAAAGGTGTATGATGGCGATTTTTCACGACATGATAGAAGAATGCATGGAAGTATTCATGGATGACTTTTCAGTCTTCGGTGATACATTTAAATCATGTCTAGTTAATCTGGAACGAATGCTAATTAGATGCGAAAAATCAAATCTAGTACTTAATTGGGAGAAATGCCATTTCATGGTTAAAGAAGGCATCGTTCTTGGACATAAAATTTCAAAAGAAGGAATTGAAGTGGATAGAGCTAAAGTAGATGTAATTGCTAAACTTCCACATCCCACAAATGTTAGAGGAGTTAGGAGTTTTCTAGGGCATGCCGGTTTTTACCGACGTTTCATAAAAGATTTTTCTAAAATTGCCACTCCTATGAATAAACTCCTAGAAAAGGATGCGTCATTCATCTTTTCAGATGAGTGTATCAAATCTTTTAATATTCTTAAAGAAAAACTCACTAATGCGCCGATCATGATAACACCAAATTGGAATCTACCATTTGAACTAATGTGTGATGCAAGTGATTTTGCAATGGGAGCCGTTTTAGGACAAAGGATTGAAAAACGATTTCAACCTATATATTATGCTAGTAAGACGTTACAAGGAGCACAAACGAACTATACAACTACTAAAAAAGAACTCCTTGCTATTGTCTTTGCTTTTGACAAATTTCGATCATATCTCGTTCTAGCAAAAACGGTGGTCTATACCGACCATTCTGCTCTTAGATACTTATTTTCAAAACAAGATGCTAAACCAAGATTAATCCGTTGGATCTTACTCTTACAAGAGTTTGATATTGAAATTCGAGATAAAAAAGGAGCAGAAAATCTCGCCGCTGATCATCTTTCTCGTCTTGAAAATCCTGTGTTAGAAGTTCTAAATGAATCGGCCATACAAGACAACTTTCCTGATGAATATCTATTGAAGATAGATTATAAAGAAATCCCATGGTTTGCAGACTATGCAAACTACTTAGTTTGTGGATTCCTTGAAAAAGGATTATCGTACCAAAGACGAAAGAAATTCTTCAGTGATATAAAACACTATTTTTGGGAAGATCCACATCTGTTTAAAAGTTGTCCCGATGGAATAATACGCCGATGTGTATTTGGAGATGAAGCTAGTAAAATATTAAACCATTGTCACACAGGACCAACAGGAAGGCATTATGGGCCTCAACTAACAGCAAGAAAAGTTTATGATGATGGATTCTATTGGCCTACAATTTACAAAGACGCACACTTTCTTTGCAAATCCTGTGATGCTTGTCAAAGGGCCGGAAAAATAAGTCAACGTGATGAAATGCCACAAAATGTCATCCAAGTATGTGAAGTATTTGACATTTGGGGTATTGACTTTATGGGTCCATTTCCAAAATCTCATAATAATCTATATATACTCGTAGCCATTGCTTATGTATCTAAATGGGCGGAAGCACAAGCTCTCCTAACTAACGATGCACGAGTTGTAGTCAACTTTTTAAAACGTCTTTTTGCAAGGTTTGGAACACCGAAAGCTTTAATAAGTGATCGGGGAACTCATTTTTGTAATAATCAACTTGAGAAAGTTCTCAAACGTTATGGAGTAACTCATAAAATCTCAACCGCATATCATCCACAAACAAGTGGACAAGTTGAAAATACCAACCGAGCTTTAAAACGTATTCTAGAGAAAACCGTAGGATCAAATCTGAAGGAATGGTCCATTAATTTGGAGGATGCACTCTGGGCTTTTAGAACAGCCTACAAAACTCCAATTGGAACCACACCTTTTAGACTTGTTTATGGAAAAGCATGTCATCTTCCAGTAGAAATTGAACACAAAGCATTTTGGGCTTTGAAAACATGTAATCTTGATTTACATGAAGCTAGACGTCTACGATTAAGTCAACTAAACGAATTAGAAGAATTAAGACATGAAGCATACGAAAATTCGTTAATCTATAAAGAAAGAATGAAGAAATGGCATGATAAAAGAATCAGAAGTTCAAAAGAATTTAAAGAAGGAGACAGAGTTCTTCTTTTCAATTCACGATTCAAGCTATTTCGTGGAAAATTGAAATCAAGATGGTCTGGACCATTCATAGTCAAAAGAGTTTTCCCATACGGAACGATAGAATTGATAAATTCAAATGGGATTGAATTTAAAGTTAATGGTCACAGAGTTAAACATTACATACATGGTCCGATGGAAGTCGACAACGAAGTTAATCACAATTTCGACACCACAGCTAACTAAGTGTGGGGAGAATCAAGTCTTTAAAGGATAATATGTATTTCTGTTAGAGTTAGATTGTCTGTTTTCGTGTAGTTCTCGAAAATGGAACCCGAATGGTCTTTCCCTAGCAGACCCTAAAGAACTAGTCTTCTCCCCCCATTCTGAATTTTTATTTTTTTTAGGTTTTTACGAAATGAAGACTGCCTGTGAACTAAACCATGGTCTAATGCAACACGCTTTGATCACTAAAAGAAATAATGACATACTACCGAGTGAACTAGTATCAGTAATCAGAGAAAGAATGGACGGAGTTAGAAAAGAATCCAGATGCGAAGATAATAAGTTACAATTTGGTAAAGGAAAATCAAAATCCGCAGCGAAAAGAAGAGCACGACACCTAGAACGATGTCACAAATGCGGAAAATGGTCACATGGAGGTAAATGTTCAAATAATCAAACCTATTCAAATACCGAATTTGTTACTTTATGCAGAGACGGACCGTTCATATGTTTAGAAGAAAAGACACTGAATGCTCGAGGTTACGCCTACGTAGCCATGGAAAATCAATTAAACCGACTATCTTATGAATGGGATAGATCATATAACTAAGAAATCTATTCCACAGGTATGTCTGTACAGTTTTTATTTTTATTTTTATTTTTAATCTTTTGATAATAAACGCTAATTTGTTCGCTAAAAAGTATTAAATTGGTATTAAATAAAATTAGGTTTGGCGACCGAAATTATTGATATCATTCAAAAATTTATTACATCACTGCGAAATTTAACGTTTATTCTTAAGGTATAAATATCTTTAAACAATCAACCCAAAATATTTCAAAAATTCGTCATGAGTTAAATTAGGTCTTGGAACCGAAATTACTTTACCGAAAAGAGGGGCGCATATTTTTGATAATATTTGATTGATTAAAGTGGGATAAAAAGACAAAAAGATTTTTAAATTTATTTTTACCATGTTTTTAAAATTAATATTTAAATCTTAAATTAATATTGTAAACTTTGTAAAAACAATATATTTAAAATTGTAAATATTTGAAAAAATTAATATAAGTTTGATATGAATTTATAAATTTTTAAAATAAGATTGGTGTGAACTTTTAATTTTTAAAATATAAATTTTTAATTTTATGCATTTTAAATTTTAAGTTTGGTGTGAATTTTTAATATTAATTTTGAATTTTATATTTAAGTTGTGTGAATTTAAAAACAAAAATTTACTTTATCTCATTAAGTTAAGAATATGATTTTTAAAATTCGTCGTAAGTTGAAGACTAGGTCTTTGAACCGAAATTGCTTTACCCGAGGGAGGGACGAGAACTTTTATTATCATTATTTTTAAATCTTATTGAATTAAAGTATGCCAAAAACATAAAAAAAAAAAAAAACCCAAAAATCTTAGCTTTTAAAACAATCGCTACAAAAAGACAAATTTTAAAATTTTGTCGAGGGACGGACTAGGACATCGATCCGAAACGGCCTCGTCCTAAATAACAAGGGAAACAAAATTTTAAAATTAATTACTTAATTGTTTTAATAAGTTAATGATTATAAAAAAAAAAAATACCAAACTCCGCGACTCGCGGAGTTTGGAGCTTAAATCTCCGCGACTCGCGGAGGGGTCGGAAATCAGAAAAAAAAAATAAAGAGCTGCAAACTGATCAGTCCACACCCCCAACAGCAAAATAACTGCGAAAAACACTCCGCAAAAACACGAAAAAAACCCCAAAATCACAATTTTTAACCGTTAATCACCAAATCTTTTGCTAAAATCATGTTGAGAAGGATGCTATCTAAGAATTACTCAAGAAAAACGGTAAATTTCTACACCTAAACACCATTTAATCCGAAATTTGGTGTTCTTGAGTCATTTTTTTCCCAATTTAATTTTGATGCTTTTTAGTGTAATTAGGCTTAAATTATTTATGTATTATGCTTGTATAACCTAGATTGATACTGTTTAACATGATTAGAAGCCTTAAACTTCAAATTTTGAGTAATCTAGGGTGTGTGTTCTTGAGCAAAATTGGGGCTTTTTGATATAAACAGGTTATGGCCGATTTTTGTCATGAATTGTTGCTAAATTGAGTAGTGTAACATGTCTAGGTAGTTAAATGATCTAAACTTTGAGCCTAAACATGATTTTGAGAATTAAAGTGGACTTTTTCAAGTCTAAAATTCATGAACTTGATTTTTGAAAGATAATGCCATTTGAAACTTGTTTAATTGCTAGTAATGATTATTTTGACATGTTATTTGAGTTGAATGATTATGAACTTGGCGAACATTTTCGTATATGCTTATTTGAAAAAGTGTAGATTTGATAAAAATGTGAAAATGAGCTTAAGTTTGATATAAATTGATAATGTCATTGTAATTATTTTGATTGATGATTTTGCTGACACTAATGCATATTTGGATGCACAAAAATTGTGTTTGATGTGTTTTGCAGAATGAAAGGGGTGAATCTTCATCCCAAGCCCGCAATGCTCCTGCTGAGAATTTGGAACAACAGGAGGTGGATAACTACTACAAGCAGGATATACCTCATCCAGTCATGACCTTTTCTGATATGCACTTGGAAGAGTTGCACCCGAACCTGAGATTTGACAGACTTTGGATAGATTATCCAAAATATCAAAGGGGTTTGCATACTCTTCATTCTAAGGTTGTTGAGGTACCGAGGGTCATAGAATGGGGACCCTTAGAAGCTGTAGAATTGGCCGGGCCAATTAGGGAATTACTTGTACAGAGGTATGGTAATTCTTCTTTTAATGACTGGGTACGTTTATTCACCATACGTAGACCTGTATATAAAGTATGGTGTGAAGAATTGTTATGTAGTATAGAGTTGAATGATCGGGTAGCTAGTTTAACCGATCGTTCTTTTATTAGATTTTTGTTAGGCGGTTCGATGCGCCACATGTCTTTACTGGACATGGCTCAGGCTTTACGTATATATACGCCTGAGGAGTTAGCGTCTGCCAATTGTAGAGGATTGATACTAAACGGTAGAAAGATAGATGAAAATTTTGATACACACGGTGTGTGGAGTCAAATGACAAGCCATCACCGTTTCAAAGGGGGAAATTACTCTTATTTGGATATAGATAGAGCCGAATTAAGAGTGATACATAGGTTTTTAGCTAATTCGATTACACAAAGGGGTAAGAACAAGGAAAAAGTAAATGAACAGGATTTGTTTTACCATATGTGTATTCGAGACCCACAAAGCGCTGTAAGTATACCGTATTGTGTGGGTTATTATTTATCAGCTATGGTTCGGGGGATGCGACCGCATAGCATAATAGGAGGTGGTATTTTTATTACTTTGATTGGTGAATATCTCGGTGTGGATATAAGTCGGGGGGATTATTAGTAGAAGAACCGGAACCCCGCGATACTATAGGTTTAAATGTATACCATGGTGCGAAAGTTTTGAAGAGGCGAAATAACGCCGCAGTACGATACCATGGTAGACATCCACAGATGGAGAGAAACCAACAGCAAGGTAATGTAGGAGGGGGGAATGAGATGCAAGAAATGCAAAGGTTTATAGCTTCTCAGGAATACGAAAATGCTAGACAGAGAGCATTTGAAGATTGGCAAGTTCATCAGAACCAAATCATAGCTCATTGCCAACATATAGGTAGAAACTATATTCCTACACCGAAACCCATCTTCCCTCCTTGGTCTATAGAGATGCAGCCACCATATCCTACGTATGACCCTAACGAAGCATTCTATAGCACCTATGGTTATGCCTGGAACCCCTATTGGTACCAATATCATTCTTAGTTTACTTATTATTTTTTTTATTTTGTAATTTGTAATTATTGATACGTTTAATACTTTTGTTAATATTGTAATCATTTTTATAATTATCTAACTTTTATTCTTAGATTTTAATAATTTTTGAATGTGGGGTAATATACCAAACTTCAAAAATATGTATATATGTTTGCAGTTTATCTTATGTAACAACAGGGTAAAACAACGTATTTTCAAAGACTGGCATTAAGTTCAGCAAAAGCAACTAATTTTGACTACAAGATGCAAAATATATGTGAAATAACAACAAGACGGAACGAACAAATGATGTGCACCATTTATCATTCAGCAAACAAACGCCAATATATTTGGAAACTTTGGTAAAAATTTAATCATTTTCACACAAATCACCCTCAATAATTTAAATTGTTACTGATTTCTTGCAAATAAGGGCATTGCAAGATCTTAAGTGTGGGAAGGGGTTAAATTCTTTCGGATTTTAAAATTTTTATCTTAAACACTTGGTTACCATTAAAAATACTAGTAAAGCAGTAGTTGTATTAGAATCTAGTGCTCTCTGATAAAAAAGAACAGCCCTAGTCTTATATACTGACTACCCAATTCTAGTAAAATTTTTCAAAATTTTCAATTAAATGAATTCAAAATCATGTTTATACATATTTATGAACGATAAAACTAGGTTTTAACACCGAAATTATTGTTACCTCGGAAAGGACATAAATTGAGAAACAAACTAAAATGTTAAAATTCATTTAAAATGGAATAGAGGACGATAAAAAGGAAAATAAAAGCCAAGTGTGGGAAAATTTACCAAGTTATCTTAAACATATGTCACATATATCTGTAACAAATAACTGAAAATACTTTTGCTTTGGACTAAACTAAACTGTTTTACCCGATGAAAGAAAAGAAGAGATGGATCTACACGATGAATCAATTCCATCATTAAAAGGAAGTAAAGTCTTCCGAAAAAGACACGCGCTTCTTGATTTAGGTCAAGAAGTTGTCGTCCAGACCAGCTGTAGGTTGACAAAAAATCTAGAAAAGTCATCACTAAAATCGGTTGGAAATCCACGGACCTCAGCATAAAACAGGGTCGCCAAGTGGTCAGATTTATCCTAACCATGAGAAGGATTTATCTCGTAAAATGGGGGGGGGGGCACCATGCAAATTAGCTGGATAAGACTAATGAATCAGATCCCCAGAAAGGATAATCTCCTTAAAGATTAAAAATTAGCTTTTAAGACTGATATTACTCAATCCTAGATATTGACCTTAAAGATTGAGAATTCAAACTCATGGAATTCAATGATATCTAAACTCGAGCTTGAACGAGAAAATATTTTGATCAAAATTATAAACCGATTTGTTTTCTGAAAACCCTATTTTCAATGCGTTCATTACCATTGAACGTAAAATCCTAGGAATTCACCTGGAATTCATTAGGTCACCTGAACTAAATCGGGTGTCAACCGTAAGAACGGTGGTTGCATAGTGGTCAAAGACAGGACCTTGTGCCATACCGAAAAATTATAAGGGTGAGCTTTACTATTGCTCCTACCAAGGATAGTAATTGCGTCCGACACGTTATAGACCATAATTAAAAGCATGTCAGGGGACATTGCCTTAACAGTTGCTTGTTCAACGCTTTCCTTTCAACCGAACGGTAGTTTACCGAAAGGTAATATACGGGACAAGTAAACTGGACATGTTGCTTTCCAAATACAAGGTTAGCAAGTGGGTGACACAAAACCGCAAGTTTTGAGCTAAAATTTTCAAATCTGAAACCCACCAAACCCACAAAAATATTTTGCAAACACCGGTAAAGGGTTATCCCGGAAAACTTATCTAGGGTAAAAACTAGATTTAATTTTCAAAAGATCAAATGTTTTCATAAAGATCCAATTTCCTTAATGGATCTAAATTTTTATAGTCATGTGGGACTGTAAACCATATCGTTACTACCATTGTTTATACCGCCGTATAGAAATCACTGATGTACAAAGTGTGAAGAATAAAGAAGTGATTCTAGTATTTCAAGACAATATTGCTTGAGGACAAGCAACGCTCAAGTGTGGGAATATTTGATAATGCTAAAAACGAACATATATTTCATAGCATTATTCCTCAAGAAAGACAAGCTTTTAGTTGCATTTGTTCTATTTACAAGTGATATTCGTTTAAATAATAAAAGGTGAAGACAAAAGACAGATTCGACGAATTGAAGACGCAAACGACCAAAAAGCTCAAAAGTACAAAAGACAATCAAAAAGGTTCCAATTATTGATAAGAAACTTCTCGAAATTACAAGAGTACAAGATTCAAAACGCAAAGTACAAAATATTAAATTGTACGCAAGGACGTTCGAAAATCCGGAACCGGGACCAGAGTCAACTCTTAACGCTCGACGCAACGGACTAAAAATTACAAGTTAACTATGTATATAAATATAATATAATATATAATTAATTATATTAATTATATATATATTATATTTATAAATAAAAACCGTCGGCAGAGAAAGACTCCAAGGGACTGAGCTGTAATT
Source organism: Rutidosis leptorrhynchoides (assembly GCF_046630445.1). Taxonomy (NCBI): domain Eukaryota; kingdom Viridiplantae; phylum Streptophyta; class Magnoliopsida; order Asterales; family Asteraceae; genus Rutidosis; species Rutidosis leptorrhynchoides. The sequence continues at coordinate 545,752,945 of NC_092334.1, forward strand.
TCATTCTCCGCGACTCGCGGAGTTTGAAGGCCAAAATGGCCGCGAGTCGCGGAGCCCCCAGTTTTGAAACTCCCTATAAAGCAAACCGAAATCTGATCATTTTCATCAATCTTTTTCTTCTTCTTATCATACGTAAATTATATATATATATTTATAATTTATATTTTAATTTTAATTATAATTCTAATAATAAGGGTATGTTAGCGAATGTTGTAAGGGTGTAAGTCGAAATTCTATCCGTGTAACGCTACGCTATTTTTAATCATTGTAAGTTATGTTCAACCTTTTTACATTAATGTCTCGTAGCTAAGTTATTATTATGCTTATTTAAAACGAAGTAATCATGATGTTGGGCTAATTACTAAAATTGGGTAATTGGGCTTTGTACCATAATTGGGGTTTGGACAAAAGAACGACACTTGTGGAAATTAGACTATGTGCTATTAATGGGCTTTATATTTGTTTAACTAAATGATAGTTTGTTAATGTTAATATAAAGATTTACAATTGGGCGTCCCTATAAATTACCATATACACTCGATCGGACACGATGGGCGGGGTATTTATATGTACGAATAATCGTTCATTTAACCGGACACGGGAATGGATTAATAGCCACTAGAATAATTAAAACAGGGGTGAAATTACATTCAAGGGTAATTGGTGTAATTGTTAACAAAGTAGTAAAACCTTGGTTTACACGCAGTCGATAACCTGGTGTATTCATTAAACAAAGTATTAAAACCTTGTTACAATTCGAATCCCCAATTAGTTGGAATATTTAACTTCGGGTATAATAATAATTTGACGAGGACACTCGCACTTTATATTTATGACTGATGGACTGTTATGGACAAAAACCAGACTGACATATTAAATAATCCAGGACAAAGGACAATTAACCCATGGGCATAAAACTAAAATCAACACGTCAAACATCATGATTACGGAAGTTTAAATAAGCATAATTCTTTTGTTTCATATTTAATTTCCTTTATTTTATATTTAATTGCACTTCTAATTATCGCACTTTTATTTATTGTTATTTAATTGCACTTTTAATTATCGTCCTTTTTAATTATCGCAAGTTTATTTTATCGCACTTTTATTATTCACAATTTCATTATCGTTATTTACTTTACGCTTTAATTTAAGTCTTGTATTTATTTTATATTTTACATTAGGTTTTAACTGCGACTAAAGTCTTAAAATCGACAAACCGGTCATTAAACGGTAAAAACCCCCCTTTATAATAATAATATTACTTATATATATGTTTGTATTTTTATAAAAGTAAATTAATATAGCGTTGAGCTTTGTTTAAAAAAAATTCCCTGTGGAACGAACCGGACTTACTAAAAACTACACTGCTATACGATTAGGTACACTGCCTATAAGTGTTGTAGCAAGGTTTAAGTATATCCATTCTATAAATAAATAAATATCTTGTGTAAAATTTTATCGTATTTAATAGTTTTTCCTAGTAAAATATAAACTATTTCGTATCCCTTAGCTTTGACATCAATATACCAATAGTACATACATCTAAAAGCTGTATATTGTATGAGTACGAATACAGGTGCATACGAGTAGAATTGTTGATGAAACTGAACGAGGATGTAATTGTAAGCATTTTTGTTAAGTAGAAGTATTTTGATAAGTTTCTTGAAGTCTTTCAAAAGTGTATGAATACATATTAATGTTGGGTTTTAAAAAGTTTCATAATACTTAGAACATTTTAAGAAACAAACTAAAGCGGAAGCATGTAAGTATTACCATTTGGAACTTGTAAACCTTTAACCAATTAAAGTTAAAACCCAATTAGGATCAAGTTATGAAATATACTTACAAACTACAAGCAAGTAAAGAGTTTATACCTTCTCCTAGCTAGGTAGTAAGTGATGAAGATGATGATGATGAATGAAGCTTCAAAAGTATGAAACCTCAAGTTGTTATACCCCAAACTTTGCACCAACACCTTGTACTTTGGTTAGGATTTTTAACACTTGAATTAGACTTGCAAAAACCAAATTTATGAACCCCTTTGAGCACCCAATAGCCCACAGCAGCAGCAGCAGATTTTTGAAGGTTTTTGTGCAGTTTTTTGCAAGTATTAGATGTGTGTTTGCATGTGGTGGTGGTCTCCAACAATTCCCTTGGTTATATGCATTTAGAATACAAGTAACCAAGTAAAAGCAAGTCAAAATGGCATGCTTGTGAAGACTCCCATGCCACTTCCATATAAGTAATTAAAATAAGTTTTATAAAAGATTAATCTTTTATAAAACTATTTCATAATACTTACATTCTTTAATTTATATAAACATTATATATATAAAACCAATTTATATAAAATGTAATATAAATTAACTAATTATTTAACCTATAAATAATTAAATCCATATTATATAAATTATTCCATAATTTATATAAATACACATCAAGTAATATTTAAGAAAACCATTTTTCTTATAGTTCAAGTGTCGCGTATTTGATCAATGAACCAATCGTTAAAATCAAATACAAATAAGGTGTCAGTAAGTTTGTTATTGGGTATGACCCGACTTGGATCAAAACATATTAGCCACGTTAATTTAATATGTCTCTCGGGCATACGAAATACTTTCAATCTCCCACTTGCACGAGAAACATAAGAAATTAATGCAAGTGATGGATACAGCCTAACACACCGTCCATCACCCCTAATATGTTATGACTTTGTGCCATTCAATAACATCATCCCTTTCGAGTTCCCATCTCGAATATGATCAGGTGAATCTTTCATTATTTCCTTTCGTCCTAGATGTCATGTTAAATCCAGGAGATACAGAGTGATCACTCTCTTATAGATTTAACTTTTCAGGCCTTAGACATCTGACTCTCAACGAATAAGAGGGACAAATTCCATCTTGACTACATACGTCCTAGATATACACTTTGTAGTATACCTGAGTTCTTCCTTATGTACTACCATATTTCAGAATAGCGAAGGAAAGAATCAAGGCACAATACTTGGTGAATATCCGAACCCAATATGTATCTCAGGTCAGAGGATACAATGATATTCTCCTTTACTCAAGATTACATGTGATCAACCACAAAGGCTCTATACAGTAATTCTTGAGAGCGGGTCTTCCAATATTTGTGTCCCACAAATATCTATGAACCTTGGTCGCAACCTTGCCCCACATTCACCATTTGAATGCTAACCAATCCAAGTTCATAATAGTCTAGACCTCACACTTGTTCCCACAAATGTGATCGACTACGGAAATTTTGAATAATTGCTTATTCATGGATGAAATATGCAAAATAGGAACATAACTCAAATAAATTAACGCCATAGTTATATTAATGAGTTTGAATAATTTCGTTCCGGTACAATACATAAAATAGATCATATCCAATCACTAGAATATTGAAGCCCTAACGCACAAACATGTCCCTCATGTTTTGGCCCATGTAAGAGCTTCGTGAGTGGATCCGCAACATTATGATCTGTATGAACTTTGCGAATACATATCTTTCCTTTTTCAACTTCATCCCTTATGTAGTTGAATCTCCGCTCAATGTGACGAGTCTTTTGATGGGCACGAGGTTCCTTGATTTGAGCAATTGCACCCTCGTTGTCACAAAAGATCTCAAGAGGGTCCTGAATGGAAGGGACCACTCCTAAGTCGTCGATGAATTTCTTCATCCATGCAGCTTCCTGTGCTGCCAATGAGGCGGCAATGTACTCCGACTCTGTAGTGGATAACGCAACAACCTCCTGTTTCGAACTCTTCCAAGAGACCGCACCTCCATTTAATGTAAATACATAACCGGATTGTGATCGAGAATCATCTCGATCAGTTTGGAAGCTCGCGTCCACATAACCTTTTACAGCGAGTTCCTCCTCACCAGACCCATATATTAGAAACATATCCTTAGTCCTCCTAAGGTATTTCAATATGCTTTTAACAGCAATCCAATGACTGTTTCCTGGGTTGTTCTGGTATCTACTTGTCAAGCTTAGAGCGCATGACACATCCGGTCTAGTACATATCATTGCATACATGATAGACCCAATAGCAGATGCGTATGGGACTTTCTTCATTCTCTCTTGTTCATCTTTCGTGGCAGGACACTGAGATGAACTGAGAACGGTTCCTTTTTGAATAGGTACCAAACCTCTCTTAGAGTTTTCCATCTTGAACCTTTTCAAGATTTTATCAATGTATGTACTTTGACTTAAACCTATCAATCTCTTGGATCTATTTCTATAGATCCCTATCCCCAATATGTATTGTGCATCTCCAAGATCCTTAATGGAGAAGCAACTCTTTAGCCAAGTTTTGACTCCTTGCATTGTGGTAATATCATTCCCAAATAATAATATATCATCCACATATAGTACAAGGAATATGATAGTGCTCCCACTAGCTTTCTTATATACACAAGCTTCATCACCATTTTTAATGAAGCCAAATTTCTCGGCTTCCTCATTAAAACGATGATTCCACATTCTAGATGCTTGTTTCAATCCGTAGATTGACTTCTTTAACTTGCATACACTTTTAGGATATTTTGGATCAACAAAACCTTCAGGCTGAACCATATAGACATCTTCCATGAGATATCCATTTAGGAAAGCGGTTTTGACATCCATTTGCCATATTTCATAGTCGTAGTGAGCAGCAATGGCAAATAATATCCTAATAGACTTTAGCATTGCCACAGGCGAGAAAGTTTCATCATAATCAACCCCTTGAGTTTGAGTGAAACCTTTTGCAACAAGTCTAGCTTTATATGTATCCAAGTTTCCATGTATGTCGGTTTTCTTCTTGAAAAGCCATTTGCAATCAACTAGCTTAGAGCTAGGAGGTTGCTCAACAAGTTCCCACACTTGGTTTTCATACATGGATTGCATCTCGGCTTTCATGGCATCCTGCCATTTATCTTTATCAATCCTTGATAAAGCATCTTCATAGTTTGTCGGTTCATCCAAATCAACAATATAGCAACCATCCACGAGAAACCCATATCTCTCGGGAGGATTACTAATCCTACTAGATCTTCGAACGTCTTGTGTACCTTGATCATCCACTTGATCACTTTCAACATCCTCATGTTGAGTACTAGTGCCAACCAATTGTGTATCATCGGCTTGATCTTGTACCTCTACAAGATCTACCTTCCTTTCACCATCACCTTCCATAAGGAACTTGGTATCTAGGAATTCCGCTTTCCGAGCAACAAATACATTCTGCTCGGATGGATCATAGAAATAGTATCCCATATCATCCTTGGGATATCCTATGAAGATACACTTCGTAGATCGAGCATGTAGCTTATTTGCTACATAACGCTTAGGATAAGCTTCACATCCCCATACTTTCAGGTATGAAAGAGAAGGAGGTTTCCCAAACCACATCTCATGAGGAGTTCGTTCCACTTTCTTGGTTGGGGCCATATTTAAAATACGAGCCGCGGAGCTTAGACAATAACCCCAAAATGATAGAGGCAACGAGCTTCTTGCCATCATAGATCGAACCATATCCATTAGGGTTCGGTTCTTCCTTTCGGAAACTCCATTAAGTTGGGGTGTTCCGGGTGGAGTAAGTTGTGAGATAATCCCACAACTCCTAAGATGATCTTGGAAGGCATCGCTTAGGTATTCACCTCCTCTATCGGTACGAAGTACCTTAATTGTCCTATTGAGTTGATTTTGTACTTCGTTTTGATATTCTTTGAATGATTCAAACGTTTCGTCCTTGTGTCTTAATAAGTAGACATATCCGAAACGACTAAAGTCATCAATGAAAGTAACAAAGTATCTTTCACCATTCCTAGTCATGGGTTTAAAGGGTCCACATACATCCGAATGTATTAATCCCAATAAGTCTTTAGCCCTTTCATAAGTCCCTTTGAAAGGTGCTTTAGTCATCTTGCCTTGTAAACAAGATTCACATATATCAAACGAATCCATTTCATTTGATTTCAAAAGTCCATTCCTTTGAAGTGTATGTATTCGGTTCTTGTTTATGTGACCAAGGCGACAATGCCATAAGTAGGAATCACTCAAATCCCTTTTGAGTTTCTTGGTGCTTGTATGGTACATTGAGCTACTAGATAATGTGTCATCGTGAACCAATTCATAAATTCCATTTGAAGGTGAAGCCTTGAAATAGAATACATTATCTAAATAAAAGTGGATATCATCATTAACAAAATTAGGATTAAAACCACATTGTTTCAAACGGGAAATAGAAATAATGTTTCGACATAAGTCGGGTGCATACAAAACATCATTCAAAATAAGTTCCAAGCCACTTGGAAGTTTTAACACAAAGTCTCCTTGAGCTTTCACTTGCACTTTAGCTCCATTCCCCATGAAGAGACTTGATGTTCCCGTTTGCTTGTTACTTCTTTTGAACCCCTGCAAAGAATTGCAAATGTGAGTTCCACATCCAGTGTCTAATACCCATGTATTAGAAGAAGTAATGCTAAGCTCTATATATACCATATATATATTACCTGAGGATTGCCCCGCATCCCTCTTCTCCTTCAACTCCTTAAGGTAGACCGGACAGTTTCGTTTCCAATGACCCATCTCACCGCAACCGAAACATGGGTCTTCCTTCGACTACCTTTTGCTTCTTAGCCTTGTTGATGGTTGGGGTAACCATCTTCCCCTTCCCTTTGCCTTGGTAAGCGGGTCCTTTTCTCTTAGCCACCTTTGGCTTAGAGGTCTTACCTTTGGACCCACCTTGATCGATTGTTAACACGGGTAAAGCCCTTTTACCCATGCTAGTTTCGGCCGTTCTAAGCATACCGTGAAGCTCACCTATGCTCTTATCCATCCCATTCATATTGTAATTAATTACAAATTGATCAAACCTTTTTGATAGGGAGTTAAGGATAAGATCGGTGGCTAACTCATTGGAAATGTTTAGGTTAAGACGGTTAGCACGATCGATAAAGCTTTTCATCTTAAGTACATAAGATGAAACCGATTGGGTATCGTCCATATGACAAGTATGTAGCGCTCGAACCGTTTCGAAGCGTTCGACACGCGCTTGTTGAAGGAACATCTCCTTCAATTGCGTTATCATGTCGTATGTACTATGATGTTCGAAATCCTTTTGGAGTTCGGGTATCATAGTCCCAAGCATTAAGCATGAGACTTGAAGGGAGTCGTGGCAATACTTATCGTAAGAGGCCATTGCCTCCACATCATTCTCATCCTGTTGATCGGGAATGGGGTCCTCAAGCACATACATTTTATCCTCTTGTTTGAGGACAATCCGAAGATTGCGGAACCAATCCATAAAGTTGGTATGGTTGAGTTTGTCTTTCTCTAAGAGAGACCTTAATGATAGGTGGTTTAGGTTAAGTGGTGCGTTTGGAATGTTGTTGTTGTTATTGGCGGCCATCTACAAAATTAACAAAGTTCGTTTAAGTATCGATTTTAATTTTAACATTCAATACCCTTTAAATCAAATTGAATTATTAAATTCTAGAATCCAACGGTAAACCAAATTTCGGTTAGGTGACCTTTATCCCGCAATTTGATTTAGCTAGGTAGTCAATAAATGACAATTGCAATCCATTTGCAACTTCTAGAGTATGGGATCATGCAATCCTTTTGCATGGCATATTTATCCCATCAACGCCTATTTGTTCCTCATGCTTCGGTGACCCTAAGTTCATGATTCCCAAATCAAGTCGTCCTACTTGTATAGACTTGTAAATTTAACATACAAGTGGTTAGGTGACCTTTATCCCACAAGCATGCGAAATTTACCTTAATCATATTAGTTTGCTCATAACGGTTAGGTGACCTTTATCCCATCATGAGTTCCCTAATACTTTTAAGTGTCATACAATAGGATGGCGTTAAACTTGTTTGCCTTGTTAATAAGGGATTTTAAGTTTTCATTAATTCTAGTTTGAGAAAACTTTTGCACCATACACCAACATGCATTTAGTGTATGGTTTATTTGAAAATCCATTTTCATGTTATGTAATAAAGCCAATTTTATTACTTTGATATAAACCATTTTATATGTATGATCCTTATCATGTTCTTAATAACCGATTATTAATGTCCTTTTAGCCGTTTTTAATTTAACCATTTAAATTGACGTTATGCATGTCGTTAATAATGTCAATTTTAACCAATTTAAATTGCCATTTTAGTTTGTTGTTAACTTGTGTGATTAACTTGTAGCATACAAACATACAATCCACATAATCATACAAAACAACCACGCATGCAAAATCATATGTTCACAATCAAGCCATTTTTGGTAGACATTTGTTTAGCCGAAAACAAATGCCACCGGTTAAGGGTAATAACACAAAGTAGAAGATTTTAAAATCTCCCACTTAATCTTGCATCCAAATGCTTCTTCTTGTGTTCTTCAAGTTTTCATCATCTTCATCATTTTACAAAATATATCCTAATACATTTTGTCTAGAAAATGAAATACAACCTAATCTATTTTACATACCAAATATAAAATAAATTACATAACCAAAATAATAAATATTACAACCAAATTACATGAATATTACAACCACATGAATGAATTAATATTACATACCAAATGAATGAATTAATTCAACCAAACATGCAACCATACAAACACAAGGCCAAGGCTTGATTGTGAACAATAATATACAACAAAATATGACCAAATGGCAAGTTCCAAACCCATTTGAAACCTCCCTAAATTCGGCCAAACTATGAACCCCACCCAAACCCAAAATTTTTGCATTCTACTATCATGCATGTTCATAAAATGCAAAAATATAGTGGGTTTAATAGATCATCTCGAAGCATATTTCAACAACTTCGGCTCTAGATACCATTGTTGGGTTTTAACAAGTTTCATAATACTTAGAACATTTTAAGAAACAAACTAAAGCGGAAGCATGTAAGTATTACCATTTGGAACTTGTAAACCTTTAACCAATTAAAGTTAAAACCCAATTAGGATCAAGTTATGAAATATACTTACAAACTACAAGCAAGTAAAGAGTTTATACCTTCTCCTAGCTAGGTAGTAAGTGATGAAGATGATGATGATGAATGGAGCTTCAAAAGTATGAAACCTCAAGTTGTTATACCCCAAACTTTGCACCAACACCTTGTACTTTGGTTAGGATTTTTAACACTTGAATTAGACTTGCAAAAACCAAATTTATGAACCCCTTTGAGCACCCAATAGCCCACGGCAGCAGCAGCAGATTTTTGAAGGTTTTTGTGCAGTTTTTTGCAAGTATTAGATGTGTGTTTGCATGTGGTGGTGGTCTCCAACAATTCTCTTGGTTATATGCATTTAGAATACAAGTAACCAAGTAAAAGCAAGTCAAAATGGCATGCTTGTGAAGACTCCCATGCCACTTCCATATAAGTAATTAAAATAAGTTTTATAAAAGATTAATCTTTTATAAAACTATTTCATAATACTTACATTCTTTAATTTATATAAACATTATATATATAAAACCAATTTATATAAAATGTAATATAAATTAACTAATTATTTAACCTATAAATAATTAAATCCATATTATATAAATTATTCCATAATTTATATAAATACACATCAAGTAATATTTAAGAAAACCATTTTTCTTATAGTTCAAGTGTCGCGTATTTGATCAATGAACCAATCGTTAAAATCAGATAAAAATAAGGTGTCAGTAAGTTTGTTATTGGGTATGACCCGACTTGGATCAAAACATATTAGCCACGTTAATTTAATATGTCTCTCGGGCATACGAAATACTTTCAATTAAAACACTACATGTATATACATTTTAACTGAGTCGTTACGTCATCGTTAGTCGTTACATGTAAGTGTTGTTTTGAAACCTTTAGGTTAACGATCTTGTTAAATGTTGTTAACCCATTGTTTATTAAATCAAATGAGATGTTAAATTATTACATTATCATGATATCAAGTTGTATTAATATATCTTAATATGATATATATACATTAAATGTAGTTACAACGATAATCGTTACATATATGTCTCGTTTCAAAAATTATTAAGTTAGTAGTCTTGTTTTTACATATGTAGTTCATTGTTAATATACTTAATGATATGTTTACTTATCATAATATCATGGTAACTATATATATATCCATATATATGTCATCATATAGTTTTTACAAGTTTTAACGTTCGTGAATCACCGGTCAACTTGGGTGGTCAATTGTCTATATGAAACCTATTTCAATTAATCAAGTCTTAACAAGTTTGATTGCTTAACATGTTGGAAACACTTAATCATGTAAATAACAATTTCATATAATATATATAAAAACATGGAAAAGTTCGGGTCACTACAGTACCTACCCGTTAAATAAATTTCGTCCCGAAATTTTAAGCAGTTGGAGGTGTTGACGTATCTTCTGGAAATAAATGCGGGTATTTCTTCTTCATCTGATCTTCTCATTCCCAGGTGTACTCGGGTCCTCTACGAGCATTCCAACAAACCTTAACAATTAGTATCTTGTTTTGCTTAAGTCTTTTAACCTCACGATCCATTATTTCGACGGGTTCTTCGATGAATTGAAGTTTTTCGTTGATTTGGATTTCATCTAACAGAATAGTGAGATCTTCTTTAGCAAAACATTTTTTCAAATTCGAGACGTGGAAAGTGTTATGTACAGCCGCGAGTTGTTGAGGTAACTCAAGTCGGTAAGCTACTGGTCCGACACGATCAATAATATTGAATGGTTCAATATACCTTGGATTTAATTTCCCTCGTTTACCAAATCAAACAAAGCCTTTCCAAGGTGCAACTTTAAGCATGACCATCTCTTCAATTTCAAATTCTATATCTTTTCTTTTAATGTCAGCGTAGCTCTTTTGTCGACTTTGGGCGTTTTTCAACCGTTATTGAATTTGGATGATCTTCTCGGTAGTTTCTTGTATTATCTCCGAACCCGTAATCTGTCTATCCCCCACTTCACTAAAACAAATCGGAGACCTGCACTTTCTACCATAAAGTGCTTCAAACGGCGCCATCTCAATGTTTGAATGATAGCTGTTGTTGTAGGACAATTATGCTAATGGTAGATGTCGATCCCAACTGTTTCCGAAATCAATAACACATGCTCGTAGCATGTCTTCAAGTGTTTGTATCGTCCTTTCGCTCTGCCCATCAGTTTGTGGATGATAGGCAGTACTCATGTCTAGACGAGTTCCTAATGATTGCTGTAATGTCTGCCAGAATCTTGAAATAAATCTGCCATTCCTATCAGAGATAATAGAGATTGGTATTCCATGTCTGGAGACGACTTCCTTCAAATACAGTCGTGCTAACTTCTCCATCTTGTCATCTTCTCTTATTGGCAGGAAGTGTGCTGATTTGGTGAGACGATCAACTATTACCCAAATAGTATCAAAACCACTTGCAGTCCTTGGCAATTTAGTGATGAAATTCATGGTAATGTTTTCCCATTTCCATTCCAGGATTTCGGGTTGTTGAAGTAGACCTGATGGTTTCTGATGCTCAGCTTTCACCTTAGAACACGTCAAACATTCTCCTACGTATTTAGCAACATCAGCTTTCATACCCGGCCACCAAAAATGTTTCTTGAGATCCTTGTACATCTTCCCCGTTCCAGGATGTATTGAGTATCTGGTTTTATGAGCTTCTCTAAGTACCATTTCTCTCATATCTCCAAATTTTGGTACCCAAATCCTTTCAGCCCTATACCGGGTTCCGTCTTCACAAATATTAAGATGCTTCTCCGATCCTTTGGGTATTTCATCCTTTAAATTTCCCTCTTTTAAAACTCCTTGTTGCGCCTCCTTTATTTGAGTAGTAAGGTTATTGTGAATCATTATATTCATAGATTTTACTCGAATGGGTTCTCTGTCCTTCCTACTCAAGGTGTCGGCTACCACATTTGCCTTCCCCGGTGTAGTGACCCGAACTTTTCCATGTTTATATATATTAATTGAGATTGATATTTACATGATTAAATGTTTCCAACATGTTAAGCAATCAAACTTGTTAAGACTTGATTAATTGAAATATGTTTCATATAGACAATTGACCACCCAAGTTGACCGGCGATTCACGAACGTTAAAACTTGTAAAAACGACTTGACGATATATATATGGATATACATATGGTTAACATGAGATTATGATAAGTAAGTATCTCCATAAGTATAATAACAATGAGTTATATACATATAAACAAGACTACTAACTTAAGGATTTCGAAACGAGACATATATGTAACGATTATCGTTGTAACGACATTTAAATGTATATATATCATATTAAGATATATTAATATATCATAATATCATGATAATATAATAATTTAACATCTCATTAGATATAATAAACAATGGGTTAACAACATTAATTGAGATCGTTAACTTAAAGGTTTCAAAACAACACTTACATGTAACGACTAACGATGACTTAACGACTCCGTTAAAATGTATATACATGTAGTGTATTTATATGTATTAAAATACTTTTGGAAGACTTCAAGACATATATCAAAACACTCATACTTAACGAAAATGGTTACAGTTACTTTCCCATTCTTTTCTTTCATCAAGAATTCTAGTCGTATTCTTACCCGTATTATACACAGCTTCAAAACGTACTTACTATGGGTATATACCAATAGGAACTAGCATGGGATTCCACTCTTGATTATGTCATGTATGACTAATCAATTTTAACTTCTACCATGAGCTAGTCAACTAACTAGAACTCCTTTTAACCCCACTCACCACTCACCAATTAACACTCATCATTCACTCCATTTCACTTCCAAATCTCTTTCTAATTCTCTCTCAACACACCCACACTATTATGAACGTATTTTTCCAGTAGTTAATCATCATCTTCATCAAAAATCACTTCAAGAATCAAGCTATAATCATCATAGGAAGAACACTTCAAGAATACTTCAAAAATCCCTTCAAGTTTACTAATTTACTTCCAAGCTTTCTAATCCATTCCAAGTAATCATCTAAGATCAAGAAACCTTTGTTATATACAGTAGGTTATCTTTCTTATTCAAGGTAATATTCATATTCAAACTTTGATTCAATTTCTATAACTATAAACTATCTTAATTCGAGTAAAAATCTTACTTGAACTTGTTTTTGTGTCATGATCCTACTTCAAGAACTTTCAAGCCATCCAAGATCCTTTGAAGCTAGATCATTTCTTGTCACTTCCAGTAGGTTTACCTACTAAACTTGAGGTAGTAATGATGTTCATAACATCATTCGATTCATATATATAAAACTATCTTATTCGAAGGTTTAAACTCATAATCACTAGAACATAGTTTAGTTAATTCTAAACTTGTTCGCAAACAAAAGTTAATCCTTCTAACTTGACTTTTAAAATTAACTAAACACATGTTCTATATCTATATGATATGCTAACTTAATGATTTAAAACCTGCAAACACGAAAAACACCGTAAAACCGGATTTACGCCGTCGTAGTAACACCGCGGGCTGTTTTGGGTTAGTTAATTAAAAACTATGATAAACTTTGATTTAAAAGTTGTTATTCTGAGAAAATGATTTTTATTATGAACATGAAACTATATCCAAAAATTATGGTTAAACTCAAAGTGGAAGTATGTTTTCTAAAATGGTCATCTAGACGTCGTTCTTTCGACTGAAATGACTACCTTTACAAAAACGACTTGTAACTTATTTTTTCCGACTATAAACCTATACTTTTTCTGTTTAGATTCATAAAATAGAGTTCAATATGAAATCATAGCAATTTGATTCACTCAAAACGGATTTAAAATGAAGAAGTTATGGGTAAAACAAGATTGGATAATTTTTCTCATTTTAGCTACGTGAAAATTGATAACAAATCTATTCCAACCATAACTTAATCAACTTGTATTGTATATTATGTAATCTTGAGATACCATAGACACGTATACAATGTTTCGACCTATCATGTCGACCCATCTATATAATATATTTTGGAACAACCATAGACACTCTATATGCAGTAATGTGGGAGTTAGCTATACAGGGTTGAGGTTGATTCCAAAATAATATATATAGTTTGAGTTGTGATCAATACTGAGATACGTATACACTGGGTCGTGGATTGATTCAAGATAATATTTATCGATTTATTTCTGTACATCTAACTGTGGACAACTAGTTGTAGGTTACTAACGAGGACAGCTGACTTAATAAACTTAAAACATCAAAATATATTAAAAGTGTTGTAAATATATTTTGAACATACTTTAATATACATGTATATATTGTTATAGGTTCGTGAATCAACAGTGGCCAAGTCTTACTTCTCGACGAAGTAAAAATCTGTGAAAGTGAGTTATAGTCCCACTTTTAAAATCTAATATTTTTGGGATGAGAATACATGCAGGTTTTATAAATGATTTACAAAATAGACACAAGTACGTGAAACTACATTCTATGGTTGAATTATCGAAATCGAATATGCCCCTTTTTATTAAGTCTGGTAATCTAAGAATTAGGGAACAGACACCCTAATTGACGCGAATCCTAAAGATAGATCTATTGGGCTTAACAAACCCCATCCAAAGTACCGGATGCTTTAGTACTTCGAAATTTATATCATATCCGAAGGGTGTCCCGGAATGATGGGGATATTCTTATATATGCATCTTGTTAATGTCGGTTACCAGGTGTTCACCATATGAATGATTTTTATCTCTATGTATGGGATGTGTATTGAAATATGAAATCTTGTGGTCTATTGTTACGATTTGATATATATAGGTTAAACCTATAACTCACCAACATTTTTGTTGACGTTTAAAGCATGTTTATTCTCAGGTGAATATTAAGAGCTTCCGCTGTTGCATACTAAAATAAGGACAAGATTTGGAGTCCATGTTTGTATGATATTGTGTAAAAACTGCATTCAAGAAACTGATTTCGATGTAACATATTTGTATTGTAAACCATTATGTAATGGTCGTGTGTAAACAGGATATTTTAGATTATCATTATTTGATAATCTACGTAAAGCTTTTTAAACCTTTATTTATGAAATAAAGGTTATGGTTTGTTTTAAAAATGAATGCAGTCTTTGAAAAACGTCTCATATAGAGGTCAAAACCTCGCAACGAAATCAATTAATATGGAACGTTTTTAATCAATAAGAACGGGACATTTCAGTTGGTATCAGAGCGATGGTCTTAGAGAACCAGAATTTTGCATTAGTGTGTCTTATCTAGTTTGTTAGGATGCATTAGTGAGTCTGGACTTCGACCGTGTTTACTTGAAAAATGATTGCTTAACAAATTTTGTTGGAAACTATATATTTTTAACATGTGAATATTATGTGATATATTAATCTCTTAACGCGTTTGATATTATGTGATAGATGTCTACCTCTAGAACAAGTCTCATTGACTCACCTAATAATAATGAAGAGTCAAATGTAAATTGGAATGATTCGTGGACTGATTCACAAGTTCCCGAAGAGGAACCGGAAGAAGAGTCGGAACCAGAAGAAGAATCGGAATCGGAAGAAGAATCGGAACCGGATGAAGAAATAGAACCGGTGGGGGAAATAATAAAACGGTTAAGTAAAAGAAAATCCTCAACCAACCGACCAAGGTTAATTATGGTCAATGGTGTTTCCGCTAAGGAAGCAAAATATTGGGAGGATTACCAATTCTCCGATGAATCGGATTCCGACGAGAATTCCGATGATGTTATAGAAATTACCCCAACTGAATTTAAAAAGGCAAAAGAAAATAATAAGGGAAAGGGCATAAAAATAGAGAAATCTAATTCCAACCCCGATGAACTTTATATGTATCGTCAACCCCCGAAGTCCTTAAGTTGTAACAATGACCCGGGAACCTCTAAACCACCAGGTTTTTCTAAACCAATGTGGAAAATAACGGCTCGTATTAGGGGAACATCATATATCCCTAGAAACTTAGGAAAACGAACCAAAACCAAAGAAGAAGAAACAAGCGAGTCGGAATAAGATAGTTGTATTCGTGTGGTGTAATATATGTAATATAGTGTGCTTATGCTTTATGATATATGTAAAAATTGCTTGTATTAATAAGTATTTTTTTTTATGAATCTAACTCTTGTCTATTTTACAGTATAAAAACACAAAATGGATAGACAACCCAATATTTTAAGAGACCTACCCGGAGACATGATTGATGAAATCTTGTCTAGAGTCGGTCAGAATTCCTCGGCACAACTATTTAAGGCGAGATCAGTTTGTAAGACATTCGAAGAACGTTCCAAGAATGATTTGGTTTATAAAAGGCTTTCGTTCGGAAGATGGGGGATATCACATTGGGAAATCCATAAGTTACGATGTGTTTACTTTGACGCATATATTGCGGGGAACCCAAATGCTATTTTACGCAACGGGTTAAGAAATTATTTTGACTCAGTATATCCAAATATAGGACTTCGTGATTTAGAAAAAGCGGCTAACATGCAACATAAAGAAGCATGTTATGCTTACGGGTTAGTAATGTTCGCTTCTCACCAAAGTGAGAACAAGAACATCGGGCTACAACTATTAAACAAAACGTTCCCTCAAGTGACGGAGTCGGTAATTGGGGTAAGAAATGAGGTTTTTAGGTTATTACGAGACTGTTGGTCATTACGTAACCCTCGTCCCTTTGACGACGTTACAACACGCTGTCTTATCAACGGCCATAACGGTTATGTTCCACAAGACCAAGGATGGGAAGTAATCCTAGTAAAACCAGAATGCATGACTTGTTTCTGGACGTATGAATTACGTGTCTTTATTGCCTTTGCTGAACGACTTGTGTACTAGCTAGAATTGTCTTCACAACTATGTTGTATCAAAGTTATTGTGTGCTATATTTCATGCTTTATGTAAAATAAACGGTATTGTAAGTTTGTAAAATATTGTATAAAAGTTTGAACGCGAAATATTATTACAATCAGTTTTTCATATAGAATTGTAGTAGTTGAATTGT
Organism: Rutidosis leptorrhynchoides; assembly: GCF_046630445.1. Lineage (NCBI taxonomy): Eukaryota > Viridiplantae > Streptophyta > Magnoliopsida > Asterales > Asteraceae > Rutidosis > Rutidosis leptorrhynchoides. The sequence continues at coordinate 545,769,944 of NC_092334.1, forward strand.
ATATTAGCTACTAAGTATGAACTTAACGGGTAGGTACTACCCGAATTTAAACTTATAAAACGCTAATATGAAGAAAAAGCTTTTATAAATGAGTTCATATTATGCTACGAAATACTATTAACTACTCTTAATATTCTGTATGATTAACTTGTTCCATTTAACTATTTTGAAGGAAATGGCACCGACTACTCGACACACCGTGAATATGAATGAAGAGGAATTCCGTACTTTTCTAGCTTCAAACATAGCCGCAGTACAGGCTGCGCTATATACCAACAATAACCTTGGATCTGGCAGTACAGGAAATCGTGTAGGATGCACCTACAAAGAATTCACTGCCTGCAAACCTTTGGAATTTGATGGAACCGAAGGACCGATCGGATTGAAACGGTGGACCGAGAAGGTTGAATCGGTGTTTGCCATAAGTAAGTGTACTGAAGAGGACAAAGTGAAGTACGCTACGCATACCTTCACAGGTTCTGCGTTAACATGGTGGAATACCTATCTAGAGCAAGTGGGACAGGATGATGCGTACGCACTACCGTGGTCAGCATTCAAGCACTTGATGAACGAGAAATACCGTCCCAGAACCGAGGTCAATAAGCTCAAGACAGAACTTAGAGGGTTACGAACCCAAGGATTTGATATTACCACGTACGAAAGACGATTCACAGAATTGTGCCTATTGTGTCCGGGAGCATTCGAAGATGAGGAAGAGAAGATCGACGCGTTTGTGAAAGGATTACCGGAAAGAATCCAAGAAGATATAAGTTCACACGAGCCCGCCTCCATACAACAGGCATGTAGAATGGCTCACAAACTAGTGAACCAGATTGAAGAAAGAATTAAAGAACAGACTGCTGAAGAGGCCAATGTGAAGCAAGTCAAAAGAAAGTGGGAGGAAAACGGTGATAAGAATCACCAATACAACAACAGCAATTACAACAATAATCGCAACAATTATCCCAACAATCGCAACATCAATCGCAACTACAACAAACGGCCCAACAACAACAACAACAACAACAACAACTACAACAATCATCCCAACAACAATAATAACCGAAACAACAACAACAATCAGAAGCAGCTATGCCAAAGGTGTGAAAAGAATCACTCGGGGTTCTGCACCAAATTTTGCAACAAGTGTAAAAGAAATGGTCATAGCGCGGCGAAGTGTGAGGTCTACGGACCAGGGGTTAATAGAACGAAAGGAACAAATGGTGTCGGAACGAGTAATGGCGGAGCAAGTAGTGTCGGAGCAAGTTATGCCAATGTAGTTTGTTATAAATGTGGAAAACCAGGCCACATTATTAGAAATTGCCCGAACCAGGAGAACACGAATGGACAAGGCCGTGGAAGAGTTTTCAATATTAATGCGGTAGAGGCACAGGAAGACCCGGAGCTTGTTACGGGTACGTTTCTTATTGACAATAAATCTGCTTACGTTTTATTTGATTCGGGTGCGGATAGAAGCTATATGAGTAGAGATTTTTGTGCTAAATTAAGTTGTCCATTGACGCCTTTGGATAGTAAATTTTTACTCGAATTAGCAAATGGTAAATTAATTTCAGCAGATAATATATGTCGGAATCGAGAAATTAAACTGGTTAGCGAAACATTTAAGATTGATTTAATACCAGTAGAGTTAGGGAGTTTTGATGTGATAATCGGTATGGACTGGTTGAAAGAAGTGAAAGCGGAGATCGTTTGTTACAAAAATGCAATTCGCATTATACGAGAAAAAGGAAAACCCTTAATGGTGTACGGAGAAAAGGGCAACACGAAGCTACATCTTATTAGTAATTTGAAGGCACAAAAACTAATAAGAAAAGGTTGCTATGCTGTTCTAGCACACGTCGAGAAAGTACAAACTGAAGAAAAGAGCATCAATGATGTTCCCATTGCAAAAGAATTTCCCGATGTATTTCCGAAAGAATTACCGGGATTACCCCCACATCGATCCGTTGAATTTCAAATAGATCTTGTACCAGGAGCTGCACCAATAGCTCGTGCTCCTTACAGACTCGCACCCAGCGAGATGAAAGAACTGCAAAGCCAATTACAAGAACTTTTAGAGCGTGGTTTCATTCGACCAAGCACATCACCGTGGGGAGCTCCTGTTTTGTTTGTCAAGAAGAAAGATGGTACATTCAGGTTGTGTATCGACTACCGAGAGTTGAACAAACTTACCATCAAGAACCGCTACCCACTACCGAGAATCGACGACTTATTTGATCAACTACAAGGCTCGTCTGTTTATTCAAAGATTGACTTACGTTCCGGGTATCATCAAATGCGGGTGAAAGAAGATGATATTCCAAAGACTGCTTTTAGAACACGTTACGGTCATTACGAGTTTATGGTCATGCCGTTTGGTTTAACTAATGCACCAGCTGTGTTCATGGACCTTATGAACCGAGTGTGTGGACCATACCTTGACAAGTTTGTCATTGTTTTCATTGATGACATACTTATTTACTCAAAGAATGACCAAGAACACGGTGAACATTTGAGAAAGGTGTTAGAAGTATTGAGGAAGGAAGAATTGTACGCTAAGTTTTCAAAGTGTGCATTTTGGTTGGAAGAAGTTCAATTCCTCGGTCACATAGTGAACAAAGAAGGTATTAAGGTGGATCCGGCAAAGATAGAAACTGTTGAAAAGTGGGAAACCCCGAAAACTCCGAAACACATACGCCAGTTTTTAGGACTAGCTGGTTACTACAGAAGGTTCATCCAAGACTTTTCCAGAATAGCAAAACCCTTGACTGCATTAACGCATAAAGGGAAGAAATTTGAATGGAATGATGAACAAGAGAAAGCGTTTCAGTTATTGAAGAAAAAGCTAACTACGGCACCTATATTGTCATTGCCTGAAGGGAATGATGATTTTGTGATTTATTGTGACGCATCAAAGCAAGGTCTCGGTTGTGTATTAATGCAACGAACGAAGGTGATTGCTTATGCGTCTAGACAATTGAAGATTCACGAACAAAATTATACGACGCATGATTTGGAATTAGGCGCAGTTGTTTTTGCATTAAAGACTTGGAGGCACTACTTATATGGGGTCAAAAGTATTATATATACCGACCACAAAAGTCTTCAACACATATTTAATCAGAAACAACTGAATATGAGGCAGCGTAGGTGGATTGAATTGTTGAATGATTACGACTTTGAGATTCGTTACCACCCGGGGAAGGCAAATGTGGTAGCCGATGCCTTGAGCAGGAAGGACAGAGAACCCATTCGAGTAAAATCTATGAATATAATGATTCATAATAACCTTACTACTCAAATAAAGGAGGCGCAACAAGGAGTTTTAAAAGAAGGAAATTTAAAGGATGAAATACCCAAAGGATCGGAGAAGCATCTTAATATTCGGGAAGACGGAACCCGGTATAGGGCTGAAAGGATTTGGGTACCAAGATTTGGAGATATGAGAGAAATGGTACTTAGAGAAGCTCATAAAACCAGATACTCAATACATCCTGGAACGGGGAAGATGTACAAGGATCTCAAGAAACATTTTTGGTGGCCGGGTATGAAAGCCGATGTTGCTAAATATGTAGGAGAATGTTTGACGTGTTCTAAGGTCAAAGCTGAGCATCAGAAACCATCAGGTCTACTTCAACAACCCGAAATCCCGGAATGGAAATGGGAAAACATTACCATGGATTTCATCACTAAATTGCCAAGGACTGCAAGTGGTTTTGATACTATTTGGGTAATAGTTGATCGTCTCACCAAATCAGCACACTTCCTACCAATAAGAGAAGATGACAAGATGGAGAAGTTAGCACGACTGTATTTGAAGGAAGTCATCTCCAGACATGGAATACCAATCTCTATTATCTCTGATAGGGATGGCAGATTTATTTCAAGATTCTGGCAGACATTACAGCAAGCATTAGGAACTCGTCTAGACATGAGTACTGCCTATCATCCACAAACTGATGGGCAGAGCGAAAGGACGATACAAACGCTTGAAGACATGCTACGAGCATGTGTTATTGATTTCGGAAACAGTTGGGATCGACATCTACCGTTAGCAGAATTTTCCTACAACAACAGCTACCATTCAAGCATTGAGATGGCGCCGTTTGAAGCACTTTATGGTAGAAAGTGCAGGTCTCCGATTTGTTGGAGTGAAGTGGGGGATAGACAGATTACGGGTCCGGAGATTATACAAGAAACTACCGAGAAGATCATCCAAATTCAACAACGGTTGAAAACCGCCCAAAGTCGACAAAAGAGCTACGCTGACATTAAAAGAAAAGATATAGAATTTGAAATTGGAGAGATGGTCATGCTTAAAGTTGCACCTTGGAAAGGCGTTGTTCGATTTGGTAAACGAGGGAAATTAAATCCAAGGTATATTGGACCATTCAAGATTATTGATCGTGTCGGACCAGTAGCTTACCGACTTGAGTTACCTCAACAACTCGCGGCTGTACATAACACTTTCCACGTCTCGAATTTGAAGAAATGTTTTGCTAAAGAAGATCTCACTATTCCGTTAGATGAAATCCAAATCAATGAAAAACTCCAATTCATCGAAGAACCCGTCGAAATAATGGATCGTGAGGTTAAAAGACTTAAGCAAAACAAGATACCAATTGTTAAGGTTCGATGGAATGCTCGTAGAGGACCCGAGTTCACCTGGGAGCGTGAAGATCAGATGAAGAAGAAATACCCGCATCTATTTCCAGAAGATTCGTCAACACCTTCAACAGCTTAAAATTTCGGGACGAAATTTAGTTAACGGGTAGGTACTGTAGTGACCCGAACTTTTCCATGTTTATATATATTAATTGAGATTGATATTTACATGATTAAATGTTTCCAACATGTTAAGCAATCAAACTTGTTAAGACTTGATTAATTGAAATATGTTTCATATAGACAATTGACCACCCAAGTTGACCGGCGATTCACGAACGTTAAAACTTGTAAAAACGACTTGACGATATATATATGGATATACATATGGTTAACATGAGATTATGATAAGTAAGTATCTCCATAAGTATAATAACAATGAGTTATATACATATAAACAAGACTACTAACTTAAGGATTTCGAAACGAGACATATATGTAACGATTATCGTTGTAACGACATTTAAATGTATATATATCATATTAAGATATATTAATATATCATAATATCATGATAATATAATAATTTAACATCTCATTAGATATAATAAACAATGGGTTAACAACATTAATTGAGATCGTTAACTTAAAGGTTTCAAAACAACACTTACATGTAACGACTAACGATGACTTAACGACTCCGTTAAAATGTATATACATGTAGTGTATTTATATGTATTAAAATACTTTTGGAAGACTTCAAGACATATATCAAAACACTCATACTTAACGAAAATGGTTACAGTTACTTTCCCATTCTTTTCTTTCATCAAGAATTCTAGTCGTATTCTTACCCGTATTATACACAGCTTCAAAACGTACTTACTATGGGTATATACCAATAGGAACTAGCATGGGATTCCACTCTTGATTATGTCATGTATGACTAATCAATTTTAACTTCTACCATGAGCTAGTCAACTAACTAGAACTCCTTTTAACCCCACTCACCACTCACCAATTAACACTCATCATTCACTCCATTTCACTTCCAAATCTCTTTCTAATTCTCTCTCAACACACCCACACTATTATGAACGTATTTTTCCAGTAGTTAATCATCATCTTCATCAAAAATCACTTCAAGAATCAAGCTATAATCATCATAGGAAGAACACTTCAAGAATACTTCAAAAATCCCTTCAAGTTTACTAATTTACTTCCAAGCTTTCTAATCCATTCCAAGTAATCATCTAAGATCAAGAAACCTTTGTTATATACAGTAGGTTATCTTTCTTATTCAAGGTAATATTCATATTCAAACTTTGATTCAATTTCTATAACTATAAACTATCTTAATTCGAGTAAAAATCTTACTTGAACTTGTTTTTGTGTCATGATCCTACTTCAAGAACTTTCAAGCCATCCAAGATCCTTTGAAGCTAGATCATTTCTTGTCACTTCCAGTAGGTTTACCTACTAAACTTGAGGTAGTAATGATGTTCATAACATCATTCGATTCATATATATAAAACTATCTTATTCGAAGGTTTAAACTCATAATCACTAGAACATAGTTTAGTTAATTCTAAACTTGTTCGCAAACAAAAGTTAATCCTTCTAACTTGACTTTTAAAATTAACTAAACACATGTTCTATATCTATATGATATGCTAACTTAATGATTTAAAACCTGCAAACACGAAAAACACCGTAAAACCGGATTTACGCCGTCGTAGTAACACCGCGGGCTGTTTTGGGTTAGTTAATTAAAAACTATGATAAACTTTGATTTAAAAGTTGTTATTCTGAGAAAATGATTTTTATTATGAACATGAAACTATATCCAAAAATTATGGTTAAACTCAAAGTGGAAGTATGTTTTCTAAAATGGTCATCTAGACGTCGTTCTTTCGACTGAAATGACTACCTTTACAAAAACGACTTGTAACTTATTTTTTCCGACTATAAACCTATACTTTTTCTGTTTAGATTCATAAAATAGAGTTCAATATGAAATCATAGCAATTTGATTCACTCAAAACGGATTTAAAATGAAGAAGTTATGGGTAAAACAAGATTGGATAATTTTTCTCATTTTAGCTACGTGAAAATTGATAACAAATCTATTCCAACCATAACTTAATCAACTTGTATTGTATATTATGTAATCTTGAGATACCATAGACACGTATACAATGTTTCGACCTATCATGTCGACCCATCTATATAATATATTTTGGAACAACCATAGACACTCTATATGCAGTAATGTGGGAGTTAGCTATACAGGGTTGAGGTTGATTCCAAAATAATATATATAGTTTGAGTTGTGATCAATACTGAGATACGTATACACTGGGTCGTGGATTGATTCAAGATAATATTTATCGATTTATTTCTGTACATCTAACTGTGGACAACTAGTTGTAGGTTACTAACGAGGACAGCTGACTTAATAAACTTAAAACATCAAAATATATTAAAAGTGTTGTAAATATATTTTGAACATACTTTAATATACATGTATATATTGTTATAGGTTCGTGAATCAACAGTGGCCAAGTCTTACTTCTCGACGAAGTAAAAATCTGTGAAAGTGAGTTATAGTCCCACTTTTAAAATCTAATATTTTTGGGATGAGAATACATGCAGGTTTTATAAATGATTTACAAAATAGACACAAGTACGTGAAACTACATTCTATGGTTGAATTATCGAAATCGAATATGCCCCTTTTTATTAAGTCTGGTAATCTAAGAATTAGGGAACAGACACCCTAATTGACGCGAATCCTAAAGATAGATCTATTGGGCTTAACAAACCCCATCCAAAGTACCGGATGCTTTAGTACTTCGAAATTTATATCATATCCGAAGGGTGTCCCGGAATGATGGGGATATTCTTATATATGCATCTTGTTAATGTCGGTTACCAGGTGTTCACCATATGAATGATTTTTATCTCTATGTATGGGATGTGTATTGAAATATGAAATCTTGTGGTCTATTGTTACGATTTGATATATATAGGTTAAACCTATAACTCACCAACATTTTTGTTGACGTTTAAAGCATGTTTATTCTCAGGTGAATATTAAGAGCTTCCGCTGTTGCATACTAAAATAAGGACAAGATTTGGAGTCCATGTTTGTATGATATTGTGTAAAAACTGCATTCAAGAAACTGATTTCGATGTAACATATTTGTATTGTAAACCATTATGTAATGGTCGTGTGTAAACAGGATATTTTAGATTATCATTATTTGATAATCTACGTAAAGCTTTTTAAACCTTTATTTATGAAATAAAGGTTATGGTTTGTTTTAAAAATGAATGCAGTCTTTGAAAAACGTCTCATATAGAGGTCAAAACCTCGCAACGAAATCAATTAATATGGAACGTTTTTAATCAATAAGAACGGGACATTTCACCCGGGTGGTAACGAATCTCAAAGTCGTAATCATTCTATAATTTAATCCACCTACGCTGCCTCATATTCAGTTGTTTCTGATTAAATATGTGTTGAAGACTTTTGTGGTCGGTATATATAATACTTTTGACCCCATATAAGTAGTGCCTCCAAGTCTTTAATGCAAAAACAACCGCGCCTAATTCCAAATCATGCGTCGTATAATTTTGTTCGTGAATCTTCAATTGTCTAGACGCATAAGCAATCACCTTCGTTCGTTGCATTAATACACAATCGAGACCTTGCATTGATGCGTCACAATAAATCACAAAATCATCATTCCCTTCGGGCAATGACAATATAGGTGCCGTAGTTAGCTTTTTCTTCAATAACTGAAACGCTTTCTCTTGTTCATCCTTCCATTCAAATTTCTTCCCTTTATGCGTTAATGCAGTCAAGGGTTTTGCTATTCTAGAAAAGTCTTGGATGAACCTTCTGTAGTAACCAGCTAGTCCTAAAAACTGGCGTATGTGTTTCGGAGTTTTCGGGGTTTCCCACTTTTCAACAGTTTCTATCTTTGCCGGATCCACCTTAATACCTTCTTTGTTCACTATGTGACCGAGGAATTGAACTTCTTCCAACCAAAATGCACACTATGAAAACTTAGCGTACAATTCTTCCTTCCTCAATACTTCTAACACCTTTCTCAAATGTTCACCGTGTTCTTGGTCATTCTTTGAGTAAATAAGTATGTCATCAATGAAAACAATGACAAACTTGTCAAGGTATGGTCCACACACTTGGTTCATAAGGTCCATGAACACAGCTGGTGCATTAGTTAAACCAAACGGCATGACCATAAACTCGTAATGACCGTAACGTGTTCTGAAAGCAGTCTTTGGAATATCATCTTCTTTCACCCGTATTTGATGATACCCAGAACGTAAGTCAATCTTTGAATAAACAGACGAGCCTTGTAGTTGATCAAATAAGTCGTCGATTCTCGGTAGTGGGTAGCGGTTCTTGATGGTAAGTTTGTTCAACTCTCGGTAGTCGATACACAACCTGAATGTACCATCTTTCTTCTTGACAAACAAAACAGGAGCTCCCCACGGTGATGTGCTTGGTCAAATGAAACCACTCTCTAAAAGTTCTTGTAATTGGCTTTGCAGTTCTTTCATCTCGCTGGGTGCGAGTCTGTAAGGAGCACGAGCTATTGGTGCAGCTCCTGGTACAAGATCTATTTGAAATTCAACAGATCGATGTGGGGGTAATCCCGGTAATTCTTTCGGAAATACATCGGGAAATTCTTTGGCGACGGGAACATCATTGATGCTCTTTTCTTCAGTTTGTACTTTCTCGACGTGTGCTAGAACAGCATAGCAACCTTTTCTTATCAGTTTTTGTGCCTTCAAATTACTAATAAGATGTAGCTTCGTGTTGCCCTTTTCTCCGTACACCATTAAGGGTTTTCCTTTTTCTCGTATAATGTGAATTGCATTTTTGTAACAAACGATCTCTGCTTTCACTTCTTTCAACCAATCCATACCTATTATCACATCAAAACTCCCTAACTCTACTGGTATCAAGTCAATCTTAAATGTTTCGCTAACCAGTTTAATTTCTTGATTCCGACATATATTATCTGCTGAAATTAATTTACCATTTGCTAATTCGAGTAAAAATTTACTATCCAAAGGCGTCAATGGGCAACTTAATTTAGCAAAAAATTCTCTACTCATATAGCTTCTATCCGCACCCGAATCAGATAAAACGTAAGCAGATTTATTTTCAATAAGAAACGTACCCGTAACAAGCTCCGGGTCTTCCTGTGCCTCTGCCGCATTAATATTGAAAACTCTTCCGCGACCTTGTCCATTCGTGTTCTCCTGGTTCGGGCAATTTCTAATAATGTGGCCCGGTTTTTCACATTTATAACAAACTACATTGGCATAACTTGCTCTACCACTACTTGCTCCGCCATTACTCGTTCCGACACCATTTGTTCCTTTCGTTCTGTTAACCCCTGGTCCGTAGACCTCACACTTTGCTGCGCTATGACCATTTCTTTTACACTTGTTGCAAAATTTGGTGCAGAACCCCGAGTGATACTTTTCACACCTTTGGCATAGCTGCTTCTGATTGTTGTTGTTGTTGCGGTTGTTATTGTTGTTGGAATGATTGTTGTGGTTGTTGTTGTTGTTGTTTTGCCGTTTGTTGTAGTTGCGATTGATGTTGCGATTGTTGGGATAGTTGTTGTTTTGGTGACTCTTATCACCGTTTTCCTCCCACTTTCTTTTGACTAGCTTCACGTTGGCCTCTTCGGCCGCCTGTTCTTTAATTCTTCCCTCAATCTGGTTCACTAGTTTGTGAGTCATTCTACATGCCTTTTGTATGGAGGCAGGCTTGTGTGAACTTATATCTTCTTGGATTCTCTCCGGTAACCCTTTCACAAACGCGTCGATCTTCTCTTCCTCATCTTCGAACGCTCTCGGACACAATAGGCACAATTCTGTGAATCGTCTTTCGTACGAAGTAATATCGAATCCCTGTGTTCGTAACCCTCTAAGTTCTGACTTTAGATTATTGACCTCGGTTCTAGGACGGTACTTCTCGTTCATCAAGTGCTTGAATGCTGACCACGGTAGCGCGTAAGCAGCATCTTGTCCCACTTGCTCTAGATAGGTATTCCACCATGTTAACGCAATACCTGTGAAGGTATGCGTAGCGTACTTCACTTTATCTCCTTCAGCACACTTACTTATGTCAAAGACCAATTCAACTTTCTTGGTCCACCGTTTCAATCCGATTGGTCCTTCGGTCCCATCAAATTCTGAAGGTTTACAGGCAGTGAATTCCTTGTAGGAGCATCCTACACGATTTCTTGCGCCGTTAGCTGTATTGCTAGATTCAGAGTTATTGTTGGTATGTAGCGCGGCCTGTACTGCGGCTATGTTTGAAGCAAGAAAGACACGAAATTCCTCTTCGCTCATATTCAAGGTGTGTCGAGTAGTCGGTGCCATTTCCTTCAAAATAGTCAAATGAAACGAGTTAATCATATAGAATATCAAGAGTAGTCAATAGTATTTCATAGCATAATATGAACTTATTTATAAAAGCTCTTTCTTCATATTAGCATTTTATACTCTTTAATTCGGGTAGTACCTACCCGTTAAGTTCATACTTAGTAGCTAACATACCATTTCAACTACTACAATTCTATATGAAAAACTAAACACAAAAAAATATATATCATATTCAAACCTTTATACAATAACTTGCAAACTTACAATACCGCTATTTTTACATATAGCATGAAATATAGCACATAAAACTTTGATACAAAGTAGTTGCAAAGATAATTCTAGTTAATAAATAAGGCGTTCAGCAAAGGCAATAAAGACACGTAATTCATACGTCCAGAAACAAGTCATGCATTCTGGTTTTACTAAGACGACTTCCCATCCTTGGTCTTGTGGAAAATAACCGTTATGACCATTAGCTAGGAAGCATGTTGTAATGTCGTCAAAAGGACGAGGGTTTCGTAATGACCAACAGTCTCGTAATAACCTAAAAACCTCATTTCTTACCCCAATTACCGACTCCGTCACTTGTGGGAACGTTTTATTTAATAGTTGTAGCCCGATGTTCTTGTTCTCACTTTGGTGAGAAGCGAACATTACTAACCCGTAAGCATAACATGCTTCTTTATGTTGCATGTTAGCCGCTTTTTCTAAATCACGAAGTCCTATATTCGGATATATTGAGTCAAAATAATTTCTTAACCCGTTGCGTAAAATAGCATTTGGGTTCCCCGCAATATATGCGTCAAAGTAAACACATCGTAACTTATGGATTTCCCAATGTGATATCCCCCATCTTTCGAACGAAAGCCTTTTATAAACCAAGGCATTCTTGGAACGTTCTTCGAATGTCTTACAAACTGATCTCGCCTTAAATAGTTGTGCCGAGGAATTTTGACCGACTCTAGACAAGATTTCATCAATTATGTCTCCGAGTAGGTCTCTTAAAATATTAGGTTGTCTATCCATTTTGTGTTTTTATACTGTAAAATAGACAAGAGTTAGATTCATAAAAAAAAAATACTTATTAATACAAGCAATTTTTACATATATCATAAAGCATAAGCACACTATATTACATATATTACACCACACGAATACAACTATCTTATTCCGACTCGCTCGTTTCTTCTTCTTCGGTTTTGGTTCGTTTTGCCAAGTTTCTAGGGATATATGATGTTCCCCTAATACAAGCCATCGTTTTCCACATTGGTTTAGAAAAACCTGGTGGTTTAGAGGTTCCCGGGTTATTGTCACAACTTAAGAAATACGGGTGTTGACGATACATATAAAGTTCATCGGGTTTGGAATCAAATTTCTCTATTTTTATGCCCTTTCCCTTATTGTTCTCTTTTACCTTATTAAATTGTGTTGGGGTAATTTCTATAACATCATCGGAATCTTTGTCGGGATCCGATTCATCGGAGAATTGGTAATCCTCCCAATACTTTTCTTTCTTGGCGGAAACACCATGTCACGACCTGGAAAATTTCGACTAATTTTAAACCAAACTCTCGATACGATATTGTATTTTCAACACGATAAGCAAAGTCTGATAGGTTGAGTCTCAAAAATTTTGAACTGTTTCATATATTCAATTGACCTTCGACTGTTCTCGACGATTCACGAACAACTATTTGTAAATAGATACATATATATGTGTGTGTATATAAATGTGTATATAAATACTACTTGGAAATATATAAAATAATATTAAATCTATTTGTTTAAAAATATTAAATCTATTTGTTTAAAAATATATAATATATATTTATGTGATAAAACTTGTTATTTAAAACTGATTATATATATAGAGAGAAAGTAAATGGAAAATGAATGATTTCGAGCCTAATTAGTAAACGTCAGTGACACTCGGTTGACGTTTTGTTAGTTTTAATATAGATCTAGTACAAGTTTATGAAGATTTAAAATAAAAGTTGAACAGTAAATTGATTTCGAAGATTTTAGGTTTGATAAAAATATTTTTACCTTTTTAAGTTTAAATATTTGTACTCCGTACATATAAATCGGAACAGAAAATAAATAATTTTCGAACCTTTTTCTTCAGGTTTCAAACAGGTAATGAGTGAAATAATAAAATATGCTTAATCTAAAAATATGGGATTTTTCTGAATTAAATTACACGTTAACTGTTTAGCAATGGCCACGATATACCAATCCCAGATAAACTGTCGGCAGGCAGATAATGTTAAATTCAGAGGCTGCTTTCCTGTTCATGCCAGTAGAGAAATAATTATTAAATTTTGTTTGCACGTGTTTATGCTTATTAATCTAAACAATCAAATAATAATTAAATGTGAATTAGTGTTGTAGTGGTTATCTGTCCAAATCTCTATACATATTAACATATACTTATATAGTTGAAGAGTTATATATTCATTGCCATCACCACTATAAATGCAACCTACAGTAACTATATTTTTTTTCTTTGGTGAACTTGCTTCATCAACCCCTTTCGATGAAAAACCTGCACCACCCTACATCGACGCCTCCAACCATCATCCCAACCCTACAACTATGGCCACCCACACCACCCACCTTCCATTAATGAACCACCCGAAAACGCCACCAATCACTACCTCAAACACTTAAATCCACCACTTTCACTACCCGTTTCTATTTTACTTCGATAACCATCGCCACACAAAACCACACCAACATTTGCTATACGCTGCTACACAATTTTTCTGATCAACCATAACAACCGTAGTGATAAAATGCTGCAAAATTTCCATTTCTGTTTCAAATTGCCACCATACCATCATGAAGTAATTGCTAGTGTTATGTCTACCGTTTCTATTCGAAGTGAAGCTCACACGCTTTCTTCTTTTTCTTCATCCACGACCATCACCACTTCCCCATCTTCTCTCTCTCTCTCTCTCTCTCTCTCTCTCTCTCTCTCTCTATTATTCCCTCTCTCTCTCTCCCTGTAAACACAACAAACCACCACTACATAAACCCATTTTTTCTGTTGGAATTACCACCACAACCATCGCCCAACACCGCCACTGCAGCTCCATTTTGCTGCTGCTGTTCACCGGAACATCACCACCATTATGATTGATTGCCATGTTGCTGCTGTGTTTTTCTGTCCGAACCCAAACACCCTCGTAAAAAAAAATTACTATTACTGTTTCGCTGCTATATGATCTTCTGTTACTGTACGAAGATGGAGATTATAATACAAATTAAAGTAATGAACGTGATGTAGGATAAATGATGATGAAGCGGTCCCGTTAAATTCTTTTAAATTTGCAGTAGGGTCGACGACTATAATATAAACCCTTTGCAAATTAAAAGCTTTCTTTAATATATTGCAGTTTATTCAAATGGTTTGATATGCTCGATCCTTAACCACGAATTATTAACGGAATGTTTTATTGGGTCATTTAATAAATCCATTTGAACTTGGATAATTGGATTAACCTTCTAGTGGACCGAAACCTGTTAATCATGTTGGGTTTTAGATGTTGGGCCGAGATCCATAGGGTTTTCTATGTTTGGCCGAATTAACCATGGGTTTGTTTTGATAAGTGGGTATTAAGAAAGCAGTAACATGGGTTAAAATAATTAAGCTGTGTATTAAATCAGAAAATCAGAATTAGAGGGATGGTTAGGGGCATTTGTGTGGAGCGAGAGGTTGCGGGTTCGAGCCTTGTCTTAGGTATCTTTTTGTGAAAAGCTTCAAAGGTAGTTATTGTTATCATTATTATTGATATTATTAAAGATATAAATATTATTATTATTGTTATAATTCAGTAGGCTTATAACTACCTTTAGTGGTTTGATTCTTGATTTTATAATTCAGTAGGCTTATAACTACCTTTAGTGGTTTGATTCTTGATTAAGAATGCTAATAATGAAGTGTAAGAACAAAGATGATAATGGAGAGAAAGAAAGAAACACTTTGTAAGTGTGAGAAAATAGTGCAAGTTTAATGCTTGCATTCATGGCTATTTATAGCAAAAATATCACAAGTTTAGGTAATACAATAATATTACTTTTGTGTATCAATAATTGACTATCCATTTATATATATATTTATATATTATAACACTCCCCCTTGGATAGCAATTTTGTTTGTTGAAGATCAACTGTAAGTTACTGCCTCGTTAAAAACCTTGCTAAAGAAAACCCAGTGGGAAAAAAACTTTAGCTAAGGGAAAAAGAGTGCAGCATGGAGTTGACTCCCCCTCAAGTAGACATTGCTTCAGTTGTTACATCTTTTGAACATGTCTCATACCAATGTTATGAACGTGTGTTCTGAAAATAGCAGTTGGAAGTGCTTTCGTGAAAAGATCAGTAGAGTTTTTGCTGGATTGAACATATCTCATTTCAATCTCGTTGTCCTTAATGAGATTTTGAGTGTATGAGAAGAATCTAGGAGGTATGTGTTTGGTTCGGTCACTTTTGATATACCCTTCTTTCATCTGTGCTATGCAAGCTGCATTATCTTCATAGATAATTGTTGGACTTTTATCGAGTTCTAGTCCACAAGAATCAGTAATGATTTGTGTCATTGATCTCAACCAAAAACATTCCCGAGTAGCTTCATGTAATGCAATCACTTCGGCATGATTTGATGATGTAGCAACAAGTGTTTGTTTTTGAGAACGCCATGATATTGCAGTACCTCCATTTAGGAATACATATCCAGTTTGAGATTTAGCTTTATGTGGACCAGATAAATAACCTGCATCAGCATAACCAACCAAATCTTGTTTTGATTCATTAGAATAAAATAATCCTAAATCAGTAGTTCCTCGAAGGTATCGAAATATGTGTTTGATCCCGTTCCAGTGTCTTTTGGTAGGAGCAGAGCTGAACCTTGCCAACAAATTAACTGCAAAAGAAATGTCAGGTCTTGTACAATTTGTAAGATACATAAGAGTTCCAATTGCACTAAGATATGGTACTTCTGGTCCAAGAATATCTTCATGATCTTCACATGGACCAAATGGATCAGTTTCAACATTGAGTGATCTAACAACCATATGAGTACTTAATGGTTTTGCTTTGTCCATATTGAAACGTTTCAGAATCTTTTTAGTATATGTTGTTTGATGTACAAGTAAACCATTAGGCATATGCTCAATTTGTAAACCAAGGCAATACTTGGTTTTTTCGAGATCTTTCATTTCAAATTCTTTCTTTAGAAGTTGAATGGCTTCATGGATCTCTTTATTTGTACCTATGATGTTAAGATCATCAACATAAACAGCTATGATCACATATCCGGATGTTGTTTTCTTAATGAAAACACAAGGACAAGTAAGGTTATTTGTATACCCTTTGCTTATCAAGTAATCACTTGATCGGTTATACCACATACGTCCCGATTGTTTTAACCCATATAAAGATCTTTGTAATTTAATCGAATACATTTCTTTGGGTTTTGCATTTGATGCTTCTGGTACCTTAAATCCTTCAGGTATCTTCATATATATATATATCACTATCAAGTGATCCATATAGATAAGCAGTCACAACATCCATGAGATGCATTTCTAAATTTTTAGAAACTGCCAGGCTGATTAAGTATCTAAAAGTAATTGCATCCATAACAGGGGAATAAGTTTCTTCATAATCAATTCCCGGTCTTTGAGAAAAACCTTGAGCTACAAGTCTAGCTTTATACCTTGTAACTTCATTTTTCTCATTTCTTTTTCGGACAAAAATCCATCTGTATCCTACAGGTTTCACATCTTTAGGAGTGAGAATGATGGATCCGAAAACTTTTATTTTATTGAGTGATTCTAATTCAGCTCGTATTGCTTCTTTCCATTGAGCCCAATCATGTCTATTTTGACATTCAACCATAGATATTGGTTCTGGATCATCATCATTATTCATGATGTCATATGCAACATTAAATGAAAATTTCTCATCAAGATTTTTCATTTCATTTCGGTTCCATAATATTTTTGAATGTGCATAATTGATTGCAATTTCTGTATTGACATCATCAATCTCCTCTGCAGTAGGAGTACTGATTTGTGGTTCTTCTTGAACACTTTCTTTTACCTTATTATCAGCTGATTTTCTTTTTCGAGGATTTTTATCTTTGGAACCAACTGGTCTCCCACGTTTCAGACGTGGCATAGATTCTTGAGTGACTACATTATCAGTTTTCTGATTTGGAATCTCAACTCGAGCTGGAGTATTAACTGCTGGTATATATGATTTAGTCACCCTTTTTGTATCTGTGAATGCATCAGGCAATTGATTTGCAAGTTCTTGTATATGCATTATCTTTTGAACTTCTATCTCGCATTCTTTTGTGTGAGGATCAAGATACTTTAATTGAGGTTCTCACCATGAAACATCATTTTCTTTATTTTTTATTTCTCCCCCTAATCTAGGAAACAATGTTTCATTTAAATGACAATCAGCAAAACGTGCTGTAAAAACATCACCTGTCATAGGTTCAATATACCTTATGATTGAAGATATTTCATATCCAACATATATTCCCAACCTCCTTTAAGGACCCATTTTTGTACGTTGTGGTGGCGCAATTGGAACATATACTGCACAACCAAATGTTCTAAGGTGGGAAATATTTGGGTCTTGACCAAAAGCAAGTTGTAGGGGGGAATATTTATGACTTGCACTTGGTCTGATGCGAATCAATGCAGCAGCATGTAAAATTGCATGACCTCATATAGATACAGGGAGTTTTGTTCTCATTATCAATGGTCTAGCGATTAACTGTAAACGTTTAATCAGTGACTCGGCTAAACCATTTTGTGTATGCACATGAGCAACAGAATGTTCAACAACAATTCCTATAGACATGCAATAGTCATTAAATGCTTGAGATGTAAACTCACCAGCATTATCAAGTCTCACCTTTTTAATGATGTAATCAGGAAAATGTGCTCTCAATTTAATAATTTCGGCAAGAAATTTTGCAAATGCCACATTACGGCTTGATAATAGACAAACATGAGACCATCTACTAGATGCGTCTATTAGGACCATGAAATATCTAAATGATCCACATGGTGGATGAATTGGTCCACAAATATCACCTTGAATTCTTTCAAGAAATATTGGTGATTCTTTCTCAACCTTAAGTGGTGAGGGTCTAGTTATCAATTTTCTAAGAGAGCAAGATATACATGGAACCATTGTATCATGAAGGATTTTTCTATCCTTCAGTGGATGTCCATGTGTACATTCAATAATTCTTTTCATCATTGTTGATCCTGGATGGCCCAATCTGTTATGCCATAAATTAAATACACTAGGATCAATATACTTTTCTTTAATCACCATATGTGCTTCTGGTACATTTATATGTGTATAATGTAATCCAGAATTAAGTCTTGGCAGTTTTTCAATCACGTGATTCTTGTTAGTGATACTTAAATATTTCTCATTTTCTGCCGTTACTGACTGATAATCATATCCATTAAGGTATATGTCAGAAAAACTCAATAAATTTCTGCTTGACTTAGGAGAGAATAAGGCATTATTAATTAAAAATGTTGTACCGTTTGGTAATATGAATTTTGCCTTTCCTATCCCTTCTATCAAGTTAGCAGCACCTGATATTGTATTTATAGTTCCTTCCGTTGGTTTCAAATCAATGAAATATTTTTCAGATTTAAGTATAGTGTGTGTAGTACCACTATCTGCTATACAGAGATCTCCACTACTTGATTGATGTTGTGTTCCAGCAGAATTCATATTAAACTTCATATATAAGAAACAAACAGTAAGTATATAAATGTTACACAAAATGTTTATTACACACAAATAGATAAAACTGAAACATTTGACATACATAGAATTGAAACATCAAACATAGAACTGGAACATTTGATAAAACATATAGAACTGAAACATTTGAGAAAACATGATGACAAAGGTTAAATCGTTTTATTTATAAAAGAAACATATTAATTTAATTCAAGAAATCTTCATATAAATCAGATGGTTACTCAGTGACTGTTGGATCAATATTATCCACAAAATTTACTTCCTTTTCTTTACCTTTCAGCGAATCCTGATACATCTTAACAAGATGTTTAGATGTTCGGCAAGTATTAGCCCAGTGGCACATTCTACCACATCTGTAACAAGATTATTCAGATTTTTTAGAAGAATTTTCTTTAACATCTTGTTTAGTGGGCTTGTTTTGTGGGTGATATTTATATTTTCGTGGATTATTATTTCTTTGACCACCACGGCCACGACCACGACCACGGCCACGTCCACGCCCATTCCCATTACCATAAGGATGGTTTCTACCATAGTTATGGCTTTTGGCATGATGATGGCGATGGTTATTATAACCACGACCTTGCCCGCGTCCTTGTCCCTGTTTATAATTATTTGCAGTATTTGCTTCAGGGATTGCAAGTGTACCAGTAGGACGGGATTGCTAATTTTTCATTAATAGCTCATCATTTTGCTCTGCAACCAAGAGATATGAATTAAGTTCAGGATATGTGTTGAACTTTAGCATTCTCAAATTTCTTTGCACTGTGATGTTGGCAGCATTCATTGTGGAGAAAGTTTTCTCCAACATGTCTGCATCACTTATTTCATGTCCACAGAATTTAAGTTGTGAGACTGTATTATACAGAGCTGAGCTGTATTCATTTACTTTTTTAAAGTCTTGGAACCTTAATGTTCTCCATTGATCCATAGCAGCTGGAAGTAAAATTTCTCTTTGATTATTGAATCTGCTTTTGAGACCTTCCCATAAAACATGGGGATCTTCTACAGTCACATAATTATTTTGTAAGCATTCATCAATATGTTGATGAATAAAGCAACATGCCGTTGCTTGTTCTTTTTCAGAACAAGTGTTGTTTTCATTTATGGTTTCAAGAATGCCCATTGATTTAAGATGCATTTTTACTTTTATAACCCATGGCATGTAGTTATTTCCCGTTGATTCTAAAGGAGTAAATTTAAGCTTTTCCAGATTCGACATTTTCTATTATCAAAAATTAAAACAAACAACATGATAAATTAGAGTCAATTTATATTCATAAGTATATAAACATTAAACATAAATTTAATATAACATAAATAATAAGTAGGCGACAGTGTCGACCATATAAATGTTAGATAATAGAAATATAAATGTTAGTAACATAAATGATAATTATGCGACAGTGTCTACCATATAAATGTTAGATAATAGAAATATAAATGTTAGTAACATAAATGATAATTAGGCGACAGTGTCGATCATATATTATTCAGTTGGTATAACCGACCATATATCATTTAGGTGGCAGAGCCAACCATAATTAGTATTAAGATTATCGTGCTGATAACATGTTATAATTCAGTAGGCTTATAACTACCTTTAGTGGTTTGATTCTTGATGTTATAATTCAGTAGGCTTATAACTACCTTTAGTGGTTTGATTCTTGATTAATAATGCTAATAATGAAGTGTAAGAACAAAGATGATAATGGAGAGAAAGAAAGAAACACTTTGTAAGTGTGAGAAAATGGTGCAAGTTTAATGCTTGCATTCATAGCTATTTATAGCAAAAATATCACAAGTTTAGGTAATACAATAATATTACTTTTGTGTATCAATAATTGACTATCCATTTATATATATATTTATATATTATAACAATTATTATTATTATTATTATTATTATTATTATTATTATTATTATTATTATTATTATTAATTTATCACTTTATTATTATTATTATCATTATCATTATCATTATCATTATATTATCATATAACATTTTTATCATTTTTATTATTAGTATATCAAATAAACATTTTCTATATTAAAACATATTTATGACATAACACATAACTATACTAATATTTTTATAATAAATATTAATTAGTAAGTTAAAGTATATAAAAATATAAATATATGTAATGAGATTATTAATGAAACATTAAAATAACAATTATATCACTAATAATAGGTAATTTTGTTCAATTATCATTTTGTGTGTTAATATATATATAAATGATATAGGTTCGTGAATCCGATGCCAACCCTGCATTGTTCAATATAGTCATATGTATTTTTACTACAAAATAAAGTAGGTGAGTTTCATTTGCTCCCTTTTTAATTGCTTTTGCAATATATATTTTTGGGCTGAGAATACATGCGCTGCTTTTATAAATGTTTACGAAATAGACACAAGTACTTAAAATATATTCTATGTTGAGTTGTACCACCCTGCATATCTTCCCTAATAGCTTGGTAACTACTATTTACATGTGGTATTGTAAAAGCGAATCCTGTTGATAGATCTATCGGGCCTGACAACCCCAATCGGACTGGACGACCAGTATTCAATGGTTGCACAGTACTTCATTTCGTTACTACACTTGGTACAGTGTAGGGAGATTTCATAATAAAGGGAATATGCGACGTTGATTAAATGTTAAGTATGGTTACCAAGTGCTCAACCACTTAGAATATTTCTATTAAAATGTTTATGAATATGAAATCTTGTGGTCTATTAATATATTGAAATGATTGTTACGATAAACCTATGAACTCACCAACCTTTTGGTTGACACTTTAAAGCATGTTTATTCTCAGGTACGAATTAATTCTTCCGCTGTGCATTTGCTCATTTTAAAGATATTACTTGGAGTCCTTCATGGCATATTTAGGACAACACCTCGCAATGGGACCAGATGTTGATGACTTCATCCAGGTGGATAAGGACGGGTTATTACAGTTGGTATCAGAGCGTTGGTCCTAGCGAACCAGGTCTTGCATTAGTGTGTCTAACTGATAGTTGTTAGAATGCATTAGCGAGTCTGAACTTCGACCCTAGCTGCATATTATAAGTATTGTTTATCATTCCTAATGGAAAATTACCTGGTTATCATTCCTAAGTCTAGACACGCCTTACTGCCTTTATTGCATAGATAGTGTATGGACGAATTCATATCTTAGCGTATCTATTACAGTAAACTTTGCCTGATATCTTTCGTAAATTTCTCCGTAATTTAAGGGATCCTAGTACTATATATATATCTATGCATATTATGCATTGAGAATACCATCCAACTATCATTTGCTGTCACTAAGCTTTTCATACCAAAAATCTTTTCTGTAATCGCGTACGATGGCCTCTACGAATCGACCAAGTTCCTCTGACTCCAAAGATAGTGTGACGGGAGCGCACCAACCGATCAACTACCGTAATTTCTTTAGAAAGTGGGGATGGGTTCGCAAAATACTTACCCTATGGAGAAATGAAGAAGGTACTCCATATCACGAGCCAAACTTACCACCTAACGTCAGAGTGCTCGATCCGCTTACCGGCGAACCTGTTCGCAATACCGTTTTCACTCTTTTCGCACGGATTTTCCGCCTCGAAGGTCGACTCGATGTAGTTAAAGATAGTATTCGTCCTCTACTCCCGAATTTAAATCAGATAGGATTATTAGAAGAAGTTAGAAGACTTCGAACTAAATATCAAGAATTGACAAACCTTACGGAAGAATGGGTAGAACTAATTCATAGACTCGAGCATAAAGTAGAAACCCTGGAGGTGACGGTGTTCGATTTGGAAGCTAGGCTCGCATCTACTACGCAGATACCACAAGCAGTACCAACGCCAACAGCAACACCACCCGCACCAGTATCATTTCCATCACCACAAGATTCGTAAGCACCACAGACATCGAAGAGTACCGAGAAAGATAAAAGAAGCTTTAAAGGGCTCCTATCATAATTAATTCACATATGTTATCATTCACATCTTTCATCATCGATTTAACAATCGATATCTGTAAATCCATGGTTACATCTGAAGAAGATATATATGTAAGTATATTTTTATAAAGATTGTAATTAAAAATTCTTTTGTACAAAGTGTTAATTGTGAAAATATTTTAACGGGTAGGTAATACCCGAGGAATATTCAGATTTCACATTAATAAGTTACACTATACATTCTTCGAAGCTGATTCAACCGTCGTTTACTATTCTACTTACATTCACCGATATACGCATCCGTTCACCGCAGAATAACCATTTTCATTCAATTTCATATTTGGATTTTGACCTATCAGAATCCAACAAGTGGCATAATGAAGAAAACATTGGTCAAAATAAAAATTTGTTAGAAACAAACAAATTAACTATGAAAAATTTTGTTAAGAATCCACGCTAACTATTCCTAGCTAACTGTTCCTAGCTAACTGTTAATTCCTTATTGTACATTTAATTATCGCAATTTTATTTATCGTCATTTAATTTCTGTTATTTACTTTACGCACTTTATTTATCGTCATTTAATTCCTGTTATTTATTTTACGCACTTTAAATATCGGGACACGTATACAAGGTTTTGACATATCATATCGACGCATCTATATATATTATTTAGAATAACATAGACACTCTATATGTAGTAATGCGGGAGTTAGCTATACATGGTTGAGGTTGATTCTACAATAATATATATAGTTTGAGTTGTGATCAAGTCTGAGACGTATACGGGTCACGATACGTATTAATTAATTCAAATATTATATGTTAAACTATATATGAATTATTGTATTGCTAACTGTGGACTATCAACTGAGGACTACCAACATTGGACAATTAAAATGAATTAAAATATTGATTATAACATATGAAACTAAACAATTCTTCAAGTTTGCCACTTGATTTCATCTTAAACCTCATTTGAATCTTGACGATTTCAATCCATGTTCAAATCTTTCATGATTCTTGAAAACACCTCGATCGAGAGGATGAACCAGCCGCACTTCATCTACGGGAGAAAAGGTTGATGCACATAATTATGCACCTGAAAATTTTCGAAAACTTCGTAAACGTTTAATACGTAAATTCCTTAGTGTTATTATTACCCAAAATAACTTGATAATCCCTTTCAAATTAGCCAATTTTGTCACAGCTCCAACAGAGCAACTTCGACCTTTCATTCGAATAAGTCTTATTATAACTTTGATATATACGATTGGCTTTCCTCATCGTTACCGGAGAACCTTTTATATTCCACCATATTACCATCAGCGTTTAATCATCTAAAAACACAATTCTCCTGAAACCACCTCGAATTAATAACCGATGATTCAGATATCACAGCATTAAATGCAGAGGAAACAGAAAAATGGTAGGTGGTCTAAACGGCCAAAAGTTTGATGATAAAGAAAGGAGTGTTAGGAACGCTCGATAGAAAATTTGGTATTGAAAAACAGATTGAGCTACCCATGAAGGAGACCAAGGACAAATACAAGGACCAAACCTTATATTCAAAGAATCCAGGTAAATCTGGATCCGCCGAAATCCTTAGAGAATATCTTGTACCGAAGTCATGTTAAAACCTTGCGGAAAATTTTTCTCCATCAACCTTCGAATTTAGAAATTCCAAAATATCATCATAAAATATCTTCGATATTTCTGAGGATATTTTCATAAATATTCTTGTCCGAAATTATCTACCTCTTCGTGTTTTCTTTATTCCATTATATTGGAAACTTCTGTAAGATCTAAGTATAAATTGTGAATGAATTGTGGAGAAGTGTTGGGAATTGATGCATGAGTTAGTATAATATAATGCGCTTGGCCAACGTGATTATATTACAGTAAGTCATACTGAGTTTCTAATGAAATGTGATGATGGTTCACAGTAGATTATACCATCATCATGTGTCATGTTACATAACTCTTTCAATCTACATAACCTCCGAACATATCAAGAAGAATATATTCTTGATAGTTCTATCTTCAGTAATTTTGATAAATTTGAAAATCAAATCGTGCTATCACGTTCCTTCCTGCTTAGAACCTTATACTCATTCGAAATCCTATATCTATGAATTATGGACCATTATTCGCTTGACTTGAAGTCGGGAAGAGAAAACAAAAGCATAGAGCTTCAAAATATAAGGGAGAATATAAAGCCCGATAACAACGCATAAATTACAAACCGTGTATGTCAATGTTTATCGCAACATAAAAACACAGGAGAATTAAAAACATTATAACCCCAAAGGCGAAGTAGAAGAAAGTAGATTCCTCTGGTGGAAGTTGGAAAAGGAGAATGAATGTTGCGATAGTAAGGATGAGGACAAGGATCAGAACTGGATTAAGCATTTTCACAATCGTTTGAAAGTATGGATCGAGAAAGAAAGAATTAGAGTGGTGAAAATAATGGAACGAAAGAAGTTCATTTATAGAAAAGATACCAGACAAAGCAATCGGGACAGATAATCGCATTAAATTAAAGAGGATCCTAATTTTCCATAAATTCCGAAGAATCAAATCCTATAGATTTCCAAGATTTTCTTTTAAATCCCTTGAATTCCGGAATTCAATCGAGACAACGTCAAAAGTTAAGACAAACCTTATTTTCCAAAAAAAAATTCAACCATGACTAGTCAAAAGTCATGATGTAATTTATCTTTCTCGTTTCACTATTTAGTGATAGCTTCATTCGTACTCTTCAAGTAATCGAATTGTCTTATTCATATTACTCAATAGTGATAAAAATCTATTTATCAACTCATATTCGTCATGAAAACATTTTTATTATTAGCCATGACGATCGCATTCAAATTTCGGGACGAAATTTCTTTAACGGGTAGGTACTGTCACGACCCGGAAAATTTCGACTAATTTTAAACCAAACTCTCGATACGATATTGTATTTTCAACACGATAAGCAAAGTCTGATAGGTTGAGTCTCAAAAATTTTGAACTGTTTCATATATTCAATTGACCTTCGACTGTTCTCGACGATTCACGAACAACTATTTGTAAATAGATACATATATATGTGTGTGTATATAAATGTGTATATAAATACTACTTGGAAATATATAAAATAATATTAAATCTATTTGTTTAAAAATATATAATATATATTTATGTGATAAAACTTGTTATTTAAAACTGATTATATATAGAGAGAAAGTAAATGGAAAATGAATGATTTCGAGCCTAATTAGTAAACGTCAGTGACACTCAGTTGACGTTTCGTTAGTTTTAATATAGATCTAGTACAAGTTTATGAAGATTTAAAATAAAAGTTGAACAGTAAATTGATTTCGAAGATTTTAGGTTTGATAAAAATATTTTTACCTTTTTAAGTTTAAATATTTGTACTCCGTACATATAAATCGGAACAGAAAATAAATAATTTTCGAACCTTTTTCTTCAGGTTTCAAACAGGTAATGAGTGAAATAATAAAATATGTTTAATCTAAAAATATGGGATTTTTCTGAATTAAATTACACGTTAACTGTTTAGCAATGGACACGATATACCAATCCCAGATAAACGGTCGGCAGGCAGATAATGTTAAATTCAGAGGCTGCTTTCCTGTTCATGCCAATAGAGAAATAATTATTAAATTTTGTTTGCACGTGTTTATGCTTATTAATCTAAACAATCAAATAATAATTAAATGTGAATTAGTGTTGTAGTGGTTATCTGTCCAAATCTCTATACATATTAACATATACTTATATAGTTGAAGAGTTATATATTCATTGCCATCACCATTATAAAATGCAACCTACAGCAACTATATTTTTTTCTTTGGTGAACTTGCTTCATCAACCCCTTTCGATGAACAACCTGCACCACCCTACATCGACGCCTCCAACCATCATCCCAACCCTACAACTACGGCCACCCACACCACCCACCTTCCACTAATGAACCACCCGAAAACGCCACCAATCACTACCTCAAACACTTAAACCCACCACTTTCACTACCCGTTTCTATTTTACTTCGATAACCATCGCCACACAAAACCACACCAACATTTGCTATACGCTGCTACACAATTTTTCTGATCAACCATAACAACCGTAGTGATAAACTGCTGCAAAATTTCCATTTCTGTTTCAAATTGCCACCATACCATCATGAAGTAATTGCTAGTGTTATGTCTACCGTTTCTGTTCGAAGTGAAGCTCACACGCTTTCTTCTTTTTCTTCATCCACGACCATCACCACTTCACCATCTTCTCTCTCTCTCTCTCTCTATTATTCCCTCTCTCTCTCCCTGTAAACACAACAAACCACCACTACATAAACCCATTTTTCTGTTAGAATTACCACCACAACCATCGCCCAACACCGCCACTGCAGCTCCATTTTGCTGCTGCTGTTCACCGAAACATCACCACCATCATGATTGATTGCCATGTTGCTGTGTTTTTCTGTCCGAACCCAAACACCCTCGTAAAAAAAAATACTATTACTGTTTCGCTGCTATATGATCTTCTGTTACTGTACGAAGATGGAGATTATAATACAAATTAAAGTAATGAACGTGATGTAGGATAAATGATGATGAAGCGGTCCCGTTAAATTCTTTTAAATTTGCAGTAGGGTCGACGGCTATAATATAAACCATTTGAAAATTAAAAGCTTTCTTTAATATATTGCAGTTTATTCAAATGGTTTGATATGCTCGATCCTTAACCACGAATTATTAACAGAATGTTTTATTGGGTCATTTAATAAATCCATTTGAACTTGGATAATTGGAATAACCTTCTAGTGGACCGAAACCTGTTAATCATGTTGGGTTTTAGATGTTGGGCCGAGATCCATAGGGTTTTCTATGTTGGGCCGAATTAACCATGGGTTTGTTTTGATAAGTGGGTATTAAGAAAGCAGTAACATGGGTTAAAATAATTAAGCTGTGTATTAAATCAGAAAATTAGAATTAGAGGGATGGTTAGGGGCATTTGTGTGGAGCGAGAGGTTGCGGGTTCGAGCCTTGTCTTAGGTATCTTTTTGTGAAAAGCTTCAAAGGTAGTTATTGTTATCATTATTATTATTGATATTATTAAAGATAAAAATATTATTATTATTATTATTATTATTATTATTATTATTATTATTATTATTATTATTATTATTATTATTAATTTATCACTTTATTATTATTATTATCATTATCATTATCATTATATTATCATATAACAGTTTTATCATTTTTATTATTAGTATATCAAATAAACATTTTCTATATTAAAATATATTTATGACATAACACATAACTATACTAATATTTTTATTATAAATATTAATTAGTAAGTTAAAGTATATAAAAATATAAATATATGTAATGAGATTATTAATGAAAAATTAAAATAATAATTATATCACTAATAATAGGTAATTTTGTTCAATTATCGTTTTATGTGTTAATATATATATAAATGATATAGGTTCGTGAATCCGAGGCCAACCCTACATTGTTCAATATAGTCATATGTATTTTTACTACAAAATACAGTATATGAGTTTCATTTGCTCCCTTTTTAATTGATTTTGCAATATATATTTTTGGGCTGAGAATACATGCGCTGCTTTTATAAATGTTTACGAAATAGACACAAGTACTTAAAATATATTCTACGTTGAGTTGTACCACCCTGCATATCTTCCCTAATAGCTTGGTAACTACTATTTACATGTGGTATTGTAAACGCGAATCCTGTTGATAGATCTATCGGACCTGACAACCCCAACCGGACTGGATGACTAGTATTCAACGATTGCACAGTACTTCGTTTCGTTACTACACTTGGTATAGTGTAGGGAGATTTCATAATAAAGGGAATATGCGACGTTGATTAAATGTTAAGTATGGTTACCAAGTGCTCAACCACTTAGAATATTTCTATTAAAATGTTTATGAATATGAAATCTTGTGGTCTCTTAATATATTGAAATGATTGTTACGATAAACCTATGAACTCACCAACCTTTTGGTTGACACGTTAAAGCATGTTTATTCTCATGTACGAATTAATTCTTCCACTGTGCATTTGATCATTTTAAAGATATTACTTGGAGTCCTTCATGGCATATTTAGGACAACACCTCGCAATGGGACCAGATGTTGATGACTTCGTCCAGGTGGATAAGGACGGGTTGTTACACACCATTGACCACAATTAACTTTGGTCGGTTGGTTGAGGATTTTCTTCTACTTAACCGTTTTATTATTTCCCCCACTGGTTCTATTTCTTCTTCCGGTTCCGATTCTTCTTCCGGTTCCGATTCTTCTTCCGGTTCCGACTCTTTTTCTGGTTCCTCTTCGGGAACTTGTGAATCAGTCCACGAATTATTCCAATTTACATTTGACTCTTCATTATTATTAGGTGAGTCAATGGGACTTGTTCTAGAGGTAGACATCTATCACATAATATCAAACACGTTAAGAGATTAATATATCACATAATATTCACATGTTAAAAATATATAGTTTCCAACAAAATTTGTTAAGCAATCATTTTTCAAGTAAACACGGTCGAAGTTCAGACTCACTAATGCATCCTAACAAACTCGATAAGACACACTAATGCAAAATTCTGGTTCTCTAAGACCAACGCTCGGATACCAACTGAAATGTCCCGTTCTTATTGATTATAAACGTTCCATATTAATTGATTTCGTTGCGAGGTTTTGACCTCTATATGAGACGTTTTTCAAAGACTGCATTCATTTTAAAACAAGCCATAACCTTTATTTCATCAATAAAGGTTTAAAAAGCTTTACGTAGATTATCAAATAATGATAATCTAAAATATCCTGTTTACACACGACTATTACATAATGGTTTACAATACAAATATGTTACAACGAAATAAGTTTCTTGAATGCAGTTTTTACACAATATCATACAAGCATGGACTCCAAATCTTGTCCTTATTTAAGTATGCAACAGCGGAAGCTCTTAATAATCACCTGAGAATAAACATGCTTAAAACGTCAACAAAAATGTTGGTGAGTTATAGGTTTAACCTATATATATCAAATCGTAACAATAGACCACAAGATTTCATATTTCAATATACATCTCATACATAGAGATAAAAATCATTCATATGGTGAACACCTGGTAACCGACATTAACAAGATGCATATATAAGAATATCCCCATCATTCCGGGACACCCTTCGGATATGATATAAATTTCGAAGTACTAAAGCATCCGGTACTTTGGATGGGGTTTGTTAGGCCCAATAGATCTATCTTTAGGATTCGCGTCAATTAGGGTGTCTGTTCCCTAATTCTTAGATTACCAGACTTAATAAAAAGGGGCATATTCGATTTCGATAATTCAACCATAGAATGTAGTTTCACGTACTTGTGTCTATTTTGTAAATCATTTATAAAACCTGCATGTATTCTCATCTCAAAAATATTATATTTTAAAAGTGGGACTATAACTCACTTTCACATATTTTTACTTCGTCAGGAAGTAAGACTTGGCCACTGGTCGATTCACGAACCTATAACAAATATGTACATATATATCAAAGTATATTCAAAATATATTTACAACACTTTTAATACATTTTGATGTTTTAAGTTTATTAAGTCAGCTGTCCTCGTTAGTAACCTACAACTAGTTGTCCACAGTTAGATGTACAGAAATAAATCGATATATATTATCTTGAATCAATCCACGACCCAGTGTATACACGTCTCAGGCTAGATCACAACTCAAAGTATATATATTTTTAGAATCAACCTCAACCCTGTATAGCTAACTCCCACATTACTGCATATAGAGTGTCTATGGTTGTTCCAAATAATATATACACATGGGTCGATATGATATGTCAAAACATTTGCATACGTGTCTATGGTATCCCAAGATTAGAATACATGTATAATACAATATAAGTTAGCTAGGATATGATTAATATAGATTTGTTACCAATTTTTTCACGTTGCTACAACAAGAAAAATTATCCAATCTTGTTTTACCCATAACTTCTTCATTTTAAATCCGTTTTGAGTGAATCAAATTGCTATGGTTTCATATTGAACTCTATTTTATGAATCTAAACAGAAAAAGTATAGGTTTATAGTCAGAAATATAAGTTACAAGTCATTTTTGTAAGAGGTAGTCATTTCAGTCGAAAGAACGACGTCTTGATGACCATTTTGAAAAACATACTTCCACTTTGAGTTTAACCATGATTTTTAGATATAGTTTCATGTTCATAAGAAAAATCATTTTTCCAGAAGAACAACTTTTAAATCAAAGTTTATCATAGTTTTTAATTATCAAACCCAAAACAGCCCGCGGTGTTACTACGACGGCGTATTTCCAGTTTTACGGTGTTTTTCGTGTTTCCAGGTTTTAAATCATTAAGTTAGCATATAATATAGATATAGAACATGTGTTTAGTTGATTTTAAAAGTCAAGTTAGAAGGATTAACTTTTGTTTGCGAACAAGTTTAGAATTAACTAAACTATGTTCTAGTGATTTCAAGTTTAAACATTCGAATAAGATAGCTTTATATGTATGAATCGAATGATGTTATGAACATCATTACTACCTCAAGTTTTGTGGATAAACCTACTAGAAAAGAGACAAATGGATCTAGCTTCAAAGGATCTTGGATGGCTTGAAAGTTCTTGAAGTAGAATCATGACACGAAAGCAAGTTCAAGTAAGATTTCCACTCGAAATAAGATTGTTATAGTTATAGAAATTGAATCAAAGTTTGAATATGAGTATTACCTTATATTAGAAAGATATCTTACTGTAAATAAGAAAGATTTCTTGAGGTTGGATGATCACTCTGCAAGATTGGAAGTAAGCTAGCAAACTTGGAAGTATTCTTGATTTTATGAAACTAGAACTTGTAGAATTTATGAAGAACACTTAGAACTTGAAGATAGAACTTGAGAGAGATCAATTAGATGAAGAAAATTGAAGAATGAAAGTGTTTGTAGGTGTTTTTGGTCGTTAGTGTATGGATTGGATATAAAGGATATGTAATTTTGTTTACATGTAAATAAGTCATGAATGATTACTCGTATTTTTGTAATTTTATGAGATATTTCATGCTAGTTGCCAAATGATGGTTCCCACATGTGTTAGCTGACTCACATGGGCTGCTAAGAGCTGATCATTGGAGTGTATATACCAATAGTACATACATCTAAAAGCTGTATATTGTACGAGTACGAATACGGGTGCATACGAGTAGAATTGTTGATGAAACTGAGCGAGGATGTAATTGTAAGCATTTTTGTTAAGTAGAAGTATTTTGATAAGTGTCTTAAAGTCTTTCAAAAGTGTATGAATACATATTAAAACACTACATGTATATACATTTTAACTGAGTCGTTAAGTCATCGTTAGTCGTTACATGTAAGTGTTGTTTTGAAACTTTTAGGTTAACGATCTTGTTAAATGTTGTTAACCCATTGTTTATTAAATCAAATGAGATGTTAAATTATTACATTATCATGATATCAAGATGTATTAATATATCTTAATATGATATATATATATATACATTAAATGTCGTTACAACGATAATCGTTACATATATGTCTCGTTTCAAAAATCATTAAGTTAGTAGTCTTGTTTTTACATATGTATTTCATTGTTAATATACTTAATGATATGTTTACTTATCATAATATCATGTTAACTATATATATATATCCATATATATGTCATCATATAGTTTTTACAAGTTTTAACGTTCGTGAATCACCGGTCAACTTGGGTGGTCAATTGTCTATATGAAACCTATTTCAATTAATCAAGTCTTAACAAGTTTGATTGCTTAACATGTTGGAAACACTTAATCATGTAAATAACAATTTCATATAATATATATATATACATGAAAAAGTTCGGGTCACTACATTACGTTCCTTGGTTAAAGGTATTTTTCAATGTATTAATGATAGACTTTATAAATCATGATTTTGACCCGTCCAGTTAACTGAACAATACGGGCCGAATCTTGAATAATGTTTGTTGTTGGTGTTGATATCATGTGTTATTTGTTTGTTTGCTAAGACACTAATGAAATGACACTAAGTGTATAGCGTTCTCTATATGTTGAGTCGTTAATTTCATTATCAGATTTCTTATTTTATACGTAGTATAATTATATATAGTTTTATTTCGGTGTGATGGACATGTACATTTTCTACAATTATCTTCATGAATTCTCAAATTGCAATGTTTTAATGAATTTAAAAGTTGGCAATGGTTATGATAAGGTTGCTCACATATTTTTTTCCCATTCACTTTGTTAGCTTTTAATGTTATACGTCTTGAAAAATCTCTATCTAGCAATCTAGCATGTTTTAATGTGGTTAAGTGTATAAGTATATGTGGACCAAGTTGCTTCAGAGGTAAGCTTGCTAACTTCATATTAGCTGATTGTCAAGGTTTTGAAAGACTGGCTATTTGGTCACAGACGAGTAATTGCTACCAATGTGGGTTTAGTATTTTTTTTTACCACGCTTTGGTTTACAATAGAGACAATTGTCTTATAGATTTTCGGCTTACTAGGTTTAAATGGGATTAATACAGTTAGTGCAATAATGGTGTTTGGTCCACTCCTGTCCATCGCAAGCCTTGGCCGGGGGTTACCAAATTGGTTGGTGCTAAAGGCATTGGTCATAAACAAAGATGAACAATTTACTACTACAAATAGAATGAGTTGCAAAATTATTTGATAATACAATGATGGTTTTATCATGCAACTCTTATTTTACTTTTTAGCAATTAACCTACTTAAGAAATGATTGTCACACGAATCTATAACATCAATCGATTATGTTACATCAGTAATGTAGTTTTACTGTCTAAATCATGTGAATCCGCGGGTATTAAACTAGTTTTTATTAAATAATTATAACAATAAATAAGTATTATCACAGTTTTGTACGATCGTATAGTTATCTCACATTTCTAATTAGGCTAAGCATAAGAAATACGGAGTAAGTGATTAAGATTAATTAATGAGAGTAAAAAGCATGTTATCTCACATTTCTTAACTTTTCTCTTAATCTATTTCCCAAGATTTTCAACTCTTTAATTTTCTCACTAAAGTTGCGTTTGTTGGCAATTGTTGTAACATGCTCATAACTTACTCATATATTAAATAAATATAAAGGGTAAGTAAACACAAAAAAAACTTTATAAACTACATTTTGATAATCTGCATTAATAACTACAAGTTTCTTAAATACTACAAAGAATACCATCTAATACTACGTGGGAACTTACTGCTACTACTCCACTAAACTATAACTTGCACTATCATTCATGTCTATGTTGCATGACCCACGTACTAAGGTCACCAACCATCATTCTTGGTCAATAAACTGCCTACATGACATGCATGACTTTTAAATTGCCAACTAACCTAAACAATTACTCGTAACTACTACTACTATCATATAAACTAAATACTTGTTAATCTATAATACAAACGTGCTACTGCCATATACTTCGATGTGGGCTCCTGACTTCTTACTTGGACTTCAACTTGGACTACTAACGGGCCGGGCTGCAACTTTTGACTCAAAATTACCCCCCCCCCCCCCCCCCCCCCCCCGGGAATCTTGACACAAAACTCGTTCGTTCTTGTATGACTTGCTGACTTCTTTCTCCCTACTTGCTACGGGAATTTTCTGACTGCTAAAATTTTCTATTACCGCAACTTGCTGTTTTCTGCTGACTGCCATTCTACTGCTGACATGCAAACTGCTACTGCCTTCTTTTTTCTTGATCAAATTTGGTCAATCATGCTTCACGCTACTTGCTACTTGCTTTTGATCACCGATTGTGATCGCCTGCTGCATCGATGCTTTAACTGTTGGTACCATTATCTGCTCTGCTGCTAAACTGCTTCCTACTTGCTGATTTGTTTTTCACAAATCAGCCACTGCTACTGCTGCTTTATATGATCTTCATGCTTTGATCAGATTGTAGCCTGCTTTTCTTTCCCTTTTCTGATGATCAAATAAATTGTGATCATCCCTGCTAAATTGCTGCTTCTTTTCTACTTTGACATGCTTTGTTTCTTTCTTGCCAGGAAACAGAACTTACCCCCTACTCTAGATACCACTTGTTGGAACATGCTCATAACTTACTCATATATTAAATAAATGTAAAGAGTAACACTGCTAGAAAATCTGGAATTACCGACGGCAAAATCTATC
This sequence comes from Rutidosis leptorrhynchoides, assembly GCF_046630445.1. NCBI lineage: Eukaryota > Viridiplantae > Streptophyta > Magnoliopsida > Asterales > Asteraceae > Rutidosis > Rutidosis leptorrhynchoides. The sequence goes on from NC_092334.1 coordinate 545,805,034, forward strand.
CCAAATCCGTCCGACCCCAAAATCGCCCTCGGTAAAAATTAGGGACGGATTTTGCGACTGCAATACAAACTAGTGACAAATTTTCGACGGCATTTTTAGCGACGGATTTGGATCGGATTTGCTTCGGATTTTTACGACGGATTTGAGATGGATATATTAGCGACGGACATAATTACCGACGGATTAACGATAGCAGATTTTAACGACAGATTAACGACGGCCACATTTGCGACGGATTAGGGACGAAACTTTTTACCGACGTCAACATTGGTCCCAAATCCATCCCTAATTATATTTTACCTACAAAAATATCTATCCCAAATCCGTCCCTAATTATTTTTTTTCCTGCAAAAAATTTTGCTTTTTTAGCTTTTTTACTTGGTTTTATCATTCTACCAACAATAATAATAAAAATAAGAATATAATAATAAAAAAAAGAATAATAGTATTAATATTATACATAGATTCAATTAGAAAACAGAAAAAGACAAAAAAAAAAAAAAAAAGCACTATTCCATTAGGCTAAATTCGTAATTAACTCTAAATTGAGGGGAAGTTTGATTTTCGATTTTTTTAAGTGGATAAATAAAAATGTAATGTAATGAAATACTAAAATGGAAGGCCGCCTCATTGGTTTGTTGTTGGGTTTGCTGATCAGCAGGTCCTGAGTTCGAACCTAGCTTTAAAGTTTTTTTTTTTTGGTGGGCTACAGCAATTGGGCCCAGCGTAGCGGGCTCGCCCAATTGCTTGTTAATAATAATTAATGATAACAAATAAAAGTATTCATCCAATCTATATTATCATTGAACTCAACTGAGAATAATAATTTGTATACATAAAACGTAGTACACTAACTAATTATCCCTAGCTCTAAACTCTTTCACCACAGATTTACAAGCAAGTTTGATATCCTTAGGCGTAATTGTAATTCTCTAGGTGTGGATCGTACACAAGTATGTATCTTAATAGATTCGAACCAAATTAGCCTTAAGAGCTTAAAAATAACCGGTGACAACGGAGCTCTAGAATTAAAGATCGGATTTGAAATCATGAGCGGTTCCCTGCATGAATTTTTGTGTCTTCTTCACTCCTCTGGTCGCTGAAGCATATTTCCTTACGACTTTGATGCCCAATTGCTTGCTTGAAGCTTTTCCTCCCGTTGATTTTCCTTGTTGTTTGCTTAATACTAGCCATTAGGTGGTTATGTGGAGATATAAAACGTGAAATGTGTTGCAAGTTTAGAGAGAATTTGAGTTGGTGGTGGATTAGGAGGCGGTTGTGTAGGATTTTACAAAGGGTTTTTGAGATAATAAGGTTCTTGAGGAGTACAAGGTTTTTAGGTTTGAAAAGATGAACCGTTAGATTGATATTTGATCAACGGCTCACAAGAAAATGAGTCATCAATCCATGTGATGTGCTTTTACATGTAGTAGTAGTAGAGTAACTTTTTTTTTAAGTAGTACTAGAGTTTATGCTAAGAATTTTATCACAGTATATTCCAATATAAATAAATATAACTATACAAATATAATATAAAATACACGAATACGTAATATAAGTATTAAATATAAATATAAACCTATCCTTACAATTGAAGTGTTTATGTTTTTTGTTTTTACATGTTGAAAGTTTATGTATGAGTTGCAACTTGGAAGTCATTTATTAGAACTTCAACGTTCGTATAAGTGCTCGTGTATTCGAGAAAATGATAAATTACATAATTGTCCGTCTCAAATCCATCCATAATTCTTAAAATTACCGACGGATTAGGGACGGACACTTATTTTTATATTTTTAAAATATACGATTTACAAAAAAATGCATAAACAATCACTCCTACATACAACTATATCACTAAATAAACATATTTAAAAATTAAAAAACTTAAAAACGCACGCACCTGTACCACTATACATATAACTACTGATGTTCGAGTATAAAACTACAAATAAATAAACTCATAGAAAGGTTTAAACGCAACAAGAAGATTGTATATTTGTGTATATATCGTTCCATTAGTACACTATATGTATACAAACAGTTATTACCACTTCAACGTGCGTATACGTGCTCATGTACTCGAGAAAATAATAAATTACATAATTGTCCGTCCCTAATTTTTTAAATAACCGATGGATTAGAGACGGACATTTATTTTATATTTTTTAAAAAAGATTTACACAAAAATGAATAAACGCTCACTCCTACATACAACTATATCACTAAATAAACATACTTAAAAATTAAAAACTTAAAAACTCACGCATCCGTGCCACAATATATACAACTACATATGTTCAAGTATAAAACTACAAATACATAATTTTAGAGAATGGTTTAAACACATCAAGAAGATGTATATTAGTGTATATATCGTTCCACTAGTACACTATATGTATACAAACCCTTATTAGCACTTGAACGTGCGTACAAGTGCTCGTGTACTCGAGAAAATAATAAATTAAATAATTTTCCGTCCATAATCTGTAACGATCGCTCCAAATTCATATGGACGAACACGTCATTCATTGATTTCATTGCGAGGTATTTAACTCTATATGATACGTTTTGTAAACATTGCATTCTTTTGAAAAGGCACACCATAAATGAATATTTAAATCAAAGGTTTTCGACATCTGATGATTTCTACATATAGACAATCACCGTATATAATAGTTTACAATAGTACTTCCGTTGACAATGCAGTCAAAATAAGGTACATGATGAAGAATTGGTGAATGCAACGTTTTCTTGAAAAATATGCCATATAAGACTCCATGCACATAGCTTGTCTATCATATAAGCAAACAGCGGAAGACTTCTAGGAAACCTGAGAATAAACATGCTAACAAGTGTCAACACAAAGGTTGGTGAGTTCATAGTTTGTATGTTTCGCATAATCTGTATATAAAGATGGATCACAAGATTTCAGTTGTTTCATCCAGAAACGTTTATCAAAATATTCTATGAAATTGAGCACCCTGGTAACTAAACTTAACGTATATATAATTTGTACCCTTTGTATAATCATCTTAATAATACACGCAAACCAACGTGTACGCTTCTCAAATAGCATACGTCCGTTAAAAGGCTAATGCTCTAGCTCGGACGGGGATATCAAGCCCTATGGATCCATATACAACTACTCGCGCCCACCAGTTCTTATAACCGGCAGTTACTAGTTACCAAAGCTAAGGGATTTTCGGTTCAAACTCAGTGTAGGATTTAGTATGTACTTGTATCCATTGCGTTTAAAATAAAGTGCATGTATTCTCAGCCCAAAAATATAGATTGCAAAAGTAATTAAAAAGGGAGCAAATGAAACTCACCTTAGCAGCTCATACAGTTGTTCATCGTAATGTGACCGAAACTCGGTATATCAAAGAATCGTAGATCTCAACCTAGAGAACATATGTTGGTCAATAAATGTCTATCAAGCTAGGTCAGGTCATAGTGTATCACAATCCTAATGCTCGAGATCGACATACAAAAGTTATACAAAGTCGTTTCAAAAAATCAATTTTGACAATAGTTTAATAAAATGAGACTTGCCTTATATAAAGATTCATTTACTCGGTTGGTAATATTTAAAAATTCACTTTATCAATCTCGTAAACAAGTTGTTTAATTCTTAATTGTAGATTCAAAAGCAATTTCAATTAACGTCAATCATAATTCAGTTGATCATATCTTTTAATCCGTTCATCGAAACTATTCGGTGTCTAAATGAAAAGTTATCGATTTTTCGCCAGCTTTCCAAAAACATGTATATCATATACCTTTTACCAGTAATATATGAATTTAAATCGTGATTGATTATAAACTGTTTAACGAAGAAATTTAGCATACAAGCATGTATAAATATATATACTCGAGTACTAGACATGGATACACTATTAATATATAATAGATAAAATATAAGTACTTACGTATTAATATTGAGATTCAATATTGTAGGAAAGTACGTAGACGTAACGGAGATGATAAACACTAGGTTTGATTCATAAATATATCCCCGAACATTACCCATAACCTCCTTGGTAATAACCCATAATTTCCTTAGCTCTATCCCGCTCGTAAAACTCATTTTTAAAAGTGACATGCTCATAACCTTGTCGTAATATTTTATGTATAATATTACTAAAAATATTAAGATTAATAATAATTTAATAATATAATAATATAATAATAATAATAATAATAATAATAATAATAATAATAATAATAATAATTTAAATAAAATAAATACGGAGTAATAAGTGTGTGTAAACTGAGGAAAAACGAATTCAATTTATAGACCTTTCCTGAAATCTGACCCCATGCGATCGCATGGGTTTTATGCCTATTTTCCATGCGATCGCATGGCCCCAAAATCCAGCTCACATTTTTTTGTATTTTTGTTTGTCGACATAATAATTAATAATATATATAATATATTTAATTTATATAATTAATTATATATTATATTAAATTCACATGCATAGTTAACTTGTAATTTTTGTTCCGATAAGTCGTACGTTGTTACGCGACTTATGTCCCGGTTCCGGTTTTTCGAGTGTCCCTTCGTACGCTGAGAAAACTTGTAATTTTCATTCCGGGACACGTACCTTTGTCAAAATATAGCCTTAAATTATCCCTAAATTATACCACCCAAAGTATATCTTAAAATTTCGAGTATTTTGGTCATTTACTTCTATAAATCATTGTCTCGTTATTTATTAATATAATAGTATTTATCAAACGTTTCATAACCAAGTTAATATCTATTCTCAATATTTATAAACACGTTTTAAAATACGTATCGCAAGTTATTCATATAATTAATTCTTAACAGTTAATATTCCTTATTATTGTATGTGTCCAAATTACATTATTTAAACAAATAATTCACCATTTATTCCGAATACCGTTAAAAATGAATAATTTCTCAAATCAACGTGGACCTCTCAACAGAGACACGTAATAATATCATAATTCTTAAGAGACTCAGTAAATATCTTTTACTTGAATCGTTTGGCATAATCTTTTAACTATGTAGTTAAATATATCAATCAGATAATCAAACCAATAAGTTTAATGCACAGTATCATATCCTCAACACTTTGTTACGTTTTTAAGTTATAGTATATGTATCTATATATAATTGTTCGCGTTTCGTTGAGAACAATCGAAGGTTAATTGAGCAGTTTAAAATTTTGAGATTTAACTTCATAGACTTTGTTTATCGTGTCGGAAACGTTAATCATACAAGATTAAGTTTAAATTTGGTCAGAATTTTCCGGGTCATCACAGTACCTACCCGTTAAAGAAATTTCGTCCCGAAATTTGAGTGAGGTTGTCATGGCTAACAATAAAAATGTTTTTATGACGAATATGAGTCGATAAATAGAGTTTTATCACCGTTGAATAATATGGATAAAACAATCCAATTACTCGAAGCGTATGAGAGAAGTTATCGTAATAGAGTGAAATGGAGAATAGAGATTCGTCTTATCTCTTGATGTAGTAACGATTGATTTCCGGAATTTAAGGAATAGAAAATCTTCATAATTTATATAAGATTTGATTCTTCAGAATTTAAGGAAATTAGGATTTCCTTTGATTAAATGCGTAATCTGCCTCGATTGCTATGTCTGATATTTTGCTATAAATTAGCCTCTTCCGTTTCATTTATTTTCACTACTCTTATAATCTTCTTTCTTATTTCATACTTACAAAAGATTTGTGAAAATGCTTCATCCAGTTCTGATTCTTGATATTTTCTTGGCTATCATATCATTCATTCTTCTTTTTCATCTGCCACCAGAGGAGGTTATTTTCTTCTACTATTACCTTGAGGTTATATTGTTTTTTATTCTTCCGTGTCTTTATATTGCTATACGCATTGATATACACGGTTTGTAATTTTGGGGTTGTTTTCGGGCTTTATATTTTCCATTATATTTCGGAGCTTCATGCTTTCGTTTTCTCTTCCCGACTTTAAGTCAAGCGAATAATGGTCCAGAATTCGTAGGTATGGAGTTTCGAATGATCATAATATACAAAGTAGAAAGGAAAGGTAATAACAAGATTTGATTTGTCAAATTACCATAATATCTAGAAAAGACCGAATTATCAAGAAAAATATTTTCTTGATATTTTTAGAGATTATATAGAATGAAAGAGTTATGTAACATGGTTCATGATGAGGGTATGATCTGTGAACCTTTATCACGTTCCATTAGAAACTCAGCATGACTTACTGTAATATAATCACGTTGATCAAGTGTCATTATATTATACTAACTCATGTTTCAATTCCCAACACTACTTCAAAAACATCAATTTTTCGAAATTTTCAGAAATTAGAAACTAAAATAGTTTCTTTTATGATGTAACACAGATAGCGTGAAGAGATAAATGATTTCAGATAAGAATAGTTATGAAAATATCTTCAGAAATATGGAGGATATTTATAATGGAAGATACGATGATATCTTAGAATTTCTAATATCAGAGGATGATGCGGAAAATCAGTCTGTGAAGGTTTAGAATAAGAAGTAAGATTCTTACTAATGGTTTCAGCAGACACTGAATCATTTGGATTCTTTGAAGGTAGATTTCGTCCTTGTGATTTGTCTACAGCTTCCTTCATACTTTGCTCAACCCGTTTTCCAGTTTCAAACCTTCTCTTTTTCTGTGCTTTTCCAACACACTACTCTTTATCATCAAACTTTCGACTGTTAAAGTCGTTTATAGTTTTTGCTGCTTCATCAGCATTTTTCCAAAATTCGTAGAACTAGTTTCGTAGTTTGGGGTGTTTTTCAGAAACTTCACATTCAAAGTATGTAAGTCTAGAAGATAGATGTTATATATATATATATATATATATATATATATATATATATATATATATATATATATATATATATATATATATATATATATATATATATATATATATATATATATATATATATATATATATAACTGTTGTCGTAGAAAATGCTGCGAGATTCAAAATACTGATTGCTAATTCCCGGTGGTTGGTATGGAAATTATTGTTACAAGATGTGGATGAGTACATGATAGGGTTTCAATGAGTATAAGAATTTTTCGAAAGGTCAAGGATTAATAAAGTTGTTTGGTAAATTTACTTCTAATGTGGAGGAACATGAAAGGTTCCCCAGTGACAAAATGTATATATCAAGGTTACAATAAGGCTTAATCTGAAAAGTTGAAGTTGACTGGTTGGAAGTGTGATAAAACTGGATACTTTGAAAAGAAATTGCAAGATTATTTTCGGTAATAACAATGCTAAAGGATCTTTCACCGTTTTGAAGTCAAAGTAAGCTTTGAAAGATGTAGAGATCTAAGAATGATGTCACTTGTTAAATCTTGACTTGGATTCTGCTCTGTCAATATCAGAATATGTAATTGAATTTGTATGGAAACGATTGTATATCGCTGTGAGCATAGTTAATAATTTTTGAATCAAATTTGAAGAATGTACAGTGTAACATATTAATTGCGAACTTATATATTTCCCGGGTATTACCTACCCGTTAAAGATTTCACAATTAATACTTTGTACAAAAGAATTTTTATTACCGTCTTTATGAAAATATATGTATGTATATTTTCTTCAGATGTAACACATATTTAATGAGTTAATATCATATTAAGCTCATTTAATTTTCGGCTTGACTTAGAAATGATTAATCTCTAAAACATTAAAGATTACATAATCTTTGCGGAGTATTTCGCTAATGTAATCGATACTTCATTATTTATTCTTATTCCTCGATGAAGGATGTTGATGCTCGTGCAATTTTTGTGAACCTTACAAGGCACAGATGATGTTTTCTGGAAAGTTTCGAGTACATCGAAAATGAAAATGTAAAATCAATTATGTAACTGAATAATACACCTGGTTTATTATGAAATGGAATTCATTAAGTTGAAACAGAGATTGTAGTTAACAATGGTTAAGTTGTTAAGGAAGGATGTACATCATTGCATATTAGTAATATGAACTAATCGAGTAGTACCTACCAGTTAAGATTCACACGTAATAGCTTAGTACGAAAAGATTTATTTTGATTTCAAAGTTCATATATATTAAATATACATAAAATTTCTTCAGGGAAAAATGAGTTAATACTTCATCGGTTATTGTTGCTGGTATTTCTTGATAACTATGGTGCGTATGACGTTGATGCTCGTGGGACAGATTGTGAAGTTGAGGTTTGCAATGCGGATGTTGTTGGTGGTGGTAATGGTACTGCTGGTATTGTTGTCGGTGGTACTGTTGATGCCGGTGATGCTGCCGATGTTTGTAACCTTTGCACCATATTCTCCAAAGTCACTACCCGGGCACGAAGCTCGTTGACTTCTTCTACTACACCGGGATGATTGGCGGTTCGGACGAGCGGATGAATAAGATCCAGAATTTGAGATAGTATATTATTGTGACGAGATACTCTAGAAATGAGGGAGAAAATGGTGTCTCAAATAGGTTCACCGGTAAGTGCTTCAGATTCTTCGCCAAGAGGGCAATGTGGTGGATGGAAGGGATCGCCTTCTTCTTGTCTCCAATAATTAAGTAAGCTACGAACCCATCCCCAATTCATCCAGAATAGATGATGGCTAATTGGTTGATCCATTTCAGTTACACTGTCTTCGGAATTCAGGTGAATATCCATATCGGAATAGCTGTCAGAGTTTAAGGAATTTGAACTAGATACGGGATCCATCTTGTATAATTAGGGAGATGATTTTTGATATGAATTAGATTATAGAATTTAGTTTGGTATTCTTCAATACATAATTTACATATGTATATATAATACCAAATTCCATAAATCACGGAGAAATTTTCGGAAGATGTCAGGAAAAGTTTACAGTAACAGATACGCTAAGATATGAATTTTGTCTATACACTATTCATGCAATCAATGCAGTAAAACGTGTCTAGACTAGGAATGATAAGCAGGTAATTTTCGACAAGAAATGATAAGCAAAACTTTTAACATGCAGACACGGTCGAAGTCCAGACTTACTAATGCATCCTAACAACTATCAGTTAGACACACTCATGCAAGACCTGGTTCACTAGGACCAACGCTCTGATACCAACTGTAACGATCGCTCCAAATCCATATGGACGAACACGTCATTCATTGATTTCATTGCGAGGTATTTAACTCTATATGATACGTTTTGTAAACATTGCATTCTTTTGAAAAGGCACACCATAAATGAATATTTAAATCAAAGGTTTTCGACATCTGATGATTTCTACATATAGACAATCACCGTATATAATAGTTTACAATAGTACTTCCGTTGACAATGCAGTCAAAATAAGGTACATGATGATGAATTGGTGAATGCAACGTTTTCTTGAAAAATATGCCATATAAGACTCCATGCACATAGCTTGTCTATCATATAAGCAAACAGCGGAAGACTTCTAGGAAACCTGAGAATAAACATGCTAACAAGTGTCAACACAAAGGTTGGTGAGTTCATAGTTTGTATGTTTCGCATAATCTGTATATAAAGATGGATCACAAGATTTCAGTTGTTTCATCCAGAAACGTTTATCAAAATATTCTATGAAATTGAGCACCCTGGTAACTAAACTTAACGTATATATAATTTGTACCCTTTGTATAATCATCTTAATAATACACGCAAACCAACGTGTACGCTTCTCAAATAGCATACGTCCGTTAAAAGGCTAGTGCTCTAGCTCGGACGGGGATATCAAGCCCTATGGATCCATATACAACTACTCACGCCCACCAGTTCTTATAACCGGCAGTTACTAGTTACCAAAGCTAAGGGATTTTCGGTTCAAACTCAGTGTAGAATTTAGTATGTACTTGTATCCATTGCGTTTAAAATAAAGTGCATGTATTCTCAGCCCAAAAATATAGATTGCAAAAGTAATTAAAAAGGGAGCAAATGAAACTCACCTTAGCAGCTCATACAGTTGTTCATCGTAATGTGACCGAAACTCGGTATATCAAAGAATCGTAGATCTCAACCTAGAGAACATATGTTGGTCAATAAATGTCTATCAAGCTAGGTCAGGTCATAATGTATCACAATCCTAATGCTCGAGATCGACATACAAAAGTTATACAAAGTCGTTTCAAAAAAATCAATTTTGATAATAGTTTAATAAAATGAGACTTGCCTTATATAAAGATTCATTTACTCGGTTGGTAATATTTAAAAATTCACTTTATCAATCTCGTAAACAAGTTGTTTAAATCTTAATTGTAGATTCAAAAGCAATTTCAATTAACGTCAATCATAATTCAGTTGATCATATCTATTAATCCGTTCATCGAAACTATTCGGTGTCTAAATGAAAAGTTATCGATTATTCGCCAGCTTTCCAAAAACATGTATATCATATACCTTTTACCAGTAATATATGAATTTAATTCGTGATTGATTATAAACTATTTAACGAAGAAATTTAGCATACAAGCATGTATAAATATATATACTCGAGTACTAGACATGGATACACTATTAATATATAATAGATAAAATATAAGTACTTACGTATTAATATTGAGATTCAATATTGTAGGAAAGTACGTAGACGTAACGGAGATGATAAACACTAGGTTTGATTCATAAATATATCCCCGAATATTACCCATAACCTCCTTGGTAATAACCCATAATTTCCTTAGCTCTATCCCGCTCGTAAAACTCATTTTTAAAAGTGACATGCTCATAACCTTGTCGTAATATTTTATGTATAATATTACTAAAAATATTAAGATTAATAATAATTTAATAATAATATAATAATAATAATAATAATAATAATAATAATAATAATAATAATAATAATAATTTAAATAAAATAAATACGGAGTAATAAGTGTGTGTAAACTGAGGAAAAACGAATTCAATTTATAGACCTTTCCTGAAATCTGACCCCATGCGATCGCATGGGTTTTATGCCTATTTTCCATGCGATCGCATGGCCCCAAAATCCAGCTCACATTTTTTTGTATTTTTGTTTGTCGACATAATAATTAATAATATATATAATATATTTAATTTATATAATTAATTATATATTATATTAAATTCACATGCATAGTTAACTTGTAATTTTTGTTCCGATAAGTCGTACGTTGTTACGCGACTTATGTCCCGATTCCGATTTTTCGAGTGTCCCTTCGTACGCTGAGAAAACTTGTAATTTTCATTCCGGGACACGTACCTTTGTCAAAATATAGCCTTAAATTATCCCTAAATTATACCACCCAAAGTATATCTTAAAATTTCGAGTATTTTGGTCATTTACTTCTATAAATCATTGTCTCGTTATTTATTAATATAATAGTATTTATCAAACGTTTCATAACCAAGTTAATATCTATTCTCAATATTTATAAACACGTTTTAAAATACGTATCGCAAGTTATTCATATAATTAATTCTTAACAGTTAATATTCCTTATTATTGTATGTGTCCAAATTACATTATTTAAACAAATAATTCACCATTTATTCCGAATACCGTTAAAAATGAATAATTTCTCAAATCAACGTGGACCTCTCAACAGAGACACGTAATAATATCATAATTCTTAAGAGACTCAGTAAATATCTTTTACTTGAATCGTTTGGCATAATCTTTTAACTATGTAGTTAAATATATCAATCAGATAATCAAACCAATAAGTTTAATGCACAGTATCATATCCTCAACACTTTGTTACGTTTTTAAGTTATAGTATATGTATCTATATATAATTGTTCGCGTTTCGTTGAGAACAATCGAAGGTTAATTGAACAGTTTAAAATTTTGAGATTTAACTTCATAGACTTTGTTTATCGTGTCGGAAACGTTAATCATACAAGATTAAGTTTAAATTTGGTCAGAATTTTCCGGGTCATCACATAATCCGTCCCTAATTCTTAAAATTATCGACGGATTAGGGACAGACACTTATTTTTCTATTTTAAAAAAATACGATTTACAAAAAAATGCATAAACATTCGCTCCTACATACAACTATATCACTAAATAAACATACTTAAAAATTAAAAACATAAAAAATCACGTATCCGTACCACTATACATACAACTACTGATGCTCGACTATAAAACTACAAATACATAAACTTAAAGAAAGGTTTAAACGCAACAAAAAAATCGTATATTTGTGTATATATCGTTCCACTAGTACACTATATGTATACAAACACTTATTAGCACTTGAACGTACGTACAAGTGCTCGTGTACTCGAAAAAATAATAAACTCCATAATTTTCCGTCCCTAATTCTTTTAATTACCGACAGATTAGGGACGGACACTTATTTTTCTATTTTTTAAAAATACGATTTACACAAAAATGCATAAACATTCACTCCTACATACAATTATATCACTAAATAAATATACTTAAAAATTAAAAACATAAAAAAATCACTCACCCTTACCACTATACATACAATTACTGATGCTCGACTATAAAACTGCAAATACATAAACTTAGAGAAAGGTTTAAACGCAACAAGAAAATAGTATATTTGTGTATATATCGTTCCACTAGTACACTATATGTATACAAACACTTATTAGCACTTGAACGTACGTACAAGTGCTCATGTACTCGAGAAAATAATAAATTACATTATTTTTCGTCCCTAATCTGTCCCTAATTCTTAAAATTATCGACGGATTAGGGACGCACATTTATTTTTATATTTTTAAAAAATACGATTTACACAAAAATGCATAAACACTCATACATACAACTATAACACTAAATAAACATACTTATAAATAAAAAACTTTAAAACTCACGCACTCGTGCCACAATACATACAACTACTGATGCTCGACTATAAAACTATAAGTACATAAACTCAGATAAAAGTTTAAGCGCAACAAGAAGATAGTATATTTGTGTATATATCGTTCCACTAGGACACTATATGTATACAAACACTTATTAGCACTTGAACGTGCGTACAAATGTTCGTGTACTCGAGAAAATAATAAATTAGGAACGGATAAAAGGGTCATCCTAAATCCGTCCCCAAGTCTATTATTTGCTGATGGATTTGAGATGGGCTTTGTTTTTTATATATTTTCTAATTAACTTAAAAAGTCCGTCGGAAATCCGTCGCTAATGCTTAGATTTATCGACAGATTTGGGACGAACGTTTATTTAGGGACGGATTTGCGACGGATTTCTTTTCCGTCCCTAAACCGTCGGTAAATTGTCCCAAATCAGTTATTTCTATGGTCGTTGGAAATTCGTCTGAAAACCGTCGGTATTTGGGACGTAAATTTTGACCGTCGGAAAATTCGTCGCTAATCTCAAATTTTCTAGTAGTGTAAGTAAACACAAAAAAACCTTTATAAACTACATTTTGATAATCTGCATTAATAAAATAGAACTACAAGTTTCTTAAACACTACAAAAAATACCATCAAATGCTACGTGGGAACTTACTGCTACTACTCCACTAAACTATAACTTGCGCTATCATCCATGTCTATGTTGCATGACCCACGTACTAAGGTCACCAAACATCATTCTTGGTCAATAAACTATCCACATGCATGACTTTTAAATTGCCAACTAACCTAAACAATTAACTACTACTACTATTATATAAACTAAATACTAGTTAATCTATATTACAAACGTGCTACTGCCATATACTTCGATGTGGGCTCCTGACTTCTTACTTGGACTTCAACTTGGACTACTGCGGCCCACCAATCTTGAAAGGACCCGTTCATATACATTATAAACGATTCACAATAGTTGATTACATCGCGAGGTATTTGACCTCTATATGATACATTTTACAAACATTGCATTCGTTTTTAAAAGACAAACTTTCTTTACAACGAAAGTTGACGGCATGCACACCATTTCATAATACATCCAACTATAATTGACATAATAATAATCTTGATGAACTCAATGACTCGAATGCAACGTCTTTCAAAATATGCCATGAATGACTCCAAGTAATATCCTTAAAATGAGCTAATGCACAGCGGAAGATTTCTTTAATACCTGAGAATAAACATGCTTTAAAGTGTCAACCGAAAAGGTTGGTGAGTTCATAGGTTTATCATAACAATCATTTCAATATATTAATAGACCACAAGATTTTCGTTTATAAATATATGTACACTCGCAAGTGTATAAAAGTATTCTATAAGTTGTAGGCACCCGGTAACAAGCCTTAACATTCATGTTTTACCCTCTGAAGTACACCAGATCAGGTGTGTTTAAAATAACCTCGAAGTACTAAAGCATCCCAAAGTCAGGATGGGGTTTGTCAGGCCCAATAGATCTATCTTTAGGATTCGCGCCTACGGTACATAGACAAGTAGTTTAATGTTACCAAGCTAAGGGTATATTTCTGGTTTAAACCCACGTAGAATTAGTTTTAGTACTTGTGCCTATTTCGTAAAACATTTATAAAAACAGCGCATGTATTCTCAGTCCCAAAAATATATATAAAAGGGAGCAAATGAAACTCACCATACTGTATTTCGTAGTAAAAATACATATAACGTCATTTAACAAGTGCAATGTTGGCCTCGGATTCACGAACGTATCAATATTGAGATTCAATATTGCAGGAAAGTACGTAGACGCAACGGAGATGATAAACACTAGATTGACCGCACGAGCATACCCATGAACCACACCCATCACCTCCATAGCTATAACCCATAATTTCCTTATCTTAGACTCATTCAAAAAACTATTTTGAAATCACTCGGACATCACTCCGTCGTAATATTTTATGTATACTAATAATATCTTGAAATAATACAGAGCAATATATATATATATATATATATATATATATATATATATATATATATATATATATATATATATATATATATATATATATATATCGATTGAGATAGTTTAGAGAAATATATTTTCAAGTTTCTATGAAATAATGAAACCTATTGAATTCTATTTATAATAGATTTTTGAATTATTAAAGTGAATTATTAAAGTATGAATTATTAAAGTGAATTATTAAAGTATGAATTATTAAAGTGAATTATTAAAGTTAAAGTAAAGTAAAAGTAAAGTAAAGGTAAAGTTAAAGTATAGTAAAAGCATAAAAACTATGTATGTATAATACGCGTATAAATATATATATATAATATTAATTTAAATTGTTATATATATTTAATAAAATAAAATATAAATATCGTTATACTTATTATACTGGTTAAGTAATGAGTTATCAAAAGTGATTCTAGATATTTATAAAAGTTATATACGTTTTAATAATAAAGTTCTTTTTAAACTGAAAACGTTTTTGTACGTTTGAAAATAGATTAATAGAATATTATGGAAACCAATTCTCCACTAGCTTTTGTCTAACTTTCGTAAATGACACTTTTTATTTTTATTTATAAATAGCTTTACAAATTATTCCGAATATCGTTAAGACGAATAGATTTTCTCAAATCATAGTGGACCTCTCAACAGAGACTTGTAATCATAATTCAATGTTTCTGATAATTCAATCATTTAATATATATTTTTTAATTTCATCGATAATCATATTGAAACAAATACGTTCATATAAAGCATTATACATTTAAATACTTTGTTGATATTTTCAATTTATAACATATACACATATACATACATATTCATATATGTTCATTTAATGGTTCGTAAATCATTAGAATTTGGTCGAGGTTTAAATGAATGTATAAACATAGTTTAAAATCCATGAGATTTAACTTAACAAACATTGCTAATCGTGTCAGAATAATATAAAGATAAAGTTTAAATTTTGTCGAAAATTTCCGGGTCGTCACAGTACCTACCCGTTAAAGAAATTTCATCCCCGAAATTTGATAGAGGTCGTTATGGCTAACAATGAGAATGTTATTATGACGATTATAAAGTTTTATCATGTCTAAGAAGTATGGATAAAATAATTCGATTACTCGAAGCGTATGAGGGAAGTTATCGTAAATGAAAGAAATAAGATTATAGTGATTCGTCATATCTTTTGACGTCATCACAATTGATCTCCGAATTTAAAGAAAGTCTTTGTAATCTATGTTGGATTTGATGCTTCGGTGATTAAGGAGATTATGATTCTCTTCGAATTAATACGATAATCCATCTTGTTTTCTCTGTCGGGTATTTCACTATAAATCCACCTCCTTCGTTTCCTTACAACTCACACCTTCTATTCTTTCTCCCTCAACTCATATTTTAAAGTATTTGTCAATATGCTTCATCCAGTACTGATTCTCGATATACTCCTCACTTTCATATCTGTCATTCTTCTTTTTCATCGGCCTCCGGAAGAATCTATTTACTTCTACTATACTCTCGGTTTTATAGTGTTTTTAGTTCTTCCGTGTCTTTATATTGCTATATGCATCGATATATACGGTTTATAATTTTTGGGTGGTTGTTGGGTTTTATATCTTCCCTTATATTTCAAAGCCCATGCTTTTGTCTTCTATAATCATTGACATCCACAGTTAATGCTCCCTTCTATTTGCTGCGATTTATACTCCAATTTCTATTTTGGAGTTTTGTCCTTTCGTTTCTTCTTCTTGCGATTAAGCAACGTTTGTAATGGTCCAGTATTCGCAGATATGAATTTCAGAATGAACATAGTTAATGCTCTAAGAAGGAAATGGTAATGGCACGATCTTGATTTGTTAATTTACCAGAATACCCTGAAAAGATCGAATCATCAAGAAAATATATTCTTGATATTTTTAGAGATTAAATAGAATACAAGAGTCGTGTAACATGGAACATGATGACGACATGGTCTGTGAATCGTCATGTCCCATTAGAAACTCAGCATGACTTACTGTAATATAATCACGTTGATCAAGTGTCATTATATTATACAAACTCATGCTTCAGTTCCCAGCACTACTTCAAAACATTCATAATTTAAACTCGAAAGTTTATAGAATATAGAAACTAATAGTTTCTTATATGATGTAACACTGATAGCGCAAAGAGATAAATGACTTCAGATAAGATTAGTTGTGAAAATATCTTCAGAAATATCGCAGATATTTATAATGAAAGATATGATAATATCTTAGAATTTCTAATATTGATGGATGATGATGAAGATTTGTCTGTAAAGGTTTAGAATAAAGAGTAAGGTATTCGTTAATGACTTTAGCAGGCACTGAATCATTTGGATTCTTTGAAGGCAGATTTAGTCTTTGTGATTTGTCCACAGCCTCCTTCATAGTCTGTTCAATCCGTTTTCCAGTTCCAAACGTTCTCTTTTTCTCAGCTTTACCACCTTACTATTCTTTGTCATCAAACTTTTTACTGTTAAGATCGTTTACAGTTTTTGATGCTTCGTCAGCATTTCAAGAACTAGTTTGCAGTTCAAAATATTTTTCAGAACTTCACATTCAAAGTATGTAAGTCCAGGAGATAGACGTTTTACGTACACATATAACTGTTGGCGTAGACATGCTGCGAGATTTCAAAATACTGGTTACTGTTTTCCGATGATTCGTATGACAATTCTCGTTACAAGATGCGAATGAGTAAATGATGTGATTTCAATAAATATAATGATTTTTCGAAAAGTCAAAGATAATTGAAGTTGTTGGTAAGTTTATTGCTAAGGTGGCGAGATATGAAAGGTCCCCAGTAACGATGACGAAAGGGCAATGTATCTATCGAGGTTATAATAAGACTAGTCCGACTGAAAAGTTGAAGTTGACTTGTTGGAGCTGTGACAAAACTGTCTACTTTGAAAAGGAATTGAAAAGTCATTTTAGCTAATAAATGCCAAAGGGTCTGACACGGATACGCGTCGAACTATGACTTTGGTTTCGAGAGCTTTTTAGGTACATAAATGTGGGTAATATGTGGTTGGATCATCATCTCGATTGTTCATTGTTTGAAGTCTCTTCGAAAACTTCGGAGAGTTTGAACACAGTTTGTAATCGTTAATATACATATGATGTTCTAACACAGTTTTGAAGTTAAAGTATAGCTTTGAAAGATGTAGGAATCTAAGAGTGATGTCTTCTGTTAAATCATGACTTGGATTTTGATTTGTCAAAATCAGAATGCGTAATCAAATTTGGGTGAGAATGGTTGTTTTGATTTCTATACAAGAATGTATATTGTTGTGAGATTTTGGGAGTATAGTTGATGATTTGCTTAATCAGATTCGAAAAATGTAACATATTAATTGTGAATTTATATATCTCTCGGGTATTACCTACCTGTTAAATTTTTTTTTCACAATTAATATTTTGTACAACAGAATTTTATTAGAGTCATTATGAAAATATATATGTGCATATTTTCTTCAGATGTAACATAGATTTAATGAGTTAATATTAAATTAAACTCATTTGATCTACGGTTGAAACTAGAACTGAATAATCCCTAAAGACTTTAGAAATTACATAACTTTTACGGAGTATTTATTCAATAAAATTGAAATTATGAATTAATACTTCGTTATTTGTTGGTGTTTGTGGAATTCTTGTGAATTTTGCAAGGTATGAATAATGTTATTTGAAAAGTTTCGAGTACATCGACGATGAAAGTGAAAAATCAAACTTATATTTGAATAATTCATTTGATTTATTATGAATTGGGATTTATTGAATTGAGGCAGAGATTGTAGTTAATGATGGTTAAGTTGTGGACGAAGGACGTACATTATTGCATATTAGTAACATGAATTAACCGAGTAGTTAAGATTCACACATAATATTTATTATGGTCTAAAAATTTATATATATAAGATATACATATAAATCCTTCAGTGGAAATGAGTTAATACTTCATAACTCATTGATATGACATACTTGTTGTTGATTTATAATGATGTCCACGGTGATTCTTGAACTGACGGAGTTTGTGATGTTATAGGTGCTGCTGATTCTGACAACGCTGATGGCACTGACTGTACTGGTGATGTTCATGGTACTATTGATGATGTTGGTAAATCAAGTCTAGCTTGTAAACCACACATCATTCTTGTCAGGGTTTCTACTCTTCCTTCTATCATTTGGGTTCACTCATCTAATTTATGTTTAGGGCTAGAATAGATAATCTCTAAGACTTTAGAGACTACATAATCGTCGCAAAATGTTTCTCCAATGAAGTTATGAATCAATACTTCATCGTTTGTTGTTGTTGGTATTCCTTGGTATCTATAGAGTGTATGTCATTGGTACTCGTGGGATATAGGTTGTGATGTTGATGTGTGGGATGCGGATGTTACTGTTGGTGGTGGTGATGGTACTGTTGGTGTTGCTGATGGTGGTACTGGTTATGCTGCTGGTGCTGTTGTTGGTGTTTGTAACCCTTGCACCATATTCTCTAAAGCCACTACTCGAGCGCGAAGCTCGTTGACTTCTTCTATTACACCGGGGTGATTGTCGGTTCGGAAGAGCGGATAAATAAAATCTAGAATTTGACGTAGTATATAATCGTGACGAGATACTCTGGAAATGAGAGAGAAAATGGTGTTTCGGACCGGTTCGTAAGTGCTTCAGGTTCATAGCCAAGAGGGCAATGTGATGGATGGAAGGGATCACCTTCTTCTTGTCTCCAATTATTGAGGAGGCTACGAACCTATCCCCAATTCATCTAGAATAGATGATGGCTATTTGGTTGATCCATTCCGGTCACACTGCTTTCGGAGCTTAAGTGGGATTCCATATCGGAATTCGAGGGACTTGAACTAATAACGAATTCCATTTCGTTCGATTGAATAAAGGATTTTTCGATATGAAATGATTTTTCAGCTATCGGGTGCTATTCTAATTACATAGAATATCTATATATATAGCACAAAAGATTTCGTAGATTACGGAGGAATTTACGGGATATGTCATGCAAAGTTTACAGTAACAGATACGCTAAGATATGGATTAGCAGATACGCTAAGATATGAATTTTGTCTATACACTATTCATGCAATCAATGCAGTAAGACGTGTCTAGACTAAGAATGATAAGCAGGCAATTTCCGACAAAAATGATAAGCAAAACTTTTGACATGCAGACACGGTCGAAGTCCAGGCTCACTAATGCATCCTAACGACTATCAGTTAGACACACTAATGCAGACCTGGTTCGCTAAGACCACCGCTCTGATACCAACTGAAAGGACCCGTTCATATACATTATAAACGATTCACAATAGTTGATTACATCGCGAGGTATTTGACCTCTATATGATACATTTTACAAACATTGCATTCGTTTTTAAAAGACAAACTTTCTTTACAACGAAAGTTGACGGCATGCACACCATTTCATAATACATCTAACTATAATTGACATAATAATAATCTTGATGAACTCAATGACTCGAATGCAACGTCTTTCAAAATATGCCATGAATGACTCCAAGTAATATCCTTAAAATGAGCTAATGCACAGCGGAAGATTTCTTTAATACCTGAGAATAAACATGCTTTAAAGTGTCAACCGAAAAGGTTGGTGAGTTCATAGGTTTATCATAACAATCATTTCAATATATTAATAGACCACAAGATTTCCGTTTATAAATATATGTACACTCGCAAGTGTATAAAAGTATTCTATAAGTTGTAGGCACCCGGTAACAAGCCTTAACATTCATGTTTTACCCTCTGAAGTACACCATATCAGGTGTGTTTAAAATAACCTCGAAGTACTAAAGCATCCCATAGTCAGGATGGGGTTTGTCAGGCCCAATAGATCTATCTTTAGGATTCGCGCCTACCGTACATAGACAAGTAGTTTAATGTTACCAAGCTAAGGGTATATTTCTGGTTTAAACCCACGTAGAATTAGTTTTAGTACTTGTGCC
Organism: Rutidosis leptorrhynchoides; assembly: GCF_046630445.1. Classification (NCBI taxonomy): domain Eukaryota; kingdom Viridiplantae; phylum Streptophyta; class Magnoliopsida; order Asterales; family Asteraceae; genus Rutidosis; species Rutidosis leptorrhynchoides. Next base: position 545,825,897 of record NC_092334.1, read on the forward strand.
TATTTCGTAAAACATTTATAAAAACAGCGCATGTATTCTCAGTCCCAAAAATATATATAAAAGGGAGCAAATGAAACTCACCATACTGTATTTCGTAGTAAAAATACATATAACGTCATTTAACAAGTGCAAGGTTGGCCTCGGATTCACGAACGTATCAATATTGAGATTCAATATTGCAGGAAAGTACGTAGACGCAACGGAGATGATAAACACTAGATTGACCTCACGAGCATACCCATGAACCACACCCATCACCTCCATAGCTATAACCCATAATTTCCTTAGCTTAGACTCATTCAAAAAACTATTTTGAAATCACTCGGACATCACTCCGTCGTAATATTTTATGTATACTAATAATATCTTGAAATAATACAGAGCAAATATATATATATATATATATATATATATATATATATATATATATATATATATATATATATATATATATATATATATATATATATCGATTGAGAGAGTTTAGAGAAATATATTTTCAAGTTTCTATGAAATAATGAAACCTATTGAATTCTATTTATAATAGATTTTTGAATTATTAAAGTGAATTATTAAAGTATGAATTATTAAAGTGAATTATTAAAGTATGAATTATTAAAGTGAATTATTAAAGTATGAATTATTAAAGTGAATTATTAAAGTTAAAGTAAAGTAAAAGTAAAGTAAAGGTAAAGTTAAAGTATAGTAAAAGTATAAAAACTATGTATGTATAATACGCGTATAAATATATATATAATATTAATTTAAATTGTTATATATATTTAATAAAATAAAATATAAATATCGTTATATTTATTATACTGGTTAAGTAATGTGTAGCGACCCAACCAAATCATATTTGACGGCGCCGTCTACTTAGGTCCCGTTACGTGGTCATAAGTATTTATAACAAAGTTTGACCGAAAATATGTCGCATACATTTCATAAAGGATGTTTCAATGTTTACAAAAGTAATTCCCAAGACAAGTACATAACAAAAGTTATTGTTCATATGAAACACGTGCGACATAGTTTAAAATAGCCAAAAAGACGCTCCACGTATGCAAGTATACTCGACATCACAATGAGCCATAGACACTAATTAACATACTTTTAAGTCAAGAACACAAATTTAAAGAAAAACTAGTGTTTTAGAAATGTTACCCAAATGAGATGAAGTTGGTACCAAAATGAAGAGGATGAAGAGAGGATCACGAATATGTAATTTATTTTGTTATAAGCCTCCTAGATCGAATTTAGATGATGATTGAATGAATTTGGAAATTGGGTGTGTTCTTGCTAGAGAGAAAGAGAGAGAGAGAGAGAGAGAGAGAGATGGTTGAATGGTGGTGATTGGGGTGGACTAGGTGACCTAGTCAACTAGTTTGCCCCGTGTCAATTTTAGTCCCTCGAGTTTGTAGTCGGGTGCGGAAAATACCTAAACGGAATATTTTAAAACGCGTATTAACGGGAGATGTTATAAACATATAACGGACTTTAAATTAGTATAACGGAAAAGAAAACGGAAAAAGGCGGGATGTTACATTACCTACTCCTTAAAAGAAATTTCGTCCCGAAATTTAAGTAGGCGTAGTAGTCGTTGTTTCTTCCTCGAGATCTTGCGTTTCCGAATTCACGAATAGATGAGGATACTTCCTTTGCATTTGATCTTGTCTTTCCCAAGTAAACTCGGGTCCCCTTCTGGCGTTCCAACGGACTTTAACAATCGGGATTCGGCTTTGTTTCAATGTCTTGACGGAGGTGTCCACAATTTCAACCGGTTCCTCCACGAAATGAAGTTTGTCATCAATGGTAAGCTCCTCGAGAGGAATGACGATATCGGGTTCGGCAAGACACTTTTTCAAGTTGGATACATGGAAAGTAGGATGAACGGAGCTCAATTGAGGCGGAAGATCTAAACGATAAGCAACGGTTCCAATACGCTCCAAGATTTCGAAAGGACCAATATACCGCGGATTTAGCTTCCCGCGTTTCCCAAAACGGATTACACCCTTCCAAGGTGCGACTTTTAACATTACTCGGTCACCGACTTGAAATTCAGCGAGAGGCAAGTGCTTGTCCCAAGCTTTTCCGAAATCAACCACGCAAGCTCGTAACATGTCTTCTAAGGTTTAAATTGTACGTTCGCTTTGTCCATCGGTTTGAGGATGATATGCGGTGCTCATGTCCAAACGCGTTCCCAACGCTTCTTGTAACGTATGCCAAAATCTAGAAACGAAACGACCATCTCGGTCGGAGATAATCGATAAAGGTACACCGTGTCGGGCTACAATCTCCTTAATGTATAGTCGTGCAAGTTTCTCCATTTTGTCGGTCTCTTTCATGGCGAGAAAGTGCGCGGATTTGGTGAGGCGATCGACAATGACCCAAATAGTATCATAACCGCCCGACGTTTTTGGTAGTTTGGTGATAAAATCCATCGTGATCCTTTCCCACTTCCATTGCGGGATCTCGGGTTGTTGAAGTAACCCGGACGGTCTTTGGTGTTCGGCTTTGACTTTAGCGCAAGTCAAACATTTGGCAACGTAAGTAGCGACTTCCTTTTTGATGTTCGGCCACCAATATCGTACTTTAAGGTCGTGGTACATCTTATTGGCGCCGGGATGAATCGAGTATCGCGATTTGTGGGCTTCGTCTAGGATGAGGTTTCGTAAGTCGCCATATCTAGGCACCCAAATTCTTCCGGCGTAATATCGAAGTCCGGTCTCCTTAACTTCGAATCGGGAGACGAGAATGTTTAAAAGTTCGCGTGCGATGTTGTTGTCCTTAAGAGCTTCATCTTGGGCTACCCGAATTTGGCTATTAAGGTTGGAGTGGATGGTGATATTCAAAGCTCGGACACGAAGAGGCACCGCTCTTTCCTTTCGACTTAAGGCATCGGCCACTACATTTGCCTTCCCGGGGTGGTAACGAAGCTCGCAATTATAATCGTTCAAGGTCTCAATCCACCTTCGTTGTCTCATGTTTAGTTGCTTTTGATCGAAGATATGTTGGAGACTTTTGTGATCGGTAAAGATAGTACTCTTGGTACCAAGAAGATGATGTCTCCATAGCTTAAGTGCAAAGATGACGGTACCGAGTTCAAGATCATGTGTCGTGTAGTTTCGTTCGTGGACTTTGAGTTGTCGAGAGGCATAAGCAATGACTTTCTTTCGTTGCATTAATACGCATCCATAACCGTTTTTCGAGGCATCACAATATACAACAAAATCATCATTGCCTTCGGGAAGTGACAAGATAGGAGCGGTGGTTAGCTTAGTTTTCAAGATTTGAAAAGCGGTTTCTTGTTCGGATGTCCAAACGAATTTTCGTTCCTTGTGAGTTAACGCGGTCAAAGGACGAGCGATTAGGGAGAAATCCTTGATGAATTTACGATAGTATCCGGCGAGACCCAAGAATTGACGAATTTGAGTAGGAGTAGTAGGAGTCTCCCATTTACTAATGGCTTCGATTTTTGCGGGATCGACTTTAATGCCTTGATCACTTACAACATGACCAAGAAATTGAACTTCCTTTAACCAAAATTCACACTTGGAGAACTTGGCATATAGTTGCTCTTTTCTCAAGAGCTCGAGCACGAGTCGGAGATGTTCTTTGTGTTCCTCTTCGTTTTTAGAATAGATCAAAATATCATCGATGAACACGATAACGAATTTGTCGAGGTAAGGTTTGCACACGCGGTTCATGAGATCCATGAACACCGCCGGTGCGTTAGTGAGACCGAAAGGCATGACAAGGAATTCATAACTACCATAACGAGTCCGGAAAGCGGTTTTGGAGACATCTTCCCCTTTAACCCTTAGTTGATGATAACCCGAACGGAGATCGATTTTTGAGTATACACGAGAACCTTGTAGTTGATCAAAAAGGTCATCAATGCGAGGAAGAGGATATCGGTTCTTAACCGTCAATTTGTTTAGTTCACGATAATCAATGCACATTCGTAGGGATCCGTCTTTCTTCTTGACGAACAAAATCGGAGCGCCCCATGGTGAATGGCTAGGTTGAATGAAACCACGGTCAAGTAACTCTTGGATTTGACTTTGTAATTCTTGTAATTCGGATGGAGCGAGTCTATACGGTGCACGCGCTACGGGTGCGGCTCCTGGAATAAGATCGATTTGAAATTCAACCGGTCGATGAGGTGGAAGACCCGGTAATTCGTCGGGAAATACATCGGAAAAGTCACTAACAATTGGCACATCTTCGATATGCTTTTCGTCGGCCTCGACTTTCTTAACGTGAGCAAGAATCGCGAAACAACCCTTGTGAAGTAGCTTTCGAACTTTAAGGCACGAAACGAGATTGAGTCCGGTGCAATTTTTGTCGCCATAGACAATCAATGGTTCACCATTCTCGATAGGAATTCGGATTGCGTGAAGATCGCAAAGAATGTGAGATTTATTTTTGACCATCCAATTCATACCGATTATTACATCAAAACTCCCTAATTCCATGGGTATCAAGTCAATTTCAAATTCCTTACCCAAAATGTTCAAAGTACACCCCCGGTAATATGTGTCGGCACTTAAGAGTTTTTCGTCGGCCACTTCGATGGAATAAGTAGTATCTAAAGGGTGTGGTGGAGTGCAAAGGGTAGGAGCCAAAGTCCTAGACACAAAACATTTATCGGCACCCGAATCGAATAAGCAAGTAACATAAGAGTTGTTGAGAAGAAACGTACCCGTGACTAGTTCATTGTCATCTCGGGCTTCCTCGGTGTTGATGTTAAAGGCTCGACCTCGGTTGTTGGGGTTGGCTTTCTTTTTCGGGCATTCGTTCTTATAATGGCCCGTTTGGCCACATTCGTAACAAGTGACCGTTTTTGGAGGATTGGGCCCCTTTCGAGCAACGGGGGCGGCGCTTGTGCAATTGTTGGCCCTATGACCAACACCTTGGCAACGGTGACAAACTAGTTTGTTACATTCGCCGTGATGATGCTTGTGGCATTTGTTGCAAAAAGGTAAGTTTCCGACATAACCCTTCTTGCCGTCGTTGTTGAAAGGCTTTTTGGTGAAGGTGTTGTTGTAGTAGGTTGATGGAGTGGCTTCCCATTTCCTTTTGTTGCCACCCGACTTGTCCTCGGCCTTAGGAGCCGGCACTACGATTTCGTCAACCGTTTCAATTAGTTGGCGAGCCATGTTCATAGCGGCTTGATGAGTAGTGGGTTTGGATGACATCACCCCTTGTTTGATGCTTTTTGGAAGACCGAGCATGTAGAGCTCAATCCTTTGAGATTCGGGGTTAACAAGATTAGGACACATCAAGGATAGTTCGGCGAAGCGTTGATTATAAGCTTTAAGATCGTTTCCGACCGCTTTCAAAGCTCTTAGTTCTTCCTCAAGCTTTCGGGTTTCTTCGCGCGGAAAATATTCAACAATCATCTTTTCCTTTAGATCGGCCCAAGAGAGGGCATGAGCTTCATCGGTACCCACCGATTGAACATAGGTGTTCCACCATGTTAGAGCAATTCCGGAGAAAGTGTGGGTGGAGTATTTGACCTTGTCTTGATCCCGACAACCGCTTATGCTAAAGACGGCCTCGGTTTGTTCAAACCAACGAGTAAGCACAACCGGTCCCCCGGTTCCATCATAAGTGTGAGGTTTGCACCCCATGAAAGCTTTGTAGGAGCACCCTTCGCTAGAGTTACCGGCTCCTTGGTTGTTGTTGTTATTATTGTTGTTGTTGGACGAGTGACCGGCCATGGCCGCATCCACGGCGGTGGCTATCATGCGTTGCAAAGCTTGTTCGGGAGTTTCGGGAGGGGCGCGTCGACGAGCCATTGTTCCTTCAAAACAAAAGAATACCGTTGGTTAGTATTCTAAATAATACTAACCGTGATATGGAATAAAGATAGAGAGAAAATTATCCTTGACCCGCCTTAAATTCTTTATGTCATAATGTCGGTATGTTCATATGAGTCACCGTAATATAATTTCCGGGAATTATATTACCCTAATTCATATGTGCATTCGACATTACATCATATAGTCAAGGTGGCGTGTCAATTAAATTATATAACGCAAGATTTAGATAGAATAAGAGTAGATATGAGTAGAAGAGTTAGAGTATAAATGCACAATTTGTCAAGTAATTCCTATGTCAAGTCTATATGCCAGTTGTAGTCTAGACTCACCAATGTACCCTATGACTCGGGGTTGACACCAATGAACTCTAAATCCCTACAACCAAAGCTCTGATACCACTTGTAGCGACCCGACCAAATCATATTTGACGGCGCCGTCTACTTAGGTCCCGTTACGTGGTCATAAGTATTTATAACAAAGTTTGACCGAAAATATGTCGCATACATTTCATAAAGGATGTTTCAATGTTTACAAAAGTAATTCCCAAGACAAGTACATAACAAAAGTTATTGTTCATATGAAACACGTGCGACATAGTTTAAAATAGCCAAAAAGACGCTCCACGTATGCAAGTATACTCGACATCACAATGAGCCATAGACACTAATTAACATACTTTTAAGTCAAGAACACAAATTTAAAGAAAAACTAGTGTTTTAGAAATGTTACCCAAATGAGATGAAGTTGGTACCAAAATGAAGAGGATGAAGAGAGGATCACGAATATGTAATTTATTTTGTTGTAAGCCTCCTAGATCGAATTTAGATGATGATTGAATGAATTTGGAAATTGGGTGTGTTCTTGCTAGAGAGAAAGAGAGAGAGAGAGAGAGAGAGAGAGAGAGAGAGATGGTTGAATGGTGGTGATTGGGGTGGACTAGGTGACCTAGTCAACTACTTTGCCCCGTGTCAATTTTAGTCCCTCGAGTTTGTAGTCGGGTGCGGAAAATACCTAAACGGAATATTTTAAAACGCGTATTAACGGGAGATGTTATAAACATATAACGGAGTTTAAATTAGTATAACGGAAAAGAAAACGGAAAAAGGCGGGATGTTACATAATGAGTTGTCAAAAGTGATTCTAGATATTTATAAAAGTTATATACGTTTTAATAATAAAGTTCTTTTTAAACTGAAAACATTTTTGTACGTTTGAAAATAGATTAATAGAATATTATGGAAACCAATTCTCCACTAGCTTTTGTCTAAATTTCGTAAATGACACTTTTTATTTTTATTTATAAATAGCTTTACAAATTATTCCGAATATCGTTAAGAGGAATAGATTTTCTCAAATCATAGTGGACCTCTCAACAGAGACTTGTAATCATAATTCAATGTTTCTGATAATTCAATCATTTAATATATATTTTTTAATTTCATCGATAATCATATTGAAACAAATACGTTCATATAAAGCATTATACATTTAAATACTTTGTTGACATTTTCAATTTATAACATATACACATATACATACATATTCATATATGTTCATTTAATGGTTCGTAAATCATTAGAATTTGGTCGAGGTTTAAATGAATGTATAAACATAGTTTAAAATCCATGAGATTTAACTTAACAAACATTGCTAATCGTGTCAGAATAATATAAAGATAAAGTTTAAATTTTGTCGAAAATTTCCGGGTCGTCACAAATCTTGATAAGGGGCTGCAACTTTGGACTCAAGATTACCAACAGCAATGACATCTCGCAGGTGGCCCCCTTCGAAAACGTGGCCTCTCAATGAAAGCGCCAAATGTTATGAACCTAAACTTAAAGGAAGAGCCTAGTCCAAAAGACACGTCAAATGGTTAGAAGATCTCCTTAGGCATAAATACCTTCATGTAGTTTCCTACATGATCAATGAGGGATTGTATCAGTATGTTGTTTTAGTGTATGTTGCTCAAGTAAATATAGGATATACTTAATCAGATGGTTACGATCTTTATCAATTATAATTCTCTTTAGATTCTCAGATCTAGTTCGATTTAAATTTATGTGTTTTTGGAAAAACTCAAGTAAAACTAAAATGGAGATTTAAGTAAGACAAAATTGTTCATTTCGTCCCCATGTTTTCCACATTTTGCCCGTTTCATCCATGTATTTTATTTTCTGAATTTTTCATTCTTAAAAGCATTTTAAAGTCCCAATTTCATCTCTCACCTAACGAAGGTTAACTGAGTCGGTTAAAACTATTCACAAGTGAAGCTCCACCACTTGCTGATGGGCTCAAGTTCAAGTTACACACACTTCCTGTAAGAATAAGTTGTTTCTACATCCACACTTCGTACAAATTCTTTTTCTTTTACTATTGTGAATTTATTATTTACTTGATTGAATTTAGGTAGATGCAAAGGCTATAGCAGATGGGGATACATTAACAGTCTACGTTAAGTTAGTACTGCAGATGCTCGAGAATCATCACTTGGTGAGAGAAATTACACCAAAGCAGATGCACCGCACAAGCGAATCACAAATGCAGGTTATCGGTAATCGGTTATGACTCAAATGTATGCGATAATGCTCTACTTTTTTTTTTATAGCTTTTATGAGAATTGTGCTACTTGTTGATGTTAGACGGATTGAATAGATAAGCCCAAGTACCGGATGAGGTATAATAATTAGATTTGTGGGTTGTATAAAAAGGTGACAACTTCAGTTTGATTTTATGGTAGGTAATTAATATTTTTAGTCCATAAAAAACCCATCCAAGTTTCAAAATTTTGATAGTAGGTAATTAACCAAATAAAATTACTGGTTATCTTAAATTATTGGAGTAGCTTTTATAAAACATTGACGGTTTTTTATGCCTAAAGTATCGTATAGCCCAAACACAAAATCCTGCAATATAAGCCAAAAGTCCATCATTTTCTAAAACCAATTGGTGATAGATGGATTTTCCTTTAGACTTATATACATATATTTGTTTTGTCCCACGACCTATGTGGGACTTTGGTTTTCACCCTAACAGTACATAAATTGGATCTCAAGGTCATACCTTTTTTATGCAGTTATGAGTGTATCTGTATGATATTATCTAGTATTAATTTCTGAATGAGACTACTAAATCCCAGGGAATTATTGATTATAGTTTCGGTAATTACGTCTTAGGCAAGAGTAGACATTTCATGCAGTTTCATTGATGGGTGTATTACGTGCAGGGCCGGTCCTATGAATTTTAGTGCCCTGAGCGAAAAGATTGAAATGTGCCCTCTAAATTTTAAACGATAAATTTTGAATTCTAAAGTTAAAATAAATCACTTAAAATAAAATATTTGTATGTTTTGAAGAAATGTTAAATAAATAAACCTTATAGACGCAAGATTTTTAATTATACTTGAATATAACATAAATTAATTGTTGAGTTATATTTACAATATATGAACTCAATATAATTTTTTTTTAATACTAAAGTTAAAATATATTATGTATTACTCTGTAAAATAGTTACTATAATTTAAGATAAAGAATTTAAATCAAAATTTACTATAACATTTAATCAAAATAATAATTTAATAATAATAATAATAATAATAATAAATAATAATAATAATATATGTGTTCTATACCCCATATTTATATATGTATAAATAATATTAATATATATGGAGTAATATATAATATATATTAATATCACAAAATAACAGTAATTTTTTTTAATAATAATAACAATTTGAAATAATCTTTGAAATAAATGTGGGCCCCATAATATAAGTTGTCATCTCATAATCTCAAAACTTTAACTATGTACACAATAAACGGAGTATTATTTTTTTATATTAAAAATTATATATATATATATATATATATATATATATATATATATATATATATATATATTTTTAAGACAAGAAAACAAATAGCTAGTAGGGTCCATGAACTGTGTACCATCCCTTATTCCCTTTTTTTCCTTTTATCATCTTCTTCCTGACCTTGCATTATCCATTAAAACCCAGATTCATAATTTTTATTTCTCATTCAAAAAATCAAAAAAACTGATCTTGATGCCCCTGAAAATCATGGGCCCTGAGCGGTGGAACACCTTGCACCCCCTTAGGGCCGCCCCTGATTACGTGTCACCAAAAATAGGGGAATAGATGCACCCGAAACCTTAATGCCTTACGGGAAACAGGAAAAAGATGAGTTGGTGAAGATACTTGATGGGAATCGTTTGAAAATATTGATATTTGGTGAGGATCGTTACAAGCGTTTTGTTGGGGATGTATACTCTAATGGCATCTTTGTGCAGATAATTTGGATGTTGTATATGTTGAACAATGTAAACCCCGCAAGATTATTCTAGATATTTATTATTTATTATAGTATTACAAGGAAACATATAAACTCCGATTATTCTAGATATTTATTATTTATTATAGTATTACAAGGAAACATATAAACTCTAAAACCCCTAACAGACCTAACCCTATAAACATACTTGTGCCGTATAACCTAATTATTCTCCGATAGTCCCCGCAGCCCAAATGACGAAATCACAAAAGTTTAGACTACACTAAATATTAATTAAATAGATAAATAAAAGATATAACGGTTTTTCTTTTATTTGTTGCACCGAATAGACTGATATTCGCTGATGTAGTTGAGTACGTACTTCTTTCCCATAACATTATTTTTTTTATGCTGTGACTTGCTTTGCCTAAGGATTGAGTGGGCCAACTAATCTAAACCCTAGTCTAATAGTATAGACATAGTGACAATGTAGTGACATCTACCTACAAATGAAGAATGAGCCAATAGCCTAGTGGTGAATGACTCACTCTCCCTTAGGGGAGGTGAGGGTTCGATTCCCACTAGGTGAGGATTTTCCAATTAATTGGATCAAAAACCATTCTTACCGGGCCCAAATGATCCCTTGGTCCCACGCATGCGAAGATTGAAACAATGACAATGCATGTTCGTTTATCGGGCCTGGCATGCTATGGGGAAATGGGTGATGGTGTTTCGCCTGGCTCCAGTGGGCTACCGGGGACCGCTGGATGGGTTGACAAAGTCAACACAGGGCTAACATGTCCATGCCGATACACATGTTTTGAAACAATCTACCTACAAATGTAATCCAACTAATTTGTGATTCCTTAAATTTTCACAGGAATCAATGTTAAATAAAGGACTTGCATGGCACTACACTGCCTATGATAAACTGTCGAAACTAGACAAGGTGATTGATAAATGTATTACTTTTATTGATATGATTTTGGTAAGAACAATCTTTTGTTGCTGAAAATGTGTGATATCGTTCGATCATAGTGGGAGAAAGTTGTGAGAGCCAAGAGAATTGGGTTGTGGGCTTCATCAAATCCTGAAATGCCATACGCATGGAGGAAGAATCGGCGTGGGCATAGATAGCTGCAACGCTTGCAAAGGATACACGAGACTTTTGGGTTCTACTAAATGTCAAAAGTTTGTGGAGTACCTTTATCTTTTATTTCAACTTTTAAATTTATAATATCTTAATTTACGTTTTACTTTCAACACCCTAACGAGCAACAAAACCTGATCAGATGCAATATAGTATTTAGTAAGTTAAGGTTCGTCCCAAGAGAACGGGTGAATTCAAAGATATAAGTTTTAGTATAAGATTTGATTGTGTTGATTAACAAAATAAGAAACAAATAACTTGCAAGTAAATAAATTAAAGGAATAAACAATATTAAACGAAACACGTGCTTGAACGTTTTACACCTTGTTCACAGTTGCATTTATTTAAGATTAAGCTTTACGCGGATTGATGATGACCTAAGAATATCTAATCCAAGACTAGTTGATCAGGTTAATCCTAGAGTAGACGTTTAGATTTATTGCATGCTTAAGACCTGATAGATGGTTTAATATGATTAATCAAACCCTGATTATAATACTAGCTATAACTCTCACCTTTATAATAATCTGATTTTTCGATGTATTAAAGTTTACCCAGTTCAATCCTAGTGATGTTCTAGTTAAAACTTAATAGTGATTGTTCTATTAAAACCAAAATATCTAAACAATGGTAATTTAATCAAATTCAAGACATAACAGTTAATCCAGAATTTCTGTCAAAACAATATTTTTATAATAAGTGGATGAAGCCGGTGGTTTAGACAACGAAGCCGACGGCTTCGTTGATTGTTTTGAAAACTATTTTAATTCATCTGAGTTTAATTCGCAATAAAACTGTATTTTTATTTGATGAAGCAAGCGGCTCTGGTATATGAAGTCAGCGGCTTCGTACCCCAGATGCGTTTTTCTGATTAGTTTCATTCGATTCAACTGTTTATGCAACGTTCACAAGGTGTTACATTAGTTCAAGCACATGTTATGGCTACTAGCCCAAAACTAAAGTAAAGGCAATAAATAAAAGATAAGAAAGATTAAAATAACTCATACCGACACAAAGTAATTGAAAGCAAAGATTGATTAAATAACTTGAATGTTGATAAAAGGTAAAAACCCTAAGAAATTCGTAACTTTGTATCTGAATGCAGAATATAAAAACTGACATCTAAAAACTGAACCCAGCACCTTAATTTATAGGATTTAGTAACCGCCACACCAAGCTGACGGCTTCACAATAACTTGGAGTAGGGCCTACGTAAAACGTGTACTTAACGAATACGTTCACATATTCTGTAGATCTTAGCCGACAGCTTCAGTGTAAAGCCGTCGACTTATTTGCTTCCGAATCAAGGTGAGAATAATTTCCAGTTTTATCTGAATTTGGCCAGCAAGGAGGGATGAACGTGTGAATCAAGCCGACAACTTCAATGTAAAGCCGTCGGCTTGGTCTCCTTCTTCTTAGTCACCAAGTTCTTCAAAATCTGAGTTAAGTTATGGAATTTTTTGGAATATTGTGGGGAAGCCGGCGGCTTTCTTGCCATCATGCTGGCGGCTTCATGCTGAATCTTCATTTTTCCTTTGTTTTTGTCATGTTTTTGCTTCTTTTCGACAATTGTTACCTGAAACTCAAATTACTCATTTTAAGTATAATTTCAACACTTTTAAGATCATAAACAACTAAAAATGATGTAAATATGGGGCATCAAAATAAGTATAATTCGAGAGATATCAAATACCCCACACTTAAGCTTTTACTTGTCCTCAAGTAAACTATAAATAAATTTTGTATTAACATTTCCAACATTCATCAACTTTTAGAGCCTTTTTCATTTCGTATCAAAAAGAAACATAATAGATGGGTAACATAACACGGAGTTGGTTTCATAGGTAGTCATGACACGGATAAAATTGGTGTAAAAGTGGAAGCAAAATGCAAAGTCAAAAAGATGTCTAATCAATTTAAGGTTAGTTATTATTATAAGAACTAGTCCAAATCAGACCAAGCAGTACAAGTAGTTCTAATGTAGAATTAAATCAGATTTATAGAACAGTTGGTTATCATTAGACTCTTTTATTTTCTAATTAGAGCTTTTATAAGTGTGTGGTTCTCATTGGAACTCTTTTCTCTCGCTCTCATCACTCTTATTGGCCTTCATTGGGCTCTTTTACTTTTCAAGTTCTTTTACTTTCACGCTTAATTAGCACTTAGCTTCACATTTGGCCCCTATTGGGACTCTTTTGCTGCCTCAGTAGTCCATGTTTATTAATCCATATGGTAGTTGTGATAAGTTTGCAATCGTTTCACAATATTTGGCGTTTACTTCATATCTTAAACAAGTAGTCCGATCTAGAAGTTGAGAGAAGTTCTATTAGCTTTAAGATTAGGTTAGTGAAAAAACATAAGTTTGACTAAGAATTTATACTTCCAAAAATATAGGGTTAGGAATGGTAATTTGGTTTAATATGGGTTTTCTAAAGGCTAAGGTTTCTAATGGTAACTAATTAAAATTTTGTTAGAACTCTATATATTTGAATATGTATTCCAGTGCTAACGACCTGGGTACTGGTTTATCAATGTTTAAAAATTAAAAATGGCTAAAAATTTATAAATCCTAAATGTTTCTTTATCATTTACATAAGGTTTCTCCTTTTATATAAGTGAAATGCTGGAAAAAAATTAATTGCACCATTTTTGCACTTGTTTTATGATATTGAGCGTATAATAATTTTAAATGAAGGTAAATATTTTAATATCTCCCACCCCACACTTAGAAAGTTGCAATGTTCTCATTGCATATAAACTTAAACGGAGAACATAATTATAAGAGATAAATAAAAGAGAGTCTCCCCTTTTCGAGCTTATAATATAGTCGGGAAGCATCTTTAGTTGCTTCAATAGTCGTCTTCCTCCGATTCATCACAATCATCATCATATACTTGTAACAAAAAATAAATCATAATAGCACAAATATAATAATCCTAATAAGTTCCATGCATAAAATAATAAAATCATAAATGTAGTTATTACAGACCATTAGTACGAATCATCAAAATAACAACAATAATAATAATGTCTGAAATAAAGATAAGATAACATAAATCATCACGGGAACATATTGTCTGCCTCCTCCTCTTCCTCATCTGCTCTGATCTGGGCCAAGGCATAAGCGCGGTCGTAGCGAGCTGGTGAAAATGCAACATCTGAAGAATAAGGCGGTGGCGGCTCATAATAGGTAGGGTCGAAGGACTCAGTGCTAGGGTAATGATCATAGAACCTCTCATCATTATGGACACCCCACTGCACCGAGTAATCTATGCGTCCAAGCTCATACCTAGTCTCCCTCCTATGCTCATCAAACACATCCCTATTCGCTTGGCGCTTAGCCATCAATTCAGTATACTGACTCTCCATCATATCCTTCATCCCACCCTGATTAGTGTACAGGCCAGTCATCATCTCAATCACCCGATCCAAATCATCCGAATCACCACGACCACGACCTCTACGACCATCCCTAGTACGACTGCTCGAAGCCTCAGCATGCGGCGCATTCTGTTGGTGTGCAGCCTGCATTAACTGACCCACGGGCTGAACAAATGGGGCAAAAGTCTCATTCAGCCCACGCATAACAATGTTCCCATTCAACCAAATCCTCCCATTAACCTGCCCAATCTCACCACTAAGAGTACTAAAACCAACAACCTGAATCCCTCACCACTGAACAATACATGTCACAAAATGACAACCACAAACATTACTCACCTGCTTCCTACCCCTAGCTCCATCACTCAAATAATCAGCCACACAATAAGGAATGTTAACCGGCTACCGGTTAAACATCTGCGACAAATACCAACAATCCGGCTGAGTAATCTTCTCAGTATTTTTCTTCCTCAAGGAGATAGTGTGAGAGAGAAGGGCCTGAAAGCATCGCATATAAGGAAAAGCAATGTGCTTGCGCCTAATATCAGTACCAAGAAAATCAAGATCAGGAAGACTAAAATGTCTCCAAGCAGCATTATAATCGAACGTATCCTGATTAAGGCCCGGATGGCCCTGCCTAGCAGTAGTAGACAGAAAATCCTCAAACCAAGTAGCACGTGCATAATTCCCATAAATAACCAACGCCTGAGCTATATCAACCAAACTCATCGACTGCCGACGATCGCCCAGTCGGGATCGAAAGAAGGAAACATCCATCACACTTTGACAATGACGGGAACAAGCAGTTGTAGCTAATAACTCATCAGTAAGGACAGGAACAATTGGCCTACTCAAATTAAACAAACTAAATCACTTCTCCATAACAACGGGCATTGTCCCACCATTAGCCAACGGAACCAAATACTCAGTACGCATAATTTCATGAAAGTGATTCAACAACCTAGCAAAGTTCAAAGCCGACCAATCTATCACATAAGGTGCCAAAATAGTTTGACATAACATCCTCTTAAGTCTAACAGCCATGATACAAAACCTAGGATCGTCTTGAGGAAACCTTAACCATTCGTACAATGAAGCCCAGTTAATATGAACTTCAGCATGCTCTAGTTCCTGTCTATTTCTAACTCTCTGTTTTAACACAATTGAACAAATGTTAAAAATAAAAATAAGCAGATTATATTTTAGTGTTCAAGCCGGCGGCTTCAATTGACCATGTCGGCGGCTTCGTTACCTGTTAATTTTTTTAGTTTTTCCAATCTGTTTTAATCAGTTTAACAACAAAATTAATTTTGCTCGTGGTAAATAAAGATGAAACCGGCGGCTTAGGGTACAAAGTCGGCGACTTCATATGCTTTTTAATTAATTATTTAGATTTATGGTTAAGTAATACTACATTTGGAATAATTATTCTAAACAGGGATTTCTAAGCAATTAGTTCTAATGTAGAATTAAATCAGATTTATAGAACAGTTGGTTATCATTAGACTCTTTTATTTTCTAACTAGAGCTTTTATAAGTGTGTGGTTCTCAATGGAACTCTTTTCTCTCACTCTCATCACTCTTATTGGCCTTCATTGGGCTCTTTTACTTTTCAAGTTCTTTTACTTTCACGCTTAATTAGCACTTAGCTTCACATTTGGCAATTTTTTTCTAAGTTGGCCCCCATTGGGACTCTTTTGCTGCCTCAGTAGTCCATGTTTATTAATCCATATGGTAGTTGTTATAAGTTTGCAATCGTTTCACAATATTTGGCATTTACTTCATATCTTAAACAAGTAGTCCGATCTCGAAGTTGAGAGTAGTTCTATTAGCTTTAAGATTAGGTTAGTGAAAAAACATAAGTTTGACTAAGAATTTATACTTCCAAAAATATAGGGTTAGGAATGGTAATTTGGTTTAATATGGGTTTTCTAAAGGCTAAGGTTTCTAATGGTAACTAATTAAAATTTTGTTAGAACTCTATATATTTGGATATGTATTCCAGTGCTAACGACCTGGATACTGGTTTATCAATGTGTAAAAATTAAAAATGGCTAAAAATTTGTAAATCCTAAATGTTTCTTTATCATTTACATAAGGTTTCTCCTTTTATATAAGTGAAATGTTGAAAAAAAAATTAATTGCACCATTTTTGCACTTGTTTTATGATATTGAGCGTATAATAATTTTAAATGAAGGTAAATATTTTAATATCTCCCACCCCACACTTAGAAAGTTGCAATGTTCTCATTGCATATAAACTTAAATGGAGAACATAATTATAAGAGATAAATAAAAGAGAGTCTCCCCTTTTTGAGCTTATAATATAGTCGGGAAGCATCTTTAGTTACTTCAATAGTCGTCTTCCTCCGATTCATCACAATCATCATCATATACTTGTAACAAAAAATAAATCATAATAGCACAAATATAATAATCCTAATAAGTTCCATGCATAAAATAATAAAATCATAAATGTAGTTATTACAGACCATTAGTACTAATCACCAAAATAACAATAATAATAATAATGTCTGATAATAATAATGTCTGAAATAAAGATAAGATAACATAAATCATCACGGGAACATATTGTCTGCCTCCTCCTCTTCCTCATCTGCTCTGATATGGGCCAAGGCATAAGCGCGGTCGTAGCGAGCTGGTGAAAATGCAACATCTGAAGAATAAAGCGGTGGCGGCTCATAATGGGTAGGGTCAAAGGACTCAGTGCTAGGGTAATGATCATAGAACCTCTCATCATTATGGACACCCCACTGCACCGAGTAATCTATGCGTCCAAGCTCATACCTAGTCTCCCTCATATGCTCATCAAACACATCCCTATTCGCTTGGCGCTTAGCCATCAATTTAGTATACTGACTCTCCATCATATCCTTCATCCCACCCTGATTAGTGTACATGCCAGTCATCATCTCAATCACCCGATCCAAATCATCCGAATCACCACGACCATGACCTCTACGACCATCCCTAGTACGACTGCTCGAAGCCTCAGCATGCGGCGCATTATGTTGGTGTGCAGCCTGCATTAACTGACCCACAGGCTGAACAAATGGGACAAAAGTCTCATTCGACCCACGCATAACAATGTTCTCATTCAACCAAATCCTCCCATTAACCTGCCCAATCTCACCACTAAGAGTACTAAAACCAGCAACCTGAATCCCTCACCACTGAACAATACATGTCACAAAATGACAACCACAAACATTACTCGCCTGCTTCCTACCCCTAGCTCCATCACTCAAATAATCAGCCACACAATAAGGAATGTTAACCGGCTGCCGGTTAAACATCTGCGACAAATACCAACAATCCGGCTGAGTAATCTTCTCAGTATTTTTATTCCTCAAGGAGATAGTGTGAGAGAGAAGGGCCTGAAAGCATCGCATATAAGGAAAAGCAATGTGCTTGCCCCTAATATCAGTACCAAGAAAATCAAGATCAGGAAGACTAAACTGTCTCCAAGCAGCATTATAATCGAACGTATCCTGATTAAGGCCCGGATGGCCCTGCCTAGCAGTAGTAGACAGAGAATCCTCAAACCAAGTAGCACATGCATAATCCCCATAAATACCCAACGCCTGAGCTATATCAACCATACTCATCGACTGCCGACGATTGCCCAGTCGGGACCGAAAGAAGGAAACATCCATCACACTTTGACAATGACGGGAACAAGCAGTTGTAGCTAATAACTCATCAATAAGAACATGAACAATCGGCCTGCTAAAATTTGTCATAACCCGAACTTAACCATAAGGACGAATACAATAACATATGATTTCATCACGAGGTATTGACCTCTATATGCGACATTTTTCAAAAACTGCATTCGTTTTTACAATACAAACCATAGCTTTTATTACAAATACAAGGTTTAAACAACTTAATAATGATTATCGTTTAGCGATAATCTTAGACTTACAAACTTTACATGTGATAATAACAATATGACTTCCAACATATCTTACATTACAAATCCTCCGATATGCAGTTTTATTTTTGACACAAATATGCATACTCAAGATCTTGCTTAAATTCAACATGCTGCAGCGGAAACTTTTTGTTATCACCTGAGAATAAACACGCTTAAAACGTCAACATAAAGTTGGTGAGATATAGGTTTAATGCCGGCAGCGTTATAAATATAGACCACAAGATTTCATATATAAACGTTTTAATAAAAATATTCTAAGTTGTTGAGCACTTGATAACCATACTTAACATTTAATCAACGTCGCATATTCCCTTTATTATGAAATCTTACTACACCGTACCAAGTGTAGTCACCGAAACGAAGTACTGTGCAACCGTTGAATACTGGTCGTCCAGTCCGGTTGGGGTTGTCAGGCCCGATAGATCTATCAACAGGATTCGAGTTTACAATACCTCATGTAAATAATAGTTACCAAGTTACAGGGAAGTATGCCAGTGGTACAACTCAACGTAGAATATATGTTTTTAATCACTTGTGTCCATAATGTAAATCATAAAATGCATGTATTCTCATCCCGAAATATTTAGAGTTTAAAAGTGGGACTATATACTCACTTTTGCCTTGAAGGTATTTATCACGACTTGGTCTCCGATAGATATCACGAACCTAACCATATATATAATATATCAACATATTTTCTTTTTAAGTAATCGTTACATATATATATATATATATATATATATATATATATATATATATATATATATATATATATATATATATATATATTAAAATATTAAAAGTATTAAAAGTATATATATATATATATATATATATATATATATATATATATATATATATATATATATATATACTTTTAATACTTTTAATATTTTCTTAGTCCGTAGTTAGCAGTCCGACGTTAGTGGTCCACAATTAGTTGCTTAAATAAAATAAATAAAGACCCCATCGTATTCATATTGATCAGAATTAATCTCGACCCATGGTACCATGTTGTCAAGTGACGTGTTGCGTACATAAAGTACCGTGTTGTCAAATGACGTGTTGCGTACAATCATGAGGTCTTATGATTAATCTTCTCGTGTTGTTTACGGGTGGTCCTGAAATATATAAAATCAAATCATAAGTAAATATATATGAAATATCATATTAATTAGAAAATATATGATTAATTTAATTTTTCTCCAAATATTTTCGTAGCTAAACTAGCTTCGGATACCCGATCTTGTTTTAGTCGTAGTTTCCTCATTACAACTCCGTTTTTGTTGGTTCAACTTGCCACTTCCTTGGATCGAATCAAATTTTAAGAATATGAACTGAAAATACCTTAGGTTGTATTCGAAATCACAGGTTATAGGTCAAACTTTGGTGAAACTTATGAAAGTGATCATTTTCCATCATAAAAACAACATTTAATGATCATTTTTCTAAAAATACTTACACTTTGAGTTAAACCATGAAATTTTTATGTGTTAACATATTCATAAGAAATATCATTTTTCCAGAACATAAACTTCCAATTCAAAGTTCAAGATAGTTTTTAATTATCCAACCCAAAACAGTCCCCTATTGCACTCCGACGACGTAGATTCAGTTTTTAAGATGTTCTTTGTAAAACCAAGTTATATCTTGTTAAGTTAGCATATCATTATGATATATTACAGGTCTTGAAGTGTTTTAAAAGTTAAGTTAGAAGGATCTATTTAGTTTGCAAACAAGTTTGAAATCATTCAAACTATGTTCTTGTTGTTAAAATTTTACAACACAAAATAAGATAGCTATATAAATATGAATCGAATAAGGTTATGAACAAGGTTACTACCTCAAGTTACTTGAACAAAGTTGCTGTAAAAGATGAGTAAAATCCTAGAACCAAAAGAGTGGTGGAGTTGGATCAAAAGGTTGGAAGTAAACTTGTTTACTTGGAAGGATTATTGAAGTGTTCTTGGAAGGTTTTTCTTATGAAGATTAAGGCTTGTTTTTGAAGCTAGATCTTCATGGTAACTTGCTGAATTGTTGAAGGTGTTTAAGGGTTATGGAAGTGTGTGTTTTTAGCTAAGAAATGAAGATAAAAATTGAATCAAAATGAGGGTATTTGTAGCCATAAATGGCGTTTTCCATGGGGAGACAAAAACAAAATTTCATTTGTTATTTTGCTAGATATTTTTGATAATTGTCAAAAGCTAAATCCTCACATGTTCCTTAACTGATTAGATCTAATTATTGGTGTATTTTTATGGGTATATACCAATAGTAAATACGTATAGAAGACGGGTATGATACGGGTACATATACCCTAGGTATACGTATAGAAATCTTGAGGAAACGGAACGAGAATTCAAATATAGCTATCTTTTGTGAATATACTTATATTGTTTTATGTATTTAAGTCCTTAAAAAGTGATTAAATACATTATATATACGATACATGTATAAGCATTATAGGTTATAAGTATATATATCAAAGAATGTTACGTATAGTTATCGTTTTGAAAACTTAAGTTAGTAGTTTCAAAATATACTTATAACTCATTGTCATTAGTACACAATGAGATGTTAAACCATCCTTAGACCATGTTAAATATATATAAATACATATATATACACAAAAGTATAATTATCGTATGTTATATAGTTCGTGATATCATCGGTCAAATTGGACGGTTAAACGTTGTGTAAAACTCTTTTCAAAAACACAAGGCTCAACAATTTGGTTTGCTTATTATGTTGGTAAGGTTTAATTTATGTAAATATTAATCTCATAAGTATAAAATGATCGGAAAAATCCGGGTCGTTACAGTACCTACCCGTTAAATAAATTTCGTCCCGAAATTTTAAAGTTGTACCTATTTTGCGTTCTCGGGAAACAAATGCGGGTACTTTTGTTTCATCTGATCCTCTTGTTCCCAAGTAAACTCGGGACCTCTTCGAGCAATCCAACGAACCTTAATGGTTGGTATGTTGCTCTGCTTGAGTTGTTTAACTTCACGGTCCATGATTTCGATTGGTTCTTCTATGAATTGTAATTTCTCGTCGACTTGGATTTCTTCAAGAGGAATGGTGAGGTCTTCCTTTGCAAGACACTTCTTAAGGTTTGATACGTGAAATGTATTATGTACTCCGGCTAGTTGTTGTGGTAACTCGAGTTGATAAGCTACCGGTCCAATGCGTTCGATGATCTTGAACGGGCCTACATACCTTGGGTTCAGTTTACCCCTTTTACCGAAACGTATTACACCTTTCCAAGGTGACACCTTTAGCATAACCATGTCACTGATCTGAAACTCTAATGGTTTCCTTTGGACATCGGCGTAGCTCTTTTGGCGACTACGGGCTATTTTCAATCTCTCCTTGATTTGTACTATCTTCTCAGTCGTTTCGTGTATGATCTCGGGACCAGTTAATTGTCGATCTCCTACTTCATTCCAACAGATAGGGGATCTACACTTCCTTCCATATAATGCTTCGAATGGTGCAGCTTTAATGCTCGCATGATAACTGTTATTATACGAGAATTCTGCTAATGGTAGATATTTATCCCATCCGTTTCCAAAATCGATCACATATGCCCTGAGCATGTCTTCAAGAGTCTGAATTGTTCTTTCACTCTGCCCGTCAGTTTGTGGATGATATGCGATGCTCATATCCAAACGAGTTCCCAGTGCCTCCTGTAGTGATTGCCAGAACTTTGATGTAAATCTACTATCACGATCAGATATAATGGAAATAGGTATTCCATGCCTTGAAACAATTTCCTTTATATACAATCGTAATAGTTTCTCCATTCTATCCGTTTCCTTTATAGGCAAGAAATGTGCAGATTTGGTGAGACGATCAACTAATACCCAAATGGTGTCATAACCCCAAGCAGTCTTAGGTAACTTTGTGATGAAATCCATCGTAATACCATCCCATTTCCATTCTGGGATTTCTGGTTGTTGAAGTAACCCTGACGGATTCTGGTGTTCTGCTTTGACTTTGGAACAAGTTAAACATTCCCCAACATATGTTGCAACATCTGTCTTTAAATTAGGCCACCAATAATGCGTCTTAAGATCTTGATACATCTTTCCAACTCCAGGATGTATCGAGTATCTTGTCTTATGTACCTCATTCAATATCAACTTCCTTAATCCACCCAACTTCGGTACCCAAATACGGTTTGCAAAATATCGAATTCCATCTTCCCGTATAACGAGTTGCTTCTCATACTTTTTCATTATTTCATTTCCTATGTTTTCTTTAGTAAGGGCTTCTCGTTGAGCCTCTTTGATTTGTGAGTTGAGATTCATGCGAATTTTTATGTTCATCGCTCGTACTCGAATTGGTTCCCGTTCCTTTCTGCTTTAAGCGTCGGCCACTACGTTCGCTTTCCCGGGATGATAGCGAATTTCACAATCATAGTCGTTTATCAGCTCGACCCACCTACGTTGCCTAATGTTCAGCTGTTTCTGATCGAAGATATGTTGAAGGCTTTTATGATCGGTAAACACAGTGCATTTAACCCCATATAAATAGTGTCTCCATATCTTCAATACAAACACTACTGCTCCCAGTTCTAGATCATGCGTCGTGTAATTCCGCTCGTGAATCTTCAATTGACGAGATGCGTATGCAATAACTTTCTTTCGTTGCATAAGGACGCAATCAAAACCTTGTCGCGAAGCGTCACAATATATCTTAAAATCATCGTTCCCTTCAGGTAACGATAAAATAGGCGCCGTAGTCAACTTCTTCTTCAGTAATTGAAATGCACTATCCTGCTCAGAAGTCCATTCGTACTTCTTTCCTCTTTGTGTTAAGGCTGTTAATGGTTTAGCTATTCGGGAAAAATCTTGAATAAACCTTCTATAATAACCAGCTAAACCCAAAAATTGGCGTATCTGCATTGGTGTCTTAGGAGTCTCCCATTTTTCAATGGCCTCAATTTTAGCTGGATCAACCTGAATTCCTTTGCTACTAACAACGTGGCCAAGAAATTGCACTTCTTTCAACCAAAATGCACACATAGAAAATTTGGCGTATAACTGTTCTTTTCTTAACAATTCTAATACCAACCTTAAATGCTGCTCATGCTCTTGCTCACTCTTGGAATAGATAAGAATATCGTCAATGAAAACGATAACAAACTTATCTAAATACGGACTACAAACTCGATTCATGAGGTCCATGAATACAGCTGGCGCATTAGTCAACCCAAACGGCATAACCAAAAATTCGTAATGACCGTAGCGTGTCTGAAAAGCAGTTTTTGGAATGTCTTCTTCCTTAACACGTAGTTGATGATAGCCCGACCTTAGGTCGATTTTCGAGTAAACACATGATCCTTGCAATTGATCAAATAAGTCATCAATTCTCGGTAGTGGATACCGATTCTTGATAGTTAACTTATTTAATTCACGATAATCTATACACATTCGGAAAGATCCGTCTTTCTTCTTGACGAATAAAATCGGAGCTCCCCACGGTGAAGTACTTGGTCGTATGAATCCACGGTCCAGTAATTCTTTTAACTGACTCTGAAGTTCTTTTAACTCGGACGGTGCAAGTCTATATGGAGCACGGCCAACCGGTGCAACTCCTGGTACAAGATCTATTTGAAATTCTACAGATCTAAATGGAGGTAATCCCGGCAACTCTTCCAGAAATACTTCAGGAAAATCTCTTGCCACAGGCACGTCATTGATGCTCTTCACTTTTTCCTTTGTTTCGACCTTATTAACATGTGCTAAGATAGCATAGCACCCTTTCTTCAAGCACTTTTGAGCTTTAAAACAACTAATGAGTTTTAGCTTTAAGTTACCTTTCTCTCCATAAATCATTACTGGCGTTTTATCCTTACGAGGAATGCGAATTGCCTTCTTGGCGCACACAACTTCAGCTCCTATTTTGGACATCCAATCCATGCCGACTATTACATCAAAACTTCCTAATTCTACGGGTATCAAATCAATCTTAAATGTTTCTCCGGCTAAATTTATTTTACAATCACGGCAAATTTTATCGGCTTTAATTAGTTTACCATTAGCTAACTCAATCATGTACTTAGCATCTAGAGGTAATGATGAACAATTCAATTTAGCGTGAAAGTCTCTACACACGTAACTTCTATCAGCACCAGTATCAAATATAATAGATGCGGATAAGTTATTAATGGTAAACGTACCCGTAACAAGCTCCGGGTCTTCATACGCCTCTCTAGCATTAATAACAAATGCTCTTCCACGTGCAGATCCGTTATTCTTCTCTGGATTCAGGCACTGACTCTTATAATGACCCTGTTTCCCACACCCATAACAAGTAACAGTGGCCAAGGTAGTTCTATTTTCATTGGTGGCAGGAGTTTTGGTACCGTTTGTGTTTGTAGCGGGAACCCTACAATCTTCAGCAAGATGACCTTTTCGATTACAATTGTTGCACACCACATTACAATAACCAGAGTGATGTTTGAGGCATCTGTTACATAAAGGATTTCGTCCCTTGTAACCTGAGTTCGAACCGCTACCCACACCTTGCGTGGTTTCTTGTTTCTTGTTGGATTGTTGATGATTACCTTCCCACTTTCTTTTGTTTCCCGATGTCTTGACATCGGGGTTCTTATCCAGAATAATCTGGTCCATCAACTCGTTTGCCATGGTGATAGCTTCATGAATAGTCTTGGGTTTGGATGCTGTAACATTTGCCTTGACCTTTTTAGGCAAACCGTCTTTGTACAGTTCAATCTTTCGTTCTTCGGTTGGTACCAATTCGGGACATAGCAAAGCTAATTCCATGAATCGCTGGTTGTAGTTGGTGAGTTCTGTACCAACAACTTTCAGGCTTCGTAATTCAGCTTCCAACTTCCTAACCTCGTTCCTTGGACAATATTCGTTGATTAGCATTGTTTTGAATTCTTTCCAGGGAGTATCATAAGCTACATCTCCTCCTACGGCCTTCACATAGTTTTTCCACCACGTGAGTGCACTATCTTGTAAGGTGCACGATACATACTTGGTCATGTCCTTCTCAATACAACCACTGATTTTAAACACAGACTCAATCTTTTCGATCCACCGGGTTAAACCGACCGGTCCTTCTGTTCCACTGAATGATGAGGGCTTGCAACCTTGAAAAGTTTTGTAAGTGCATCCCACACGAGGATTTGGGTTAACTGCAGCACCTCTTGCAGCCTCAACCCATAACATTCTGTCGTTCACTCACTGATTGATGAGTTCCTGGATTTCTTGTTCCGTCATTCGGTTCAATCGCGCCATAATCTTCAATAAGAATGAAAAAAATAATTATTCACATGGAATATTTTAGATGTAGTATGTATTTACTGTGATGCCCCGTACAAAACCATCGTGTACGAATCATCAACAACAGGATCATTACAAGGTTAAGTACTATATGCTGTAATTAAAGAAGTTGCATTCACGATAAAAAAGGTGATGTCATAACCGACATCAAATGTTTTACATTTCAAAAGCATGCTTCACTAAGTAGAAGCAAATAATAAGTGTATGTGACCACAATGGTCGTTACAAGTCATAGTTCAAAAGTACTAAAGTTTGAATGCAAGGTAAAGTAGTTCATGAAATGACAACTCTAAGCAGCGGGTGTCTACAGCACGACTAGTACACAGCGGAAGCTAACCTCAAGCACCTGAGAAAAACATGCTTTAAAACGTCAACACAAAGGTTGGTGAGCTATAGTTTAAGTATAACAGTATGTAAGGTAGGCCACGAGATTTCAGTGCTACAAAGAGCGTTTCAAAACAGTATGATAAAGTATATGTTAACCGTAGGCACTTGGTAACTAACTTAACGTTTATACCCCCTAAAAGTACACTTGGCAAGTACGTATGTCTATGAAGTATTAAACACTCGTTAAATGCTAGCGCTACTAGCCCGAGTGGGGATGTCAAACCCTATGGATCCATATCTAAGATTCGCGTTCACGGTTCAAAAACCAATGATTAAACGTTACCGAGCTAAAGGGAATGTTTATGCCGTTGTATAACCCACACATATATAAGTTTAAGTACTCGTGCCTAGTATGTAAAACATAAAATCCGTATGTATTCTTAGTTCCCAAAATAAGTTAAAGTAAAAAGGGAATGCTATAACTCACAATGATAATGTAGTCGTAAAGTCGGTTCGGAAAAGGTGTGCAAGTAATCGGTCCGAAGGTCCTCAACCTAAGGCAAATAGTACTAAGTCAGTAATTTGTCTTAATAGGTTTAAAATTATGTAAATAAGGTCTTAAGGGTCATCATCATTCATCATTTAACAAAAGGTGTAAAGTAGGTTTCGTTCATGAAAGTAGTTTAAAACAAAGACTGACTTCAGTCAGTCACCATGACCTCTACCCTTACTGAATTAAGGTGAGACCAGTGGCCATGGCTCCGTCTATGAGTCCTTTAAGTGTGTTAAAATTTACAGAAGCAAACTCATCTTCGTTTAACCATGGTGACGGTTTAAGTGCGAGTAGGTCTGAAATTTCTGCACAACATTAAAAGGACCTAGTGACGATCGGAGGGCCATAAATCCTAAACCGTAACTTGGATTAAGATGAGTCCTATATGAAAAGTTATCTACTCAAAAAGATCTATTTGAAAATAATAACCACAACAGCCCAGGTCTACTGGCCTGTTACAGAATCAGCAAAACAGTAGGTATAAGACAGAAAGCAGTAAAATATGGGTTCCGGTGCTCGATGCTTATCACGATTCTCATCCTTGATGCATATAGCTTCAAGTGTACAACTCATTGATGTGTTTGCATCATTTTCACCAAGATTTGACCATCATAACCCAAGTGCGAGTCTAAGACATGAAGCACAACTCACTTAAGTGTTGCAAGTGTTTTGATGAACCAAAGTTACATCAAAGTCTTAGATTTAACACATACATGAAATGTAAAAGTAATGTAGAACTATAAACTTGAAAATAAACTACTAATCAAGATCTTAAAATGTAGAACATAGTTCTTAGTTAGATCTTGAAGATCCAAGACTCAAAAGTCTAGATCTAAAGTTATTAAGTTAAATCTTAAGGATTAATACTTGTATCTTTACTTTAGTGAAACCATAAGTTACAAAACTTAGATTATCAACTAGTAAAGTGTATAAATGAAATAACAAACTAATTTAAACAAGTTAATGAGTTCATGGGTTGCATACTTTAAAGATTCAAGCCTAAGCTTGACCTTTAAGGAAAGTAAACTTTAAAGTTTATTTCATGAATCACAAGTATGCTTTCAACACATGAACTTTGATCTTTTGAAACAATAATTGTAGAATCATAAACTAGTAGGTTTATGTTCTTGTGTTCTTGAAAAATACAAGATATTATGGAGAATCAAACTAAAGAGTTTGATTCTTAAACATGTAAGTAAATAACTAATCAACTACAAGTAAGTAAGCTAGAACAAGATCAAGTAACAATTTAACAACAAAGAATGATGATGAAGATGATTGGGATTTGGTTTTAGCAAAGAAAAAGAGAAAGGAAAAACTCAAGTTACTTACAAGAACTAGAGAGAAAAAGAGAGGAAAGGTTGAGAGAAAAATGAGAGATAAGTGTGTGTTTTGAAAATGAGAGAAAATCAAGTGATGAAGTGATGAAAAATGAAATCAAAACACTCCATATGGGAGCCTAGGCTCACGATTTCAGCAGCCACAAAAGGGGAGGGCTTGGTTCCTTTGGTCACTAGTAGGTAAAGCTTCAAAAGTTGGACAAAAGATGGGGTTTCATGGGGATAACAAGTTAACTAGATTCCAAGTGAACCAACTAGCTAGTTATGTCACTAAATGATACTTACACTTTGAAAGACATGGGCTAAGTAGTTCACTTAAAAGGTAGGGTGGGCTTATAAGCCCAAAGTCACAAGTCCATAACATTAATAAAGCCCAAGTTCACGTAATTAACAATTAAACCCAAATAAAGCCCAAGTAACTAACTAATCACCATAGTTAATTAAAATGATTAATAAAATTAATCATGAATGTAAATAATACTTGAAAATATTATTCGTGCAAGTTTCGCGTGTCACAAAGAATTTTCGGGCACTTAAAAGTCAAGTTCGGGCAATCATGGCAACATGTAAATGTAATGACATACATTCGTTTAATCACACGTATTAATAATAAAAATTATTAATAAATAAACGTTGGAAATTCCAGGGTCGTTACATTACCCACCTGTTAAAGAAAATTTCGTCCCGAAATTTTAAGCTGAGGTAGATGGAGGAGTCGGGAAAAGGTGAGGATACTTCCGCATCATTTGATCCTCTCGCTCCCAAGTAAACTCAGGTCCTCGTTTGGCATTCCATCGCACTCGGACGATCAGAATCTTGTTGTGTTTCAAAGTTTTGATCTCACGATCCATAATCTCAACTGGTTCTTCCACAAAGTGAAGTTTGTCGTCAATCATGAGTTCCTCAAGTGGTATGATAAGTTCAGGTGCAGAAAGACACTTCTTCAAGTTCGACACATGGAAGGTAGGATGAACTGAGCTCAATTGTGCTGGTAGATCCGAACGGTAAGCAACGGGTCCAACACGTTCCAAGATTTCAAAAGGACCAATGTATCGTGGGTTTAACTTTCCACGTTTTCCAAAGCGAATCACACCCTTCCAAGGTGCAACCTTCAACATTACACGATCACCAACGTTGAATTCAAAGTCTTTTCGTTTAAGATCAGCATAACTCTTTTGACGATCACGGGCTGTCTTAAGTCTAGCTTGGATCTGAGCAATCTTCTCCGTCGTTTCGTGGACTACCTCGGGTCCGGTGATTTGCTTTTCGCCTACTTCGGCCCAACAAATAGGAGATCGATACTTATGACCATACAATGCTTCAAAAGGTGCAGCATTAATGCTAGAGTGATAACTGTTGTTGTACCAGAATTCGACTAACGGCAAATGCCTTTCCCAGGCTTTTTCAAAATCAATGATACATGCACGCAACATGTCTTCCAACGTCTGAATCGTTCGTTCACTTTGCCCGTCAGTCCGAGGATGATAAGCAGTACTCATGTCAAGACGAGTTCCCATGGCTTCTTGCAAAGAACACCAAAATCTAGAGGCAAAACGGGGATCGTGATCGGAGATGATCGATAAAGGTACACCATGATGAGATACAACCTCCTTGATGTATAACTGAGCAAGTCTCTCCATTGTATCTGTTTCCTTCATCGCTAGAAAGTGTGCAGACTTGGTAAGGTGGTCAACGATAACCCAAATGGTATCGTATCCGCCCACCGTCTTCGGCAGCTTAGTAATGAAATCCATTGTGATCCTTTCCCACTTCCATTGTGGGATTTCCGGTTGTTGAAGTAAACCAGAAGGTCTCTGATGCTCGGCTTTAACCTTTGATCAAGTCAAACACTTACCAACATAAGTCGCAACGTCCTTCTTAAGATTCGGCCACCAATACTGTTCTTTAAGGTCGTGGTACATTTTGCCCGCTCCAGGGTGGATCGAATATCTCGATTTGTGTGCTTTATCAAGTATCAGGTTTCGTAGATCTCCATAAAGAGGTACCCAAATTCTTCCGGCATAACATCAGAGTCCAGACTCCCTAACCTCGAATCGAGAGACCAGTATGTTCAAATGTTCATGAGCTATGTTCTCCTCCTTGAGAGCCTCATCTTGGGCTACTCTGATCTGACTGTTGAGATTCGAATGGATGGTGATGTTTAGAGCCCTAACACGAAGAGGTGCCGTCCTCTCCTTTCGGCTTAAAGCGTCAGCTACAACATTGGCCTTGCCAGGGTGATAACGGAGTTCACAATCGTAGTAGTTGAGCATCTCGATCCATCGACGCTGTCTCATATTCAATTGCTTCTGATCAAAGATGTGTTGGAGACTCTTGTGATCGGTGAAGATAGTGCTCTTAGTTCCATACAAATAATGTCTCCACAATTTGAGTGCTAAGACAACGGCTCCAAGTTCAAGATCGTGAGTAGTGTAGTTCCGCTTGTGAATCTTCAATTGGCGGGAGGCATAGGCAATAACCTTTGATCGTTGCATCAGTACACAACCAAAACCACTCTTCGATGCATCACAATAAACAACAAAGTCGTCACTGCCCTCAGGAAGTGATAGGATAGGTGCGGTGGTTAACTTCTTCTTCAAAGTTTGGAATGCTGATTCGTGTGCGGGTTCCTAAACGAACTTCTTGCCCTTGTGAGTTAGCGAGGTCAAAGGACGCGCAATCAGAGAAAATCCTTCGATAAACCTTCGGTAATAACCGGCGAGACTAGGAATTGACGAATATGCGTTAGAGTAGTGGGGGTCTCCCACTTGCTGATGGCTTCAATCTTGGCGGGGTCAACTTTGATACCCTGGTCGCTCACAACATGACCCAGAAATTGTACTTCCTTCAACCAAAATTCGCACTTGGAGAATTTGGCGTAAAGTTGCTCTTGTCTTAAGAGTTCAAGCACTAATCGGAGGTGTTGCTCATGTTCTTCTTCGCTCTTAGAGTTGATGAGGATATCATCTATGAAGACGATAACAAACTTATCCAAGTAAGGCTTGCAGACACGATTCATAAGATCCATGAATACGGCAGGTGCATTTGTCAATCCGAATGGCATCACGAGGAACTCATAATGACCATAACGGGTCTTGAATGCAGTTTTCATCACGTCACTTTCCTTCACCCTCAACTGGTGATAACCGGATTGCAAATCGATCTTTGAGTAGACACTCGATCCTTGTAGTTGATCAAAAAGGTCGTCAATTCGTAGAAGAGGATACCGATTCTTGATTGTCAATTTGTTGAGTTCACGGTAGTCGATACACATACGGAAGGATCCATCCTTCTTCTTCACAAATAACACAGGTGCGCCCCAAGGCGAGAAACTTGGTTGAATAAATCCTCGATCAAGTAGTTCTTGTAGTTGGCTTTGTAATTCTTGCATCTCGGAAGGTGCGAGTCTATAAGGTGCGCGAGCTACAGGTGCAGCTCCTGGCACTAAATCGATCTGAAATTCTACGGCTCTCGGCAGTGGTAATCCAGGCAATTCCTCTGGGAAGACGTCGGAAAATTCGTTCACAATTCGAACATCGTTCACGCTTTTCACCTCAGTTTCTACCGCTTTCACATGTGCTAGGACAGCAAAACGTCCCTTCTTCATAATCTTTTGCGCTTTCACGCATCTAATGAGGTTCAACTTCGAGGTACATCTCTCTCCATAGATAACCAGTGGTTCTCCATCTCCTTGTGGTATACGAAGTGCTTTATCTCCACAGATAATATCGGCCTTTATCTTACTCAACCAATCCATACCAATGATCACGTCAAAACTTCCCAGTTTGATAGGTATCAAATCAATTTCGAAATATGCACCAGCTATGTTGATAATAGCTCCACGACTAATATGGTCAACCTTTTCAAGTTTTCCATTGGCGACCTCGACAAGCATACTCTCTTTTAACGGGACTAATGACCAATTAATCTTATCGCAAAAATGTCTACATACATAACTTCTATCCGCATCAGTATCAAACAAGACAGAAGCTAAAAGATTGTTGATTTTGAATATACCTGTCACCAAGTCGGGGTTATCGCGTGCATCCCTTGCATTAACATTAAAAGCTCTACCACGGGGTGGTCCTCCGTCTTTTCGCTTGTTTGGACACGCATTTCTGAAATGGCCCATCTACCCGCATTCATAACACTTCTTCGGTCCATTGGTGTTCGGCTTCCCATTCAAAGTGGTGATCTTGCAGTCTTTTCCGATATGCCCAGCCCGTTGACACTTCTCGCAGACAACATTGCAATACCCAGTGTGGTGTTTGTAACACCTCTTGCATTGAGGTAGGGTTCCCTTGTAGTTCGGGTTGGAGTTGGTGTTGTTGTTGGGATTAGGGTTTCCACCGTTGTTGTGCCTCTTGGCGGGGGTTTGATCGTAGTTTCTCCCCCTGTTGTTGTTGTTGTTGTTGTTGTTGTTGTGGTTGTTGTGGTTGTTGTGGTTGTTGTCCTATTTCCTCTTTTCGCTACTACCAGCCTCAAACTTAGCCTTCTCTGGCTCATCAATAATGATTTGGTTCATGAGAGTATGCGCCATGCGCATTGCTTCGGGAACATTCGGTGGCTTGGATGAAGTGACGTTTCCTTTGATGGACTTAGGGAGTCCCCAGAAGTATCTCTCTATACGTTTGAATTCCGGGGTGACCATGGTCGGACACATAAGAGCTAGTTCCAAAAATCTCCTGTTGTAACCATCAAGGTCGTTCCCAACGGCCTTTAACTGCATAAATTCGATTTCCATCTTCTGGATTTCGGTTCTCGGACAATACTCATCAATCATTGCCACTTTGAATTCCTCCCATGGCGTAGCATACGCCTCATCAATGCCTTTCGCTTGAGCTAACGTGTTCCACCACGTTAGCGCGCCGTCAGATAGCGTGCAAGATGCAAACTTGGTCTTGTTGTCCTCCGAACAGTTGCTAACTCGGAATACTGATTCAAGTTTCTCGAACCATCTGGTGAGACCAACCGGTCCCTCGGTTCCACTGAAGTTATGTAGTTTGCAGCTCTGGAATTCCTTGTAAGTACACCCATTTCGAACGGGTGGAATAACTGGTGGTGGTGGTGGTGGAGCTTGGAGGTTTCTTTCGGCTAGGGCTGCGGCTACGTGTTCTTGGATCATCTCTTCAATTTGAGCAGCAGTAGGCGTGGATCGACCGTTAGCCATGATGTTCTAAACAAAAATTTTGACTCAAGTCAAAAACCAGTATTCAATATGTAATAATACAGTATATAGTAACCAACATGGAATCAAAACATCACATGTTATTAAATAAAGCATCTAGGTACAAATACCACATAATCATCGTACAGTAATGTAAATAGAACATCGTGCAAGAATTAAATAACGCAAAGTTCCATTCATTAATAATAATAAGTTTCATACATCTGAATAAGTTAGTACAATACATGAGTAATACAATAAACTACAACTAGATTACATAATGAAATCTAAATACAAAAGCCCTATGGTGAAGGTGGGTGAAGGATGTCCATAACCTGAGACATCTGCTCCTCAAGCTCAGCTACCTGAGCTCGGAGGATCTCTACCTCCCTTGTCAATTCCTCGACTGTGGGAGATGGTGGGGTAGGCGGTGCTGGTGGTGCAGGTGGGGCCGGTGGAGCGGATGGTGCTGGTGGAGCGGGTGGTGCAGGCCGCACGAAGCGGGGTGCAGATGTCCCGGCTCCAGAAATAGTCAGCGCGTAACGAGGTGCCTTACGTATGAGTGGGTCGGCAGGGTACGGAACAAGCCGCTTACGGGCAGTAACCCTCCGACGCCGACCAAAAGCGTCAGTGAAAGCACGACCTCCATTCACCCCTGGAATGACGGTGCCATCAGGACGGTACCGCTTCTTCGGCGGGGTGGAGGGTGCCTGAATAGGTATATCAGCAGGGTCCTCGTCGTCACTGGAGTCTGATGAAGAATCGGCGGATGATGAGTCATTCGAATCATGCGGTGGTGGCACAGGTGGCTGAACTGGCAGTCCGAAGGCAGCCAACATCTCTCCGTGTCTGCCTGGCGGAATCGGCACTAAACGTCCATCTGGAGTGTGTCGGCACGGCATGCGCATATGGTTGCGGAATGGCCCTTCCCCGAACTCCGCGGGGATCACAACTCCACCGATGCGGGGCTATGAATCCGAGGGTCCGGGAGCAGACAGAGCTGGAATCTCCATAGGGCTCACGTGTCCATCAGAATTAGCCACTAGTGCAGGCGGCTGGCTGCTAGTCCCGGAAGATGAAGCGCCGGGGTCACTCGTGCGTATCTGGATCGGTGGATCGGCAACAGTGGTAGGTGGAGTAGCTGAAGAGTCTAAACTGCCCAAAATGCTAGCAGGTGGTACATCCGACATCTGAACAAGGAAAATAAATTTTCCATGTCAGTAAGTCATAAAGCAAGCACGTATTAGGCCAACAGTTTAAATCATGTATAACAATAAGTAGCATGGCAATAACCGCAAATCGTACGAAGGTAGCATGCAATCGAAAGCAAGTAATAGCATGCAGTAGTGAAATCATGTAGTAGCATACGGCATATAGCAGTAACAGTAAGCAGCAGCATACAGTAAGTTCAGCGGAAACACGTAAACTAGCAAGTTGTAGATTAGTCCTATTAGTGAATCCTACTCGGGTTAGTCTTAGACTCACTAATGCAACCTAATTCCCTACAACCAATGCTCTGATACCAAATGTGATGCCCCGTACAAAACCATCGTGTACGAATCATCAACAACAGGATCATTACAAGGTTAAGTACTATATGATGTAATTAAAGAAGTTGCATTCACGATAAAAAAAAAGGTGATGTCGTAACCGACATCAAATGTTTTACATTTCAAAAGCATGCTTCACTAAGTAGAAGCAAATAATAAGTGTATGTGACCACAATGGTCGTTACAAGTCATAGTTCAAAATTACTAAAGTTTGAATGCAAGGTAAAGTAGTTCATGCGATGACAACTCTAAGCAGCGAGTGTCTACAGCACGACTAGTACACAGCGGAAGCTAACCTCAAGCACCTGAGAAAAACATGCTTTAAAATGTCAACACAAAGGTTGGTGAGCTATAGTTTAAGTATAACAGTATGTAAGGTAGGCCACGAGATTTCAGTGCTAAAAAGAGCGTTTCAAAATAGTATGATAAAGTATATGTTAACCGTGGGCACTTGGTAACTAACTTAACGTTTATACCCCCTAAAAGTACACTTGGCAAGTGCATATGTCTACGAAGTATTAAACACTCATTAAATGCTAGCGCTACTAGCCCGAGTGGGGATGTCAAACCCTATGGATCCATATCTAAGATTCGCGTTCACGGTTTAAAAACCAATGATTAAACGTTACCGAGCTAAAGGGAATGTTTATGCCGTTGTATAACCCACACATATATAATTTTAAGTACTCATTCCTAGTATGTAAAACATAAAATCCGTATGTATTCTCAGTTCCCAAAATAAGTTAAAGTAAAAAGGGGATGCTATAACTCACAATGATAATGTAGTCGTAAAGTCGGTTCGGAAAAGGTGTGCAAGTAATCAGTACGAAGGTCCTCAACCTAAGGCAAATAGTACTAAGTCAGTAAATTGTCTTAATAGGTTT
This sequence comes from Rutidosis leptorrhynchoides, assembly GCF_046630445.1. NCBI lineage: Eukaryota > Viridiplantae > Streptophyta > Magnoliopsida > Asterales > Asteraceae > Rutidosis > Rutidosis leptorrhynchoides. The sequence continues at coordinate 545,861,649 of NC_092334.1, forward strand.
AAAATTATGTAAATAAGGTCTTAAGGGTCATCATCATTCATCATTTAACAAAAGGTGTAAAGTAGGTTTCGTTCATGAAAGTAGTTTAAAACAAAGACTGACTTCAGTCAGTCACCACGGCCTCTACCCTTACTGAATTAAGGTGAGACCAGTGGCCATGGCTCCGTATATGAGTCCTTTAAGTGTGGTAAAATTTACAGAAGTAAGGTGAGACCAGTGGCCATGTACAACTCATTGATGTGTTTGCATCATTTTCACCAAGATTTGACCATCATAACCCAAGTGCAAGTCTAAGACATGAAGCACAACTCACTTAAGTGTTGCAAGTGTTTTGATGAACCAAAGTTACATCAAAGTCTTAGATTTAACACATACATGAAATGTAAAAGTAATGTAGAACTATAAACTTGAAAATAAACTACTAATCAAGATCTTAAAATGTAGAACATAGTTCTTAGTTAGATCTTGAAGATCCAAGACTCAAAAGTCTAGATCTAAAGTTATTAAGTTAAATCTTAAGGATTAATACTTGTATCTTTACTTTAGTGAAACCATAAGTTACAAAACTTAGATTATCAACTAGTAAAGTGTATAAATGAAATAACAAACTAATTTAAACAAGTTAATGAGTTCATGGGTTGCATACTTTAAAGATTCAAGCCTAAGCTTGACCTTTAAGGAAAGTAAACTTTAAAGTTTATTTCATGAATCACAAGTATGCTTTCAACACATGAACTTTGATCTTTTGAAACAATAATTGTAGAATCATAAACTAGTAGGTTTATGTTCTTGTGTTCTTGAAAAATACAAGATATTATGGAGAATCAAACTAAAGAGTTTGATTCTTAAACATGTAAGTAAATAACTAATCAACTACAAGTAAGTAAGCTACAACAAGATCAAGTAACAATTTAACAACAAAGAATGATGATGAAGATGATTGGGATTCGGTTTTAGCAAAGAAAAAGAGAAAGGAAAAACTCAAGTTACTTACAAGAACTAGAGAGAAAAAGAGAGGAAAGGTTGAGAGAAAAATGAGAGATAAGTGTGTGTTTTGAAAATGAGAGAAAATCAAGTGATGAAGTGATGAAAAATGAAATCAAAACACTCCATATGGGAGCCTAGGCTCACGATTTCAGCAGCCACAAAAGGGGAGGGCTTGGTTCCTTTGGTCACTAGTAGGTAAAGCTTCAAAAGTTGGACAAAAGATGGGGTTTCATGGGGATAACAAGTTAACTAGATTCCAAGTGAACCAACTAGCTAGTTATGTCAGTAAATGATACTTACACTTTGAAAGACATGGGCTAAGTAGTTCACTTAAAAGGTAGGGTGGGCTTATAAGCCCAAAGTCACAAGTCCATAACATTAATAAAGCCCAAGTTCACGTAATTAACAATTAAACCCAAATAAAGCCCAAGTAACTAACTAATCACCATAGTTAATTAAAATGATTAATAAAATTAATCATGAATGTAAATAATACTTGAAAATATTATTCGTGCAAGTTTCGCGTGTCACAAAGAATTTTCGGGCACTTAAAAGTCAAGTTCGGGCAATCATGACAACATGTAAATGTAATGACATACATTCGTTTAATCACATGTATTAATAATAACAATTATTAATAAATAAACGTTGGAAATTCCAGGGTCGTTACATTTACAGTACATCATAGCTTATTAATAATATGAACCAGTTATTATTATAAAAGCCTTTTCTTCTTATTAACGTTTTATAATTATACCAAGGGTAGTACCTACCCGTTAAAGTTCATACTTAATAGCTTAGTACGAAAATCAATTACTATCACCCAAATAATACTCAACCATGGAAAATTATTGCATTTCACACTTTACTATTTTACATATGCTTATCTTACATCAAACATTAAGCAAACAACACTAGTAATATTATACAAAACGTTATATGATCCCATGGTTTAAAACAACAGCATGTCATTTAACCCAAAGAGTTCGTGTTCAAAGGAATCGCTTAAAGGTTATCCTGGTTGTCTCCCTGCGTTTTGGCTGAGGGGCTGAAGAACTGGATGCCGGGATAGAACTAATAGGAATAGCGGGAATAGGTGTGGAAGTATCTGGTGGAGTTGGTGCCACAACATCCTCTCTAAACTCGGGATTTGGATTTTCCAATTCAGTAGCCTTTCGTTTCTTTCCTCGTTCGAACTTGTCTTTCGTAATTTCCTGTATTTCTTCCTCCTCAGGATCACCTTCTGGTTCCTCTTCAATTGATTCATCCGGAACTTGTGAGTCTTCCCCAAAGGTGTCGTTTTCATCATCGGATAGGTTAATGACTGGAACACCATCTGAAGATTCTGGTTCGGAGTCGCTGAATGTGATAACAAGTTCTAAGACAGACATCTATCACATAACAACTAGTAAATTAGTATCACATAATATTTACATATTAATTTTTAACCAACAATGATAAGCAATATTTTTCGAAATCAAACACGGTCAAAGTCCAGACTCACTAATGCATCCTAACAAACTCGATAAGACACACTAATGAAAATTTTCTGGTTCTCTAAGACCAACGCTCTGATACCACATGTCATAACCCGACCTTAACCATAAGGACGAATACAATAACATATGATTTCATCGCGAGGTATTGACCTCTATATGTGACATTTTTCAAAAACTGCATTCGTTTTTACAATACAAACCATAGCTTTTATTACAAATACAAGGTTTAAACAACTTAATAATGATTATCGTTTAGCGATAATTTTAGACTTACAAACTTTACATGTGATAATAACAATACGACTTCCAACATATTTTACATTACAAATCCTCCGATATGCAGTTTTATTTTTGACACAAATATGCATACTCAAGATCTTGCTTAAATTCAACATGCTGTAGCGGAAGCTTTTAGTTATCACCTGAGAATAAACATGCTTAAAACGTCAACATAAAGTTGGTGAGATATAGGTTTAATGCCGGCAGCATTATAAATATAGACCACAAGATTTCATATATAAACGTTTTAATAAAAATATTCTAAGTTGTTGAGCACTTGATAACCATACTTAACATTTAATCAACGTCGCATATTTCCTTTATTATGAAATCTTACTACACCGTACCAAGTGTAGTCACCGAAACGAAGTACTGTGCAACCGTTGAATACTGGTCGTCCAGTCCGGTTGGGGTTGTCAGGCCCGATAGATCTATCAACAGGATTCGAGTTTACAATACCTCATGTAAATAATAGTTACCAAGTTACAGGGAAGTATGCCAGTGGTACAACTCAATGTAGAATATATGTTTTTAATCACTTGTGTCCATAACGTAAATCATAAAATGCATGTATTCTCATCCCGAAATATTTAGAGTTTAAAAGTGGGACTATATACTCACTTTTGCCTTGAAGGTATTTATCACGACTTGGTCTCCGATAGATATCACGAACCTAACCATATATATAATATATCAACATATTTTCTTTTTAAGTAATCGTTATATATATATATATATATATATATATATATATATATATATATATATATATATATATATACTTTTAATACTTTTAATATTTTCTTAGTCCGTAGTTAGCAGTCCGATGTTAGTGGTCCACAATTAGTTGCTTAAATAAAATAAATAAAGACCCCATCATATTCGTATTGATCAGAATTAATCTCGACCCATGGTACCATGTTGTCAAGTGACGTGTTGCGTACATAAAGTACCGTGTTGTCAAATGACGTGTTGCGTACAATCATGAGGTCTTATGATTAATCTTCTCGTGTTGTTTACGGGTGGCCCTGAAATATATAAAATCAAATCATAAGTAAATATATATGAAATATCATATTAATTAGAAAATATATGATTAATTTAATTTTTCTCCAAATATTTTCGTAGCTAAACTAGCTTCGGATACCTGATCTTGTTTTAGTCGTAGTTTCCTCATTACAACTCCGTTTTTGTTGGTTCAACTTGCCACTTCCTTGGATCGAATCAAATTTTAAGAATATGAACTGAAAATACCTTAGGTTGTATTCGAAATCACAGGTTATAGGTCAAACTTTGGTGAAACTTATGAAAGTGATCATTTTCCATCATAAAAACAACATTTAATGATCATTTTTCTAAAAATACTTACACTTTGAGTTAAACCATGAAATTTTTATGTGTTAACATATTCATAAGAAATATCATTTTTCCAGAACATAAACTTCCAATTCATAGTTCAAGATAGTTTTTAATTATCCAACCCAAAACAGTCCCCGATTGCACTCCGACGACGTAGATTCAGTTTTTAAGATGTTCTTTGTAAAATCAAGTTATATCTTGTTAAGTTAGCATATCATTATGATATATTACAGGTCTTGAAGTGTTTTAAAAGTTAAGTTAGAAGGATCTATTTAGTTTGCAAACAAGTTTGAAATCATTCAAACTATGTTCTTGTTGTTAAAATTTTACAACACAAAATAAGATAGCTATATAAATATGAATCGAATAAGGTTATGAACAAGGTTACTACCTCAAGTTACTTGGACAAAGTTGCTGTAAAAGATGAGTAAAATCCTAGAACCAAAAGAGTGGTGGAGTTAGATCAAAAGGTTGGAAGTAAACTTGTTTACTTGGAAGGATTATTGAAGTGTTCTTGGAAGGTTTTTCTTATGAAGATTAAGGCTTGTTTTTGAAGCTAGATCTTCATGGTAACTTGCTGAATTGTTGAAGGTGTTTAAGGGTTATGGAAGTGTGTGTTTTTAGCTAAGAAATGAAGATAAAAATTGAATCAAAATAAGGGTATTTGTAGCCATAAATGGCGTTTTCCATGGGGAGACAAAAACAAAATTTCATTTGTTATTTTGCTAGATATTTTTGATAATTGTCAAAAGCTAAATCCTCACATGTTCCTTAACTGATTAGATCTAATTATTGGTGTATTTTTATGGGTATATACCAATAGTAAATACGTATAGAAGACGGGTATGATACGGGTATATATACCCTAGGTATACGTATAGAAATCTTGAGGAAACGGAACGAGAATTCAAATATAGCTATCTTTTGTGAATATACTTATATTGTTTTATGTATTTAAGTCCTTAAAAAGTGATTAAATACATTATATATACGATACATGTATAAGCATTATAGGTTATAAGTATATATATCAAAGAATGTTACGTATAGTTATCGTTTTGAAAACTTAAGTTAGTAGTTTCAAAATATACTTATAAATCATTGTCATTAGTACACAATGAGATGTTAAACCATCCTTAGACCATGTTAAATATATATAAATACATATATATATACACAAATGTATAATTATCGTATGTTATATAGTTCGTGATATCATCGGTCAAATTGGACGGTCAAACGTTGTGTAAAACTCTTTTCAAAAACACAAATATCAACAATTTGGATTGCTTATCATGTTGGTAAGGTTTAATTTATGTAAATATTAATCTCATAAGTATAAAATGATCGGAAAAATCTGGGTCGTTACAAAATTAAACAAACTAAATCACTTCTCCATAACAACGGGCATTGACCCACCATCAGCCAACGGAACCAAATACTCAGTACGCATAATTTCATGAACGTGATTCAACAACCTAGCAAAGTTCAAAGCCGACCAATCTATCACATAAGGTTCCAAAATAGTTTGACATAACATCCTCTTAAGTCTAACAGCCATGATACGGAACCTAGGATCGTCTTGAGGAAACCTTAACCATTCGTACAATGAAGCCCAGTTAATATGAACTTCAGCATCCTCTAGTTCATGTCTATTTATAACTCTCTGTTTTAACACAATTGAACAAACGTTAAAAATAAAAATAAGCAGATTATGTTTTAGTGTTCAAGCCGGAGGCTTCAACTGACCATGTCGGCGGCTTCGTTACCTGTTAATTTTTTTAGTTTTTCCAATCCGTTTTAATCAGTTTAACAACAAAATTAATTTTGTTCGTGGTAAATAAAGATGAAACTGGCGGCTTAGGGTACAAAGTCGGCGACTTCATATGCTTTTTAATTAATTATTTAGATTTATGGTTAAGTACTACTACATTTGGAATAATTATTCTAAACAGGGATTTCTAAGCAATTCCTAACAGATTTTAGGCATACAAACTAGCAAACAGCAAAGAATTCAACATTTAAGGACGAAGTCGGTGGCTTAGTGACGAAGCTGGTGTCTTCATGACAGTTGCAGAGTAATTTCATGGCAGTTTTCAGATATGCAGAAAAATAAAAAGATGATAATGCAAATTTAAAAATCGAAACTTACTCTTTCAGCCATGAAGATGATTTGAATATAGATGAAGAAACTTGTAAATCTTGAATTTTGAGTGTTTAGAGACTTTTTTGAAAAGATGTGAGTAAATAAAATGAAAAGAGAGGCGGATTAGGGTATTAAAACCATTCACAGACCAAGCCGGCGGCTTCGACTGACATGCCGATAGCTTACTGGTCAAAAGGTGTTTTCTGATTGAACGTGGGCATCTTTTTGCAGAGTTGACCAAGCCAGCGGCTTCGCTATCCTAGCCGGCGGCTTCCCAAGAAAATTTCAAAATTTTTTAATTTTTTAAGTTTAATATAATTTAAAATAGAAATAATATACAAACTTTACGAACAGATTTTTATGTCTTTTAAGCGTTGATAGAAGTGAGGGTAATTACTTCCCCTCCAGACAAATGATCTTTCTCATAATAGATTTTTAATCGATGACCATTAATTTTAGAAACTTCACTCTTTTTATTATATAATTCAACATATCTGGTAGGAAAAGATTGTTTTACTGTAAAGGGACCTAACCATCTAGAACGTAACTTTCCAGGAGAAAATTTGTATTTTGATTGAAAAATTAGAACTTTATCTCCTGGTTGAAAACTTTTAATGTTTTTAATACGAGCATCATGCCATTTTTTTAGTTTTTTCTTTATAGGATAATGAATTTTCGTAAGCAGAAAGTCTAAGTTCATCGAGTTGATCTAATTGTAGAAGTCGCTTTTCTCCGGCTTCCTTAGGATCTAAGTTACATTGTTTTAATGTCCAATACGCACGGTGTTCAATTTCTACTAGTAGATGACAAGTTTTTCTATAAACTAACCTAAAAAAAGTAGTCCATATAGGTGTTTTATATGCAGTACGAAAAACCCATAATGCATCATCTAATTTTCGAGACCAGAGTTTAGGATTATTTTCAATGGTTCGCTCGAGAATTCTTTTTAATCCTCGATTAGTGTTTTCAACTTGACCACTTGTTTGCGGGTGGGAAGCTGTAGATAAATGATGATTAACTCCATATCTTTTTAGAACTTTTCCGAGTAGTTGATTAGCGAAATGGGTTCCACGGTCACTAATTAAAGCTTTAGGAAAACCAAATCAAAAAAATAATTTATTAAGAAAATTAACCACTACTCGTGAATCGTTAGCGGGAAGAGCTTTTGCTTGATCCCATTTAGAAACATAGTCAACTGCCACCAGAATATATTTATTTTTCTCGGAAGAAGGAAATGGTCTCATGATCAATACCCCACACATCAAATATTTCACATTCTTTAAAATTCTGACGGGGCATTTCATAACGTTTAGAGAGGTTTCCTTCTCTTTGGCAAGCATCACATGTTATGAGCATCTCAGAATAGGGTAGGCCAATAAAATCCTGCATCTAAGACTTTGCGAGCAGTGTAGTTAGGACTAAAATGTCCTCCCGGTGCACTACTATGACATTGTAATAGGACTTCATTTGCTTCTTTACCATGAACACAACGACGAGTAATTTGATCGGGACATATTTTAAATAAGTAAGGATTTTCCCAAAAGTAGTGTTTTAAATCGGGGAATTTTTTTTCTTTTGATGATAATTAAAACTTTTTCTTAATTCTTTAGAGGCTAGATAATTTGCAAAGTCACCAAACCATGAATAGGATTCTTTCGAAATCATCATTAGACATTCATCGGGAAATGTGTCATGAATTTCATCTAGTTTGTCTAGATTAGGATTTTCTAAACGCGAGAGATGATCTGCTGCAAGATTCTCAGCTCCTTTCTGGTCAATAATTTGCATATCAAATTCTTGTAGGAGGAGAACTCATCGCAAGATTCGAGCTTTAGAGTCAGGTTTATTAAGCAGATATTTAAGAGCATCATGGTCAGTGTAAACTATTACTTTATATATATATATATATATATATATATATATATATATATATATATATATATATATATATATATATATATATATATATATATATATATATATATATTAAATGTGGACAATGCCCATCAATTATATCCCACCACATCATCAAAATTGCTACAGTATAACAGTAGCTACAGTATAACATTAGCTACAAGGGTACTTTTGTCTTTTTACACCCCTATACATTTATTAATTTTTATATTGCAAAAAAAAAAAATTTGAAACAAATCTGGTAAACAAGATCATACACCAAAATTAACAACTTATTAATTTTTATAAAGGGATAATGGCACCAAAATGCATTGAACTTTCATCAAAATTATATTGTATGCATTCAACTTTCAAAAGTCCTATTGTATGCATTCAACTTTATATTTTCTCTTATTGTATGCATTCAACCTGTTATAACAGGTTACCTTCTAGGTCACCTTCTAAATATTTACATCTTTAGTCCCTCATATTTGTAAATTTTAATTTCATTAGTTCTTCTGTTAAACAAAACATATATATCTTTATACATTCATCATCTTCTTCTTGTATAAATTATATATTAATTATATATCCATAAATAAGTGTGTAATATTGATCATTTTGTTGTAGTGCATTTAGGGGTGTTCATTAAATGGTTTCACCCGAAAAACCAACCAATCCAAATTGCTTTGGGTGAAATGGATTGGATAATTTAGTTTTGGTTTGAATTTTGGTTGAACCCGAAAGAATAATATGGTTTATGGATTGGATTTGGTTTCTAAAATCGAAATTCGGTTACAACCTGAGAAATCGAAACATGCCATTTAATAATGGTAGTTAACGTGACTAGTAGTGATCTTCTTAAGCTGTCACATACTCATAAATGGCTTAATTAACTTATAATGTGTGCTAATTAATGCGATTATAGTTTTGGACTACATGTATGACGTGGTTTTAGAAGCCAATTTTATCATATGAATGACTTTACAATTTGTAGTATTAACGTGACTAAATTGTTCTTAAGCTGTAGTGTATGCATTACTAACTGACCAGAACTAAACATTTATATTTTGATGATTCTAAGCAATTGAACTAATATGGATTCGGATAGGTTTCCGGATTGTAATGAAGACTTGGAAACACTAGATTACTTGTTGATGAAATGTGCATACTCGAAAGACATATGGTGCAGGACTTTCCGTTGGTGGAGTAATTCATACCCGAACAATATGACCTTTAGCGAGCTATTACATGGTGTGCTGCCCTTTCAAAAATATGGCAAGCAAGCGTTTGAGCATGCAACTACAAAATATGACAAAATAGAAAGAATAAACTTTTTTTGTAAAAACAAGTTGGACCTCTCCGATGGAAATTCAAGAAATTCAACTAGAAAGTTACGAATGGATCTCAAATCGTACGAAAGCACCTTCCTTTGAATGATTAAAATTGTTCAAGAACCCAAAGTCCATCTATGATGATGGATGAATAGATACAATTCGTTTTCGTTGCTGTTCTTTTTTTATTATTTCGAATAGTGCAGCTAAGCTAATAACACTGATGTATGTATCCGTGGCTACTAGCTCAAGTATGAAACCTGTTTTCATTGTACAGAGTTAATAATTAATGTGGCGTTATGTTTATTCTATATGTTTTAATCAGTAATACATATCCAGATTAATCATCATTTGTTTACTTTAGTCTATATCAGTAATATTTGAATTCGAGCACAACTCATGATTAACTTTTTATCTACGAGTACTAATTTGGTTTAACGAAAACCGACCCATATAAACTGAGATCTTATTTGTTTGGATTGTGTTTTCTGATTTTTTTCAAGGATATAGGCAAGATGAAGATGATGAATAATAGATGATGATGAATGTATGAAGATATAAATATTTTGTTTAACAAAAGGACTGATGAAATTAGAATTTACAAATATGAGGGACTAAAGATGTAAATATTTAGAAGGTGACCTAGAAGGTAACCTCTTACAATAAGTCAAATGCATACAATAGGAGAAAATACAAAGTTGAATGCATACAATAGGACTTTTGAAAGTTGAATGAATATAATAGGATTTTGATAAAACTTCAATGCATACAATAGGACTTTTGAAAGTTGAATGAATATAATAGGATTTTGATAAAACTTCAATGCATTTTGGTGCCATTTTCCCTTTTATAAATTGCAAAAACAAAAAAACAGAAAAAAAAACTTGAAACAAATCTGATAAACAAGATCATACACCAAAATTGACAACCTAAAATTAATAACTACCACCTACGACCAGCAACAACACATATCTGAGTAAAAAACTAAAAAAATAGCAGGGACGAAGAAGCAGCTAACAATAGGAAAACATGGTGTTGACGATGATGATACCGGAGGATGATAATGATTGACGATGACGATGGCGGTCGCTGATGGTGATGAGTTGACGATGATGATGATGGTTGAGCAGTCGAATCTGTTGATGATGGTGGTGATGATTGAGCCGGTGATAATTGCTGAGGGTGATGACATATACTGGTGTGAACTGAGGTAGGGAGAAAGCCAAAGAAGATAGCAGCTATGTAGGAGGGTGGTGTAGAAGAGAGACAACGGGTTGGTGTACGACGGTCGGAGAGGCCGGAATGGCCAACGACTAGGGCCGACGGCGTCAGGAAGACAAAATCATTAGAGGATTTTGAGAGAGATGAGTGTTAACCAATTGAGGAGGTGAAAACTATTAGAGCATATTGAGAGAAATAACTGTTTTTGAGAAAGATGAGACGATGAAACTGATGATTAATTTTGGAATCTAGGGTTTCTAATAAATCAAGACTATTGCGGAGTAATTCATTGAATGTAATGGGCTTTGGCCCACATAAGAAGAGTATTGATATTATCATACTCCGTATGTGATAGGTTATATATGTTTATACCGAGTAAAAATGGGATGTTGTAGGGATGTTGTAAATTGTTAAGCCAATAGCTATATTTTTTATATTCTATTTTTTGGACAGAAGAAAATATAAAAATACATTAGCAATATCTTTTTATTCAATAAAATAAACCTTTATTTAAACTTCTTTTTTCCTCATCCCTTTTTAATTCCTTTATACTAGAAAGAATAGAAAAATTACGATATCTAAAAGACATCCCAATAGTTTGTCTAGGTCACGCCACAATCAAGTAAAAAATTAGAATTGGTGCACTTCCCGATAGTGTTAATTGATTGTTTTCAACAACCCAAAATGATTTATTTAAACACGTTAAAAAATTTTCACAATCATAAAATAAACTAGCCGTTGAAGTTGTTAAAAGCTAGATACAACCCTAAATACATTTAACGTTGTCGTTCAATTAACCGACCGTTAACTCATCAATTTTCCTTCCTTTACTTTTTATACGTAAAATAAACCAATCACTGACCGTTATGTTTAAACGTTCAATTAACCAACCGTTAGCCGATCAAACCACCCCGCAGCGAAGCGCGGGTAATAATACCTCGTTCATTATTAAATATGGTCGGAATTTATCAAGGGCAAAGACTATAGCTAAAAGTTCTTTTTCGGTAGTGGGGTAATTTAATTGAGCTCTAGCTAGTGTTTTGCTAGCGTAGTAGATTGGATGAAAGTGTTTATCTTTTCGCTGCCTAAAATACCTCATACTGCATAATCACTAGCATCACACATGAGTTCGAAAGGTTTAGACCAATCGAGTGATATAATGATATGGGCATTAGTGAGTTTTTTCTTTTAAAATAGAAAAGGCTTTCTTGCAATTGTCATTAAATTCAAAGGGAGCGTCTTTTTCTAAGAGCTTAGTTAATGGACGGGCAGTTTTGGAGAAGTCTTGAATAAAACGTCTATAAATCCAGCATGTCCTAAGAAACTTCGAATATATTTTACATTACTTGGTTCAGGAAGATTAGCAATGACGTTGATTTTTGCTTTATCAACTTCAATTCCTTTATTAGAAATTTTGTGACCAAGAACATTACCTTCTTTCACCATGAAATGGAATTTTTCCCAGTTAAGAACTAGGTTTGTCTTTTCACGACGAGCAAGCATTTTATCAAGATTGGACAGGAAAGCGTCAAAGGATGTTCCAAAGATGGAAAAATCAACCATATAGACTTCCATAAAGTCTTCCACCATGTCGTGAAAGATAGTTATCATACATCTTTGGAAAGTGCCACGGGCATTACATAACCCAAACGGCATTCTTCGGTAGGCGAAAGTACCAAAAGGACAACTGAACGTAGGTTTCTCTTGATCCTTAGGGTCAATTAGAATTTGAAAATATCCAGAAAAACCGTCCAAGAAACAGTAGTATTCCTTTCCGACTAATCTTTCAATTATTTGATCTATAAATGGAAGAGGGAAGTGATCTTTACGAGTAACTTCATTTAGTTTACGATAATCTATACAAACTCGCCAACCAGAAATGGTTCGAGTAGGAATTAATTCGTTATTTTCATTTAGGAAAATAGTGGTTCCTCCTTTTTTAGGCATGTACTGAACTAGGCTAACTCATTGGCTATCGGATATTGTATAAATCATTCTTGCATCTAATAGTTTTAAGACTTCCTTTTTTACTACTTCAGCCATATTAGGATTTAAACGTTTTTGTCTTTGAATTACGGGTTTCGAATTTTCTTCTAATAAAATTTTATGAGTACAAAATGTGGGATCAATTCCCGAAATATCAGAATTATTCCAAACGAAGGCCTTCTTATGTTTTTTCCAGAACGTATAAGAGTTGATCCTTTTGAATTTTAGATAATTCAGAAGAAATGATTGCAGGAAATTCAGAGTTGTCTTTTAGAAAAACATATTCTATGTGAAAAGGTAATTCTTTTAATTCTAATTTCGGCGAAGCCTCAAGAGAATGTTTTATTTTTAATTAATCAGTTATATGTTCATGTTCATCTTCCATTAGTTCATTTATTTCATCATTCATTAATTCTTCAAATTCGTTATCAAGATTTTCTTCTTTAATTTCACATACAAATTCATTTGTGTCTATTAATAAAAATTCATCAATTTCTTCTTCCATACATAATTCTATGTATTTTACAGTAGGACAAGTGAGGTCAAGTTCAAGTTGATTATTTAAAGTGATCCTATCGTCTCCTATTCCTAAGCTATATCTATTAGTTTGCATTTGAATTCAAAAGCCGCGGTTCTTAAAAATGGACGACCTAATATTATAGGTATTTTATAGTTTTCTTTCATTTCAAAAATTACAAAATTGGCGGGAAAAGTGAATTTATCAAAATTTATGGGTATATTTTCCACTATACCTATCGGGTAACTAAAAGAGCTATCGGCCAAACAAATGGACATTCTAGTAGGAGTTAGCTCCCCTAGACCTAATCTTTTATATTGACAAATATGGCATTAAGTTTATACTAGCACTGGTATCTGCTAATGCTTGGTATATTTTAGAATTGTTGAAAGAGCATGAAACAGTAATGCTCCCAGAATCTCCTAATTTTTCAGTAATGTCAAATTTTTGAAAAATAGTTTTACATTCTTTTATTATATATTTAGAAGACTTTTCCATATCTTTCCCTTTATTAGATAAAAGAGTTTTTAAATACTTTCAATAATGTGGATTTTCTTTTAAAAAATCTATCAAAAATATATTAACATTTATTTGATTAAACATATTGGCGAAATTTTTAAAATGTTTTTGTTGTTTTTCTTTCCTAAGTTGTTGAGGGTATAGAACAGGTTCTAAGTGTTTATCAATCTTAGGTGGTACAACTTCTTTGGAAGGAGTGTCATCAATACTTACTTCATTATCAGTTTCCTTAGGTGGTTCTTGACTTTCCTCTTGATTAGGCATAATATGGTCTTTTGTCGTTTTACCACTTCTAGTAGTTATAGTTTGAATGTCTTGATTACCCCTAGGGTGTTCTAGTGTATTAGATGGCAGTGTTCCAATTTCCCTAACAGCGAGTATGTATAATTAGGAAGTTTTTACATAAAATCCCCATATCTTTCTGATTAAGTATTAAAGCTGATGAGTATGATATAATTAGGAAGTTTTTATATAAAATAAAATTATTAAATTCGGTTTGATTATATATATATATATATATATATATATATATATATATATATATATATATATATATATATATATATATATATATATATATATCCTTATATCAAATTTGCTAACTCTTTACTTATGGTTTCATTTTGTGATATTTTAAAAACATTTTCTTGTTCCATTGATAAAATAGGGTTTTCTTTTAATTATTTTTCTATAATTTCTATTTTATTTTGTAGTGTAGTTATTTTACTCTTAGATCCAATTTTAGCATCTTGTTGATTATTATTTGCTTGGTACCAATCATGTGACTGAATAGCTAACTCAAATGTTAATTGTTGTACTCCTTCGGGAGTTTTCAAAAGAGCTAAACCACCAGCGGCGGCATCAATTTCTTTTCTAGTAGTAATTATTATATTATTACAAAATTGCATTAATCTTTAACATCATTTAATCCATGTTGAGGACATGATTTTATTAACTTTTCATATGTTGTCAAAGTATCATATAACGTTTCTTGAGGGCCTTGTTTAAATTGACTTATTTCATTTTGTAATCTTATCATTTTAGAAGGTGGAAAGAATTGTTTTAGGAATTTTTCAACCATTTGATTTCATGTAGAAATTTTTCTTTCAGCAAGTTGATTAAACCAATATTTAGCTTCTCCCTTTAGTGTCCAAGAAAAAGCTATGAGATAAATTTGTTCGCCTTCTATTTCATTGTATTTAAATAATGTGCATATACTAGTGACATTACGAAGATGTTGGTAAGCATCTTCCATAATAGTTCCATTAAATTGGCATTCCTCTTTAATTAAATCAAATATTTGTTTTTCGGTAGGGTAATTAGTTTTGATGGTTGGTGGAACTATGGCATTTCCGTGGTTTTGTCTTGAGGCTTTTAAATGATCCTCTATAGAAATTTGAAATTATTCATTATGAATTTTATATTTTAATTGTTGAATTGTTGAGTTGTTCACCAATAAATGGCCGTCAACGTCTAAGTTCAGAGACCCTTTATATCGGAAGCCCAACAACCGTTCCCAAAAGGAGGACAATCACCACTCACTTTTGGTGATTAATTTGTATATTTAATTTATATTCTTATGATTCTACCGCGATCCCCGGCAGCGGCGGCAAAAAGTTGATGTGTTAAAAGTGTGTGCAGTAGCTTTATCTTTTATTTCTACTTTTAAATTTATAATATCTTAATTTACGTTTTACTTTCAACACCCTAACGAGCAACAAAACCCGATCAGATGTAATATAGTATTTAGTAAGTTAAGGTTCGTTCCAAAAGAACGAGTGAATTCATAGATATAAGTTTTAGTATGAGATTTAATTGCGTTGATTAACAAAATAAGAAACAAATAACT
Organism: Rutidosis leptorrhynchoides; assembly: GCF_046630445.1. Classification (NCBI taxonomy): domain Eukaryota; kingdom Viridiplantae; phylum Streptophyta; class Magnoliopsida; order Asterales; family Asteraceae; genus Rutidosis; species Rutidosis leptorrhynchoides. The sequence goes on from NC_092334.1 coordinate 545,877,238, forward strand.
GGCAAGTAAATAAATTAAAGAAATCAACAATATTAAATGAAACACGTGCTTGAACGTTTCACACCTTGTTCACAGTTGCATTTATTCAAGATTAAGCTTTACTCAGATTGATGATGACCTAAGAATATCTAATCCAAGACTAGTTGATCAGGTTAATCCTAGAGTAGACGTCTAGATTTATTGCATGCATAAGACCTGGTAGATGGTTTAATATGATTAATCAAACCCTGATTATATTTACTAGCTATAACCCTCACCATTATAATAATCTGATTTTCTGAGGTATTAAAGTTTACCAAGTTCAATCCCAGTGATGTTCTAGTTAAGGCTTAATAGTGATTGTTCTATTAAAACCAAAATATCTAGCAGAAGTAATTTAATCAAACTCAAGACATAATAGTTAATCCAGAATTTCTGTCAAAATAATATTTTTATAATAAGTGGATGAAGCAGGCGGTTTAGACAACGAAGCCGGCGGCTTCGTTGACTTTTTTGAAAACTGTTTTTCAAACATGTAAATAATCTGCCCCAACATGTAAATCATATATTAGTGATGACAAAACGGGTGGGTTAAGATAAAATAATTAACATCTATGTACATGCTTTCCAACATTCGATATATATTTTTGGATTCCCGAACTTCACAGTTTTAAGTTCTATTTTATATCGATTTGTGGTTGCCTATCGGGTATTAAAATAATTCAATAACTGGTAAATAAATCTATCATCAGCACATCCATGGTTAAGACACGAACCACGCTGTCAGGTAATAAAGCTATCAACTTTTATAATCTTACTCATAATGTCACTAGGTATAGTTATCAAATGAAGCCAATTGTTGTTGTTACCGTGTTTCTCCAACAGCCATACCTAAATTGTGGAAAATGGATCGGCTGAGTAAATGGGTCAGGATGGTTTAAATTGAGGAAAGACTATGTTCGATCTCATAATGTTGACAATGAAAAAGGTATATACAATCTAAACCGCTGCAATTGTTATCCAGAGACTATGCGCAAGGTACACTCACGGTTAAAATGTTTTGGTTAAATTGAATTGGTATGATTCATTTTATGGACTATATAATGCAGTTATTCTACATGGAGTAGTGAATTAGTGAAATGATCAGTAAATTTGAAATTTCTTGATGTCTGTTTTGTTCTTGATTGAGGGCCAATTGAATTATCATATTATAAATAATCCTCGGATATGATGTTTGCTAACTTTGTTACAACACTTTTTATGTTGTTTGTAACTAAATGGTTGAAATTACAACCTCCAAGATATCACATTGAAAGTTTCAAACTTTTTTCTTTTGTTTTTTATTGCACAAGTATTATAAAAGAAAAGGGAAACTAAGCTTAGAGCAATTTAAAAGGTCTCCATAGACCATTTGTTGAAGGTCAACATAGTAACATAACATGTAACCTAAAGCTCAACGTCTTTTACTATAACTTATATTGTGTTCCGTAATGAATAGGATTCACTATTTTTGTGTTAAATTGTAAATTATTGTTGAAACATCTCTTTTACTTTCAGTTAAGAACCACCCATGTAATAATGTTGATTATATTTATGGGTTTAAATATAGAATCTGTTCAATATGAATCATGTGTCAGTTCCATCGTTTAGACATACTACAAAAGTTTTTATGTGTAATCCGCGAAGTCGCGGGTTATAAACTAGTTATCAATAATTTGATACCTCATAAAAGTGGGTGTCACATACACATAAAATGCAATTTCATTGAAAAAAAACATATTTTTTTTCCTTTTATACCCACATCACATCGCTGATTTTGTGGTTTATGTATTAAAACCTTCTTTATTTAGCTTGATTATATTTATCCAATTTAATCACACAAAACTAGTCGCTTTTTTCTATGTTTCCGTTCTTTTAATTTTAAGATTTCCTACTCCAACAAAAGGGTTTGATATCACCTCCATATTTGATTATTTTCTTCAAATTATTTTGTTAATTGTGTTTCTTAAAAACAGGAAACAAACTAATGTATCTCTTACCATCGTTCCTATTAATCTCTAGGAGCATTTCCAATGAGCCTCGTGCTCAGGCTTGTCCTTGAGGGCGCCGTTGGTAATGGTGTGTCATCGCCTAGATTGCCCTCAAAATGTTCTCCAACTTCGCCGTGCAATCTTTCTTCGGATAACATAATCAAGCACGGGCCTCTCTCATACTTGTGTGCTATATTTATTTGTACCCATAGTTTAAAAACTTGTAAACTAATTTATTTAATTAATTTTGGTGGGGTATGTTGTAATAGCCCTGCTATTGGTACTATTTTCCGTCTAGCGGCTAAAAGGTACCAGTGCAATATTAGAACTGCCTAGCGCCGAGAGATTTGTTGTCAACTGATGTTTGCCCTCGGGAAAGAATCCCTGCAGACCCGGAACACGGATGAGATATCCGTGGGGTGGCTTTATCAGTCTTTGGACCAAGCTGAGAGTGGTCCGTCTAGCGTTCTGTTGCTAAGCGGTAAAATTCTAGAGTGAGAAAGTACTATGTGAGAGAGAAAGTGTACTATATGACTGAACTTAACTGTTTAATGTGGTGACCCATGGGGTCTATTTATAGGCGTAGAATGTCCAAAATTGTCGGGAATACGTGTCAAATGCTGATTAATTTAGTTATGTGAAATATCCGGAATCGACTTTGGCGTGGGCTGACGTGACTGCATGCCGCTCACGCGCTTAATGAAAGGGCTTAAGTATAGGAGCTGCCTATAAGGCTTACGCATGACGTTGGGTGGCCTGGCTGAACGCTGGACGAATATTAACAAAAACTGCCACAATTTTCGATCCTTTCTTTTGTATAAAAACGATACTTTTATGCGTGTATCCCCTGAGATATACCATTAAGTCCCCCCAGTTTAATGTCTTTATTTTTGTTAAAAAATAAAGTCATTAAACCAAAAAAATAAAAAGTGCCTTTTTCTCGAAAACATGAAATGCTGTAAGCCGCCTGCTGTTCTGACCCGATGTAACCCACAAATGATGATTTTGCCACTAAAATTTCCATTTTTGATTAATAATTTTAATTTAATAATTTTTGAATTTTGAAAATCAATCCCCCTTCACGTGTTTCGATTGAGCATATCTTTCCATCTTCCAATTTGGCTATAAATACTCCGTCTACACTTCTATTTTCTTTTTTTCAAAACTTCAAACTTCTTCAAAGGATCTCCTTGTCAAATCTAATCTAGGGTTTTACCAGTAACAACTGCAAGGTTAGTATTCAACTTTCTTCTTCTCTGTTTCTGTTGTTTTGATTAGCTACCATGGCCGAATCAACCAGTACGTCGTCTCAAAAGGACAATCGTGATGTTAGCACCATTAAATCGCGCATGATGGAATAAAAATTAGATGAACTATGTATAACATATAAAAACCTAATTCGATTGAATCCAATTGTTCCTTCTCCTGCTGATAGAGCCAATAAGTCTCCTTCTAAGATGATCACACTGTACAAATTGCAAATTACTGAAGGAAACCTCCGTATTCCCCCTTCCACGTTTTTACAAAAAATTCTTGCCCATTATGGGATTGGTATTATCCAAATACACCCTTGATGATAATATTGTTGAGGAGCGTCCAAAAATAACTGAGGAGCTTGAGGCGGACAAGGAAAAAGTTGCTGAGTTTGAACAACAATTGAAGAGTCCTGAACAGAAAACGAAGGGTGGTGACATTGAACAACCTTCTCCTGAAGTTGAAATCCTTGTAGTTACTCCTTCCCTTTTTGCGGCTAAAAAATCTGCTAAACGCTCGAAGCGTGAAGGGAACGCCCTGTGGATGCTTCTGCACCACTCAAGAAGCAAAGAAGTATGTATTATGCTTATTTATTGATATAATTTGTCAATTTTTCCATTATGCTTATTTTTTGTTTTATTGACCAGGACTTAATCTTCTAGATGATGATACTGATGATGATGAAGCTACCATTGATGGTAATGATGATGATGATGTGATGATGATGATGATGATGATGATGATGATGATGAAAATTTCATCGAGAGACCTCCTTTTTCTCCACCTTTCTCCTCAAAGGGTCCTGACACTACCCAATCTTCTTCTTCTTCTCTTCCTCCATCCTTCATGTCGCTGGCCGGTTTGAGGATATTCATTGAAGATCCATTGAACAAATCTGACAGCTTTGTGGACTTTCTGAAAGTTACTACTTACTAAAAATAAAAGTTTTTTTTCCATCAATAACTTGCTTAATTATACTGATATTGTAAACTATATGTTTCTGTGCAGGCAAACTCCATTGCTGATCTTTCTTCATCACTTTCCACCCTGACCTTAAATCGAAGCCTTCATTCCACCGCTATTTCACTTGTGCTTCACACTCATCATGTGTTTCACAGCCTCGGAATGTAACAAGATCAAGAAGCTATTGTTGCCAATGCTACACGAAATGCGGCCAAGGTGAAGAAGCTGGAAATAGAGATGCAATATGTGCACAAGAAATGGGTAACTGCTGCTGATCTTGTGCAGAAGAAGGATGTAGCACTGAAGGTAGTGGAGAGTTCTTGTGTTGAGTTGAGGTATGAGAAAGGGAATTTGTTGAAGGAGATTGAAGAGTTGAAAAAGGCTGTGGAGGTGCTACTGCTGCTGTTGTTGCTCAAAGGGATCTGACCGAATTGAAAAGTGGTATTCGTACCCTTGTGCAAATGGTGTTGGATTCAGACACGGGTGGTCAAGATTTTCATCATTATCTTGAAGATACAGTAGCGAAAGATGTGTCTGAGGTGGTTGAGAAAGTGATGAACTGTGTCCCCAATAAACCTGAACCCCTTCCGGTTGAAATTTCAAAATTTATTAAGCTTGATGCCACAGCAAAATTTGAAGCTTCAAGGGATGTTGTGGCTGCCTTGAAGGTTGATGCTTTGGAGGAGATTTGTAATAGGGATGGAGTATCTGTAAAAGAAATACTGGATGTGCCAGTATGATGTAAAACAATTGAAACAAATGTCTGTAACATGATAATGCTTGCTTGTGGATTGATACTTACTGTTTGTTTTAATTATAGCAACGTATTATATTATGCCATGCTGTTTAATGTGTAACATTTGCTTTATATTATGCTTAGATTATACTAACTTTGCTATGAAATACATTTGTCTTGTCTGTTTAACGGATGAATACTAATGTTATCCGTCCACAGTACTGCGTGTAATATTTTGCTTTATTTATAATATTGTTATCCTTTTGAAGCCATAAAATTTTTAAGAAATTATTATTTGCCATGACTGTGTACTCTTGCTTGTAAGTATGTGAATGAGTCAAAAAATTATTTTGCACGATATGTTTTTTTTACATCAGTTATCCCTTTGTGTTAAAAAAATGTTCAACAGTCTGTACTGCGTTCTGCGTATAGCGTTTTGCGCTCAGGCGTTGTACGGATTTTATTAAATAAACTTGTATATTGATATCTTAACAAAGTTTTTTCTATTTTTTGTAAGAATGGATTGAGATAAACCATTGTATATGTCATGACATATAAGAGATATTGTATTTTTTGCCTCGGTGCTTTCTAGTGAAGTCGATGCTTACACTAGCTAATCCCTTGTGTCTTGAATGTTGACACAAAAGCCTCTGCAACTGGGAGCATAAAAATGATTTACCTTTTGTGGGAAGGATTATATGAATGCAGTGTTCCACATTCTTAACGTGTAGCTCTTTGTTTAAGCAAAAAACATAAGATTTCATTGATATTAATATGTTGCACGTACAAAGATTTGTTCAATATTTTCGTACGGATAGAGTGATCAAGTCTATCCAGAAAACTACAAAAATTTGCATTGTGCTTATTCTAATAATAATAAGAAACATGTTCAACTAATGTGCTGCACTGCATATGTATACATTTTGCCTTCCGTGCAGTGTTCTCTATTGTGTTATTAATGCTCCATCATCTTGGATATGTTAAAGTACCCATTCACTTCATTTCTGTTAAACAACTGTCTTGAAGTTCCACTTCTGAACGTATCCCTTTCTGCTTCATAAACAACAGATCGCTCCCTTGATGATCCCACATACTCTGAATGAACCATTGCTATGCTATTAGGGGTAAGGAAACGCAATTATGCATGTCAGCATGTGGTGTTGAAGAGATAGCACCAAATTTACGCAGAGTCCTCCGTCCCAACAAAGCATTGAATCTTGACTTGCCGTCCATCAATGTAAAATCCACAATTTCTATGCGGACTAATGGATATGCTCCCAGCATGACAAACAATTTAATTTTTCCAATTGCTCTCACTAATGCTCCTGTTATGCAAGCAATTTTGATATCTGTGTTGCGTAGCCTATCCTTAACGATGAACGGAAAACCTTGAAAATAGTCCAAGTACAATAGATCTGCTTCACTACCAGTGTCTGTGTAGATTTTGGATATAAAATTGTTTGCAACTACAGCAGAGATTACAACAAGGTCCTCCGACAGTCGCCAGTTTGGAATTGTGTGGAAAATGATAGGAGCATACATCCACGCTTCCGTATTGCGTTCTCTGCTCACCTCTTTCTCTTCTCCTTATTTCTAAATGACATTTATGCGTCGTTCAGGAGTTGGATCCCTTTCACCTTTCCTTTCCTCTCTAAGATTCCAATCTCTCCGCCCTCCGTGCCTCAATTTTTGGTGCCACGTAAAATGTTTGTTCGGATCATTCCTTCGGTACTGTTTTCCAGGCAACAGATGATTTAGTTAACCAGCTTTGATCTTAGCAATGATCTCTCTCAATATTAAAGATTTGCAGTTTTCTTTGTCATGCCCATATGCTTCGTGAAAATCACACAATCTGTCACTTTTTGGGCCTTCTCTCTCCTCCATAGGCGGTGGAGGGTTAAAGGTTTCCTTGATTGGTTCAGTAAACAAGATTTCTTTTGGTGTCTTTGTTAAAGCCATGATTAGTGGGTACCTTTCTAATGGTGTGTGATTGTGATAATTATCATTCGGGTGATTATTGCCCCTCCAAACCATGCTATTGCCTTTGATAACCATTATCATACCCCCGCTGAGATCTGTCTGGGCACCGTCCTCCGTTCTGCTGCCTGTAATTCCTTTCGACCCACTAATGTCCCATTTCCCCAGTTCGCAAATGCTTTTGTGCCACTACCAACGCTTGATGCAAAGTTTTTGGAACATCATACCGTAACGCATGAACTAAGCTTGAAAATCGACGCTGACCAAGACAGAAAATGAAACCAGATACAAGCTGAGACTCTGGTATATTAGGTATCTTCCGACACTCAATAGTATAACGTTTCATAAAATTTCTTAAAGACTCATTCTGATGCATAGTGATTTCATGTGCATCCAAGTGTGATAATGTGCGAGTCCTCAAACATTAATACTGCATAACAAACTTGGCCCTCAAGTCTAGAAAACTGGTAATGCTTCTAGGCATAAGGCTTTTAAACCAATCTCTTTCTATCTTCTGCAACACCATAGGAAACATATTACGTGCAACCTCATCCTCCCAGTGTTGCAACCTTATAAATCCTTTAAACATAGTAAGAAAATCATATGGATCAGTTGTTCCATCATAAACACCTATAGATGGTATTCCCAGGTTTCTTTGAAGCGGATAATCTGCAATTCGAGTGACGAAACACTGAGTTGATTCTGCAATTGCTGGAGGTTTAATAGCTTCATCTCTTGTGATTAGCGCGAACAAGTTATCCACTGTCGTCGCATGGATGGCGGGCTGCACTAACTTCTGTTTGTATTTTAGCAGTGCCATCTTTGTTAAGATCCCATCCAACAATTTTCCTGCCATTTCATCCAATATAAATGCTTGTTCTTCTTCTCCATATTCCCACTCATTTTCCATAAAACCTTCATCATTATTCTCATGCTCAGAATCGTCAACTAAAGTGTTCAATTGATTGAATAGTTTGAATAGTTACTGTTTAGAAACTGTATTCCCTTTGCTTATATGCTTGGTGTTCATATCAGATGTTCTTTTAAAACAGATGTTCTGCATTCCCAGTCATGCTTGCCACATTCGCCCCTTGGAGTTATCCATCATTGATTTCTTTAAACGTGATGCTATTTCATTCACATGCTCTTTTGATACATCAGCATTCACATGTTCTTCATTTTCAATTGAAAACTTCTTCCAAAGTTAGTTGAGTAAGTGGTATGTTCTCGACGAGGTTTTCAATGATTAAATCAAGTGGTGTTCGTGTTGAAGTCATGTCGTTAGGTTTTGCGTTCTTAGTGTTCTTGTTGTTCTTCGAAATGGATGGCGCCATATGTTGGTACTATTTTCCGTCTTGCGGCTAAAAGGTACCAGTACAATACTAGAACTGCCTAGCGCTAAGAGATTTGTTGCCAACTGATGTTTTCCCTCGGGAAAGAATCCCTGCAGACCCATAACACGGATGAGATATCCGTGGGGTGGCTTTATCAGTCTATGGACCAAGCTGAGAGCGGTGCGTCTAGCGTTATGTTACTAAGCGGTGAAATTATAGAGTGAGAAAGTACTATGTGAGGGAGAAAGTGTACTCTATGACTGAACTTAACTGTTTAATGTGGTGACCCTGGGGTCTATTTATAGGCGTAAAATGTCCAAAATTATCGGGAACACGTGTCAAATGCCGATTAATTTAGTTATGTGAAAAATCAGAAACCGACTTTGGCGTGGGCTGACATGGTTGCATGCTGCTCACACGCCTAATCAAAGGGGCTTATGTATATGAGCTGCCTACAGGGCTTACGCATGACCCTGGGTGGCCTGGCTGAACGCTGGACGGATATTAACAAAAACGGCCACAATTTCTATCTTTTATGCTTTTTGATCCTTTCTTTTGTATAAAAACGATGCTTTTATGCGTGTATCCCCTAGGATACACCATTACCTACTTTTTTCGTTAACTTTTCCGTTAATTATTTAATGCCGTTACTCGACTTTTATGTCTTGCGTTGTGTGGATAACATTTCTATGTTATTAATTATTATATTATAAATATTATTTGTCATATTTATGTGTAGACTATTATGATGTTTAAAAATTTATATTCTTAAATTTTTGGTTTAAACTAGACGATCATTAGAAACCATTAGTAATTTAATCGTATACGTTTTTATTGGGATTTACATTTTAAAGAGTTAGTGTTTGATTTGTAAAACATAAATAAATAACGTGCCCTCCCTTTGATTCCAACCGATCGGCTATGTATATGCCAGAGGTGCGTTTTGTAATTTCCTTTTAACTAGTGACACGTTTGGGTCAAATGAATTTGTAGAGTCAAAGTACATGATATAAACGATTTGTGGAGTCAAAGTATCTTTTTTCATTCTTTAGAATATCATTTTTTAATCAATTTCATTTATCAATATTTCAATCCATTCTACTTGTGTGGGACCCGCCATTTATGAAACTAGGAAGACACATACAAGAGTGAGCACGTGGATGTTATCATAATACTAGCAAAAAGCATTGGCTAGTTTCTCAACAAAATTGCATACATCATCATCATTGATTGTAAGCATATTCTGTCAATTTTCTTTTCGATCATAAACTTCAACCACAATAAATATATCATTTTACAATCTGTATTTTTTTTAAGCCTTCACCAAATAAAAAGTTTCGATGGCCGCCGCAACCACAAAAACCTATGATCTAAATTCACATCGAGTACTTAAAACAATTGAAATGAATTGCATACTTACATTGTAGACATTTAAGTGTCATCGAGTACTTCACATCTCGTGAACATCTATCGCAATGAACATCTGTTTCAATTCCCCGAACAAATGAAAGAGGGTGTTGGTGAACGTGAGCAAGGTTATGAATTCCCCCGAACTTTATATTCACATCGTATATTTCTGATTCATATATCGCTGGAGCACAATCGGTATGTACAGACTGAACACACTCTTGACAATGATAGAAGAATCTACTAGGATCTAATGTAAGTTCACAAATTTCACAAAAGTAATCACTCTTATGATTCTCAATCGGAAAGTAACTCAACTTCATCGGGTGTTTGTCAACTTTATGTGTAATTGTCTCGCTCACTAATAAAGCACAATTGGCATGTAAATGAATATTGCAAACCTCACATTTGAATTTGGCTCCCCAATCATATCCATACATGCACAAATGACATAACTTTGTTTCACCGAAGAAACCTGGCATAAATAGAGAAAGGAGGTGATTTGGGTGAGACTTGTGAGTAACTCTTTTAGGTATAAATGCACAACAAACATCGACATAGTATCGGCATTCGACACAACAATAAACAAATCCATTACTAGATAAGTGGCAAACAGCACAGTCGAAAACATTAAGAAACTCGGGATTGATCTTTGGATAGTATATCAAGGGATGTTGCGGGTGATAAGGGTGGTCGTTTACTTTAACTGGAAGACGGGTGCACCACTCATGGAGTACAAAGTCGCAATTCTCATCCTCATTGGCGCATACGTAAAACGGTGGTGTTATAATTGGTTTCGCACATCCATTACATAAAAGTTGAATCTTTTTCATTGAGTTATGATATGAAACATTTCTAGCTCTATAAGAGGCTGTTGGTTGCGTAATATCCACAAGAAGTAGTGGATGTTCATGACTAATATGTTTTTTGATCTCATCATTAGTTCCAAATGTCATTGATCGAGTATCTTTATAAAACAAGTTTTTTAATAAACTATAAGAGTCATCAGGAAAGGGAAGGTGAAGAAGATCTGGGTACTCATCGTCTTCATAATTTTTAATGACATTTCCGGTACCTATTAATTAATTAATTAATTAATGAAATACAATAGCTTAATTAATATAAAAAAACCGATCGCATAAAAAAACATAACTTTTATATTAATAAGACCTAAGTAGATTAATTAGAAGTAATTATAATCGTAAAAGTAGTTAGGTGTTTGATAGATATAATTACCAGGAAATGTTAAGATGGACATGAAGGGCTCGCGTGTGTTTGTTGCACAATCAAGATGGGCATAGTATCTGCACTTGTCACATTCATAAATCCAGATATATTTGTCATCAAAATAAAGATTGCATACCCTACACTTCGGATCAGTATAAGAACCACTTCTATATGATTTTTGACAGGAATACGCAAGTGTGAGTGGGTGAGTATGGGAGAAACGATCATGTGTGGTTTGTTGGATAAGCAACCTTTTAGGCAAAAAGACACAATCATTGTGTATCAATGGGCTAGAAGGACAATCGACACATTGATAAAACAAACCTTTATGTTCCTTCCCACATGCCTCACATTTGCATAATATTTGTTTGCCACTGGCAACACTTGCAAGTGGGTGCATATGGCTAGGGTGATGAATGAGATTGAGTCTTAAATATCTTGTAGCACACTTGATGGGAACGCGCCCGTTATATCTAGTAGAAACATAATAAAAAAGAAAACCATCATGAAAGGTTTCACAAATAACGCAAAACAAATTCATGACAATAGGTACTTTGGAGAGACTAAGAGTATTTGCTATGTGTGAAGTATGGAATTTCATGGTTGTCGGAAGATCTTTACAAAACTTGTGAATCGAATAGTGACAATGATCACAATTGTAGTAATACCTATGATACCAATAAATTGTTTCTTCACATATATCACATTGACATTCAAAGTCTGGTTTTCTAACTAAATCTTTCTCGCCATCATCATCATCTTCATCACTCTCTTCTTCATAGTTTATATGTTTTGACCACATATCAATGTGATTTAGTGGGTGTTCATGTTCAATGATCATCGTTATCTCTTTTTTCAGAAATTAAATAATGAGATACGAAAATGGATTGATTGAAAACTGAAAAGAAAATCTTTAATTTAGTAACATAAGGATGAAAAGATCGATAGAGATGACCATATTATATAAGTTAGCAAGTGATGAAAGTATAACACGAATTTTTTCGAAACACGTCATCTTTTTGATAAAAAAGTGTAATGGAATGTTAACGTTACTTGCAAGAAATGGAATTGTATCTATACCTACCTTTAGTCGTTCACAATATAATACTTTACTTAATTTCCCACGTATTCATAAACCTATTTGCATGTTAAATGGCGGAGCCAGGATTTAACGTTAATGGTGACACTATAGACTTAAAGTAACGTTAAGGGTGGCCAATTCAGGAAGGCTTGTTAATTTTAACTTTAAGAATGACACCACGGGCTTAAAGTAATATGAGCCAATTGAGGAAAGCTTGTTAATTTTGATGGAACTAGTATAAATACAAAATATTTTATATATAATAATGGGCTTATTAAATTTGTTAAGGGTGGCATTGCCACCTTTGACTACCCTATTGGCTCCGCCTATGGCAAATTATATTGGCCTTACACATTACATAACGTAGCACATTAATACAATATTAGGAAAGTCCATATAGATGGGCTTAATCCACTAGAGTGGATTAGGGTTTTGTATATTCATATGTATTCTATATATACAATTGATCAAAAATACACAATAACCCTAACAGAAACCACGTAAGTTATTGTGTATTATTGATCAACTATAGAGTACATATGAACATACAAAACCCTAATTTACCTTAGTGGACCGAGTCCATCTATACAATTGGACTGGATGCCCCCGCAGGAACATTACAGACGCTCAACTAGAACGTATATACATGATATATACATAAAAATGATGAACATAACAAAGCTAAACATATACCAAGAGTCTTCGTGGTGGAGCTTGGAATCTTGATAGGGGTGTGCATGGTTCGAGTAGAATCGAAAAGAACCGAGAACCGAAGTAGAACCGACCCAAAACCGAAATACCCGAAGTTATTTGGTCAGGTCCTTGGTCCATATTTTTTCATTTTTCCGGGTATCGGTCCGGTCCGGGTCAAACCCGAAATACCCAAAGTTTTGGACCAAACTGGATGATTATATATATATTAGATTCATTAAAGAATAAATACCGTGTTCTATTACATACAATATATGATACCATATTACATTTATAATACCATATTACATTTATTTATAAGATATATTATTTATATATTAAAGTTGCTATATATTAAAAACTTAGCTATGAGTGCATAATGTATTGTATATTATGTCTGAATCTGTTATCCACAGTAAAACAAATAAACTTTACTAGTTTAATAGGTAAATATGTATAAGATGATAAAAAATTGAGTTATTTTAAATGGGTCGGGTATTTACCTTGACCACTTGGACCTAACCGAACCGTTTATAAATGGTCCGGTCTTCGGTTCTTATTTTCGTAAAAATTTGAGTTTTGATCCGGTCCGGGTATGATATGGTTCGGTCCGGGTATGGACCATGCACAACCCTAAATCTTGACTTCAAGATCTACTTGTCAATTGTTTTTCTTTTTATTGAAAGAAAAGTGAATAAAATAAAAAATTGCAAAGATAGGAAATACTTTAGGAGAAGATATTAAAAATATTTTTTTTATTATAATTAAAAAGATAGGAAGATGAAACTAGAAAAAGAAAGATGGTTAGACCATTCTTAACCATGACATCATTCTTTCTCATCACACACTGTCATATAAGTTTTTTCTCCACATTTCCTCTCCATCACATACGACTCTCAACCATAACATATTTCCTCCCCATCACATATGTAATGTCCCGTCAAAATCGCTATTGATACAGTACATTAACAAACGGTCCCATAACATGGTTACGGCCTCTATATGAGACGTTTTAAATAAACTTTGCATTTATTATTCAAAAAGGTTTCTAAAAATGAAAGGTTTCCAAATATAGAAAGTTTCTAAAAATAGAAAGTTTCTCAGAATCAGAAACTTCTTCAAATAGTTAGCTAACCCAAATGTCAAACAAGTCATCCAACATCTAACCAATTAAAAACCGAATGCATACATCTGTTAAATATAATGTTGACTAAACTTCAGATGTAGACACCCTGGACTTCTAGAGCGTACGAACCTGAGAATAAAACGTGCATAAAAAGTCAACACAAATGTTGTGAGTTATAGGTTTAGTATTGCGATCAATAAATAAAGTAGATCACAAGATTTCATCTGCAAAAACATTGTTAAAAATTGTACAGTTTTGAGCACCTGGTGACCAGACTTAACAAAAATAATAAAGTACAATCTGTATAAAAACAAACCACACCGAATCAAATGTCTTCTAATAAATACTATACATCCGTTGGATGTTGGCGCGACCAATCCGGACGGAGTTGTCAAACTCTATAGATTTTTAAATAGGATTCGCGCATATCAGTTCAAAAATCGGTAACTAACAATTACCAAGCTAAGAGATTTGTGATTCAACTAAGCGTAGAATAAAGTAAGTACTTATGTCTATTACGTAAATATCAAAATGCATGTATACTCATCCCAAAAGATTTGAAATATAAAAATGAGAAACTATAAACTCATCTCGATAGCACGACAGTAAATCACACAAATGTGACGACTAAAAGAATCACCCATGACCGAAGTACTCAACCTAGAGAGACAAGTTGGTCAATAATTGCCTAATATAACTAGGCTGGATCATATTACAATCAATAATTCTATGCTCGAGTCTAACAAAAATATTTTTAACAAAATTCCAAATTAACAGTGTTTCTAGAAAACTGTGTAGTGTACGCTGCGTAGAAAATCTAGTAAAAGTTTTTGACTCAAGAAGTGTTGAACAAAACTTACAAAAAGTTAACTAATAGTATGACCACACAAAATCCAAAAGTCACGAGTTAACTCATTAAATACGTTTAAGCAAGTTAAAATGGTCGGTATTATCACCACTTCACCTATTACTGATTGACACTACTTAACACTACTCAAAGTACTTATTAAACCTTATATTTTTGACCAATGATTTGAAAATCATGTGAGGATAGAACTTTGTAGATGTTGCAGCGGTGGTATGGCTCGGCCGAAAAATCATTTTTTTTTTTTAAAGTGTGATATCACTGATAAAATCATTATCAATTACATGAATGCTAATGCTATAACATCTAAAACCTAATGGGCTAACCCTAAAAACTGAGCCCTTATAGATATGGGCTTACAAAACATAAATAATAATAGCAATAATATCGGCTAACATCCCCCCGCAGTTGGAGCGGGAGCTGAGCGAACGTTCAAACTGGTCCTGAACTCATCAAAAAGAACAGCAGGAAGGCCTTTGGTGAAGATGTCGGCATACTGATATCGCGATGGAACATGAAGAACTCGCACATGTCCTTGCGTCACAAGATCCCGCACGAAGTGAATATCAATCTCTATGTGTTTCGTGCGCTAGTGCTGAACCGGGTTACCAGACATGTATACTGCACTCACATTATCACAATACACAATAGTGGCAGAAAACAAAGGACAATGAAGCTCCCGAAGTAAGTTGCGAAACCAACATGTCTCGGCAACAGCATTAGCAACCCCGCGGTACTCTGCTTCAGCACTAGAGCGAGATGGCGTCAACTGTCGTTTTGAGGACCACGACAGAAGGTTATTACCCAAAAATACACAATATCCTGAGGTCAAGCGGCGAGTACTGGGGCAACCAGCCCAGTCAGCATCTGAGTAGGCTGTCAGAGATGTGGTAGATGATGCAAAGAGTTGTAGGTCGAGATCAAGTGTACCCTGAATATACCGGAGAATCCGCTTAAGTGCAGAAAAATGTTGCTCTCGTAGGTCATGCATGAATAAGCATATCTGCTGTACTGCGTAAGCAATGTCTGGTCTCGTGAAAGTGAGGTACTGAAGAGCCCCGGCGAGGCTACGATACAATGTGGAATTAGTAACCGGTGGACCTGACGTATTAAGCTTGGAGATGGTTTTGACCGGGGTTCTGCTCGGGTGACACCCCATCATATCTGCGCGCTCTAGAATCTCGGTAGCGTACTTCTTTTGAGATAGAAACATCCCCGAAGAGGTACGAGTAACTGAAATACCCAAGAAATAGTCCAGCGGGCCAAGATCGGTCATGGAGAACTCCCGGTGTAGAGAGGCAATAACGCGCTGAAGAAACTCTGTCGATGAGGCAGTCAGAATAATATCATCTACATACAATAAGAGATATGCAGTATCGGTACCATGTCGATAAATAAATAAGGAAGTGTCACATCGACTTTGCTGAAATCTGACACTCTGAGCATAGCCTGCGAATCGGTTGTACCATGCGTGTGGAGCTTGCTTCAATCCATAGAGGGATTTCTGCAGGAGACACACATGATCTGGTCGTGAAGGGTCGCGAAAACCTGGAGGCTGATGCATATAGATAGTCTCGGAAAGATGACCATGAAGGAAAGCATTCTTGACATCTAGTTGATGAACGGGGCAGTGTCGAGAAATGGAAAGACTCAGAACAGTCCGAATGGTGGCCGGTTTAACAATCGGGCTAAACGTCTCATCACAATCAATACCAACCTGCTGGCTGCGACCATTAGCAACTAGTCGAGCCTTATACCTGCTCAATGTCCCATCAGCATTAAACTTGTGCTTAAATAACCACATGGAGCGAACTATGTTCGTGTTCGAAGAGCGAGGCACAAGAGTCCAAGTACCATTTTCAATTAAAGCATTGTACTCTTCGGTCATAGCGTGTTGCCAGTTAGGGTCTTTAAATGCATGAGAGTAAGAGGTAGGAATGGGAGAGGTGGTGGACACATGAAGATTTAGATGTTGTACGGGTTTCATATTATCACATCACGTCACCTTCCATGAAAATCTGTTTCCATACAGTTCCTCCCCACCCTCTCTTTCTCCTCCCACCACTACCACTTCCTATGACTTCCTAGATCCACCACCCAACTCGTTCTCTCGTAGCTTCGCTGAAAGTAACCCTCCCTCATCAATAACTACATCCGATCACACAACACCAACCTCACCCGAAAATGTCACACCTCCCTCACCACCACCGCAACCACCTCATATCTCAGCAGATCCACCAAATCCACCAAATCCAACCACTACTAACACTTCCTCCACCCATCCCATGGTCTGATCCTGACCTACCCTGTCAAAACAACCCACCTAAACCCTAACTAAGATCACCGTACGGCTCAAGACCTACTGCTGAAATCTATCTATCCATTATTTTCTTGTCAACAAAAAAAAAAGTTTTCGTTTGTTAAGCAGCAATCTGGCGTAGCCTTCCCCAATCCAAAATTAATTTTATTATCCTTTTGTTTATTTGCACTTTTACCAATCATCTTATTTGTGACAACCCAGGAATTTCCGACCAAATTTAAACTTAATTTATTATGATTTCGACAAGATAAGCAAAGTCTATTTAATTAAATCTTAAAATCTTTGAACTGTTTACATAGATTCATTTTACCTTTGATTGTTCCTACGATTCATGAACAATTACTTGTAAATAAATAAGTATATATCTAAATATGTATATATAAAAATGATAAATTGAAATATAATTTAAAATTACTAAATTTTTATAATTATTGTTATTAAACAACTATTTATCACTATCATTAATATTATTATTATTAATAACATTATTAACATTATTATTAATAAATATCATTATACTTGATATTAAAATTTTTATTATTATTATTAGTATTATTAATAATATTAAAAGTATTATTATTATTATTAATATATTTATACATACTGATTATTAATAATAAACAAACATATCGATAATTATAAATTGTTAGCAATCTTTATCTAACTTTATAGGATTTTATCTCTAATCTAATTACATGTCGTGAATCATTCACAATAAAAACAAATTCAGTTACTGATTACAATCTTACAAATTGAAATTATGTACATACACTGTGCCTAATTAATTCCTTACTATGGTTTTCGTTTCCTTTCTATCCATTCATAGGATGTGGTAAAGAAATATATATACATAGTACACACATACATAACCAAAAAACTAGATAACTTCCTTCTTCTGTTTGTGACACCCGACGATAATTCCATCACCACCGGAGCACCTCATCCACCACTTCCACCACCATAACCTCCACCTTGAAATTCCATGTAATCCATTTAAAAACCGTAAACCATCACCACACTCTCACTTTTATGTTTCTTCGAAAACAACCATACATCACCACCCTCGTGATTTTCTTTTTCTAACATTATCACCACCTGCAACAGCAGGTTCCCTGCTGTTTGAACGTCACCCAAAACATGTTCAGGGACTCTCCACAATCCTAATGTGTTTCTATCACTATCTCTAATCGATTTCCATATGTAAACCACCACTTGTCACTCCTACTTCAAAAACGTGTTCTCTGTTTCAAACATCACATAAACCATCACCAAGACATCACCAAAACTAAACCATTTGATTTGGTCAAGACTCAAACTACTGCTCAGGAACCACCTTTCATTTACAACTAGCATCAAACCCTTCTACTGCTACCAAAGAATGGTGCTGCTTCTGCTTGTACCTGTTTATATTTCGATGGTAACCCAAGACCCGAACACCTCTTATGTACAGTTATTCCTCTTCTACTTCTGCTCATTGCTCGATCAGCCCCAGCCAAAACACCACCGAACCAATGATTAACTAACTGTTTCTGTTTTCTAATTTACTATTCGAAATAAACGATTTAACAAAACCTGCAAAATACTTCATGTTTTCTCTTCAGTTTACAATCAAATACCATACAATTTAACTTATTGCTCAAATTTAACCCGTTACTTCGATTTCTAATTTTGAATCTGTTCATATCCAAACCAACCCCAAACCTAATTAAAATAAAAACAAGTATCTGTTTGGATATCTTGTTGCTAATATCGAACAGTCCATGAGAACACCACAAATAAAACCTACTGTAAGTTCCTGCTACTACTCCCTGTTAATATTCGAACAATTATCAAACCAAATTTAATTCCTAAGATACGATAAATGCTATAATTCAACAAAAACATAAAATTGTAACTATGTATGTAATTTCAGTTACACAACTCAATCGGACTAGTAGGAACCGTAGTATATGAATTAATTATAGATAAATTGAATTACGTACATAGATCTTTGATTTGGACATCTCGATTGAAACAGAAAATCAAATCCTGCGATGGTTGCTGAAGATTGATGATGACGATTGAAGATGATGAATCAAGGACTACTGTACATCGATGATTGTCGTTTGATTGATTGAGCTATGATGAATCGAATACACCCTAAACCAGGATGTTGTTTTTTCCTCTGCGTTTTTTTCCTGGTGTCTCGATCTGTTTGAGCCGATGAGTTTCCACTCTTTATTAGGTAGAATTATTACTTTTATAATTATTACTTTTATTATTATTATTATTATTATTATTATTATTATTATTATTATTATTATTATTATTATTATTATTATTATTATTATTATTATTATTATCTTATTATTACTATTATTATTATTATTATTATTATTATGATTATTAATTATTAATCATTATTATTAGAAATAAGTTAAATATTATTGTTATCATCATTAACACAATTAAATATTATTATCATTATTGTTATTACAAAGGGTTATCATTAAGTATTAGGAGTATTATTAATATCATTAGTATTAACTTAGGTATTATGATTATGATTACAATTATTATTAATACTTGAAAACAATGCAAATTTTTTTTTTTTTAAAAAAACATTAGTATTAGTATCATTTTTTATTATTATTAGTATTATTATAAACATAAGTATCATTGTTAACAATATCATTTTTAGTATTAGTATTATCATTATTAATAAAGTTATTATTATTATTAGTAAATTATTATTTTCAAAACTATCATTTTAACAAATAAATATTTTGTATATAAAAATATACTTATTACATATACTATAACTATATTGATATTACATATACAATATATATTAAACCTAATAACATTGTTTACATAAACATTTACATATAACAAATTTTTAGATTTAACAATATAATACTAATTATATAGATATATATGTATTAGTATAACTATATGTATAAATATTAAAATACAAAATAAAAATATATATATATATATATATATATATATATATATAAATATATATATATATATTTTATATTTTAATATTTATACATATAGTTATACTAATACATATATATCTATATAATTAGTATTATATTGTTAAATCTAAAAATTTGTTATATGTAAATGTATATATATATATATATATATATATATATATATATATATATATATATATATATATATATATATATATATATATATATATATATATATATATATATATATATATATATAACCTTTGAAATAACAAATATATCACTAAATTAAATAAGTAATATACATAAACTAGTTTGATTTTTATTACATGTTAATTATATGTATTAATAAATATAACTGATATAGGTTAGTGAATCCAAGGCCAACCCTGCATTGTTCAGTTGTTCAATGCCGTCATATGTATTTTTACTACAAAATACAGTATTGTGAGTTTCATTTGCCTTTTTACCCTTTATATTTTTGGGCTGAGAATCCATGCGCAATTTTTATAAATATTTTACGAAATAGACACAAATAATCGAAACTACATTATATGGTTGAATGATCGAAGCCGAATATGCCCCTTTTACTTGGTAACCTAAGAATTAATAAACCAGTCTACTAATTGATGCGAATCCTAAAGATAGATCTATTGGGCCTAACGAACCCCATCCGTTGGAGCGGATGCTTTAGTACTTCGATGTTGTTTTTATCATGTCCGAAGGATTTCCCGGAATGATAGGGGATATTCTTATATGCATCTTGTTAATGTCGGTTACCAGGTGTTCATCCATATGAATGATATTTTTGTCTCTATGCATGGGACGTATATTTATGAGAATTGAAAATGAAAATCTTGTGGTCTATTAAAATGATGGAAATGATTATTTATGTTAAACTAATGAACTCACCAACCTTTTAGTTGACACTTTAAAGCATGTTTATTCTCAGGTATGAAAGAAATCTTCCGCTGTGCATTTGCTCATTTTAAGGATATTACTTGGAGTCATTCATGACATATTTCAAAAGATGTTGCATTCGAGTCGTTGAGTTCATCAAGATTATTATTAAGTCAATTATAGTTGAATATGTTATGAAATGGTACGCATGCCGTCAACTTTCGATGTAAAGAAAGTTTGTCTTTTAAAAACGAATGCAATGTTTGTAAAATGTATCATATAGAGGTCAAGTACCTCGCGATGTAACCAACTATTGTGAATTGTTTATAATGTATATGAACGGGTCCTTTTAGGTGGTATCAGAGCAGTGGTCTTAGTGAACCAGGTCTGCATTAGTGTGTCTAACTGATAAGTCAATAGGATGCATTAGTGAGTCTGGACTTCGACCGTGTCTGCATGTCAAAAGTTTTGCTTATCATTTCTAGTCGGAAATCATTTGCTTATCATCCTTAGAAAATTAACTGCTTATCATTATTAGGTTAGACACGTCTTGCTACATTAATTGCATGAGTAGTGTATAGACAAAAATTCATATCTTAGCGTATCTGCTAAATCATATCTTATCGTATTTGTTACCTTAAACTTTGCCTGACATATCAAGCAAATTCCTCCTTAATCTACAAAATCTTTTGATCTATATATATAGATATCCTATGTAAATAGAATACCACCCGATAGCCAGAAAAATCACTTTATATCGAAAAATCCTTTATCCAATCGTACGAAATGGAATTCGTCGTTAGTTCAAGTCACTCGGATTCCGAAATGGAATCTCACTCAAGCTCCGAAAGCAGTGTGACCAGAATGGATCAA
Source organism: Rutidosis leptorrhynchoides (assembly GCF_046630445.1). Classification (NCBI taxonomy): domain Eukaryota; kingdom Viridiplantae; phylum Streptophyta; class Magnoliopsida; order Asterales; family Asteraceae; genus Rutidosis; species Rutidosis leptorrhynchoides. The sequence continues at coordinate 545,898,963 of NC_092334.1, forward strand.
CCAATCAGTCATCACCTATTCTGGATGAATTGGGGATGGGTTCGTAGCCTCCTCAATTATTGGAGACAAGAAGAAGGCGATCCTTTCCATCCACCACATTGCCCTCTTGATGAAGAACCTGAAGCACTTACCGGCGAACCTGTCCGAAACACCATTTTCTCTCTCATTTCCAGAGTATCTCATTACGATTATATACTACATCAAATTCGAGATTTTATTTATCCGCTCGTTCGAGCCGACAATCACCCCGGTGTAATAGAAGAAGTCAATGAGCTTCGCGCTAGGGTAGTGGCTTTGGAGAATATGGTGCAAAGGTTACAATCACCAGCAGTAGCACCAGCAGCATAACCAGTACCATCATCATCAATGCCAATAGTACCATTACCCCCTCCAACCACAACCGCGTCGTAAACCTCAACTTTACAATCTATCCCACGAGCACCCATGTCATACGCTCTGTAGATATCAAGGAATACCAATAACAACAAACGATGAAGTATTGATTCATAACTTCATTAAAGAAACCTTCTGCAGCGATTATGTAATCTCTAAAGTCTTAGAGATTATCTATTCTAACCCTAACCAGAAATCAGATGAGTGAACCAAAATGATAGAAGGAAGAGTAGAAACCCTGACAAGAATGATGCGTGATTCGCAGGCTAGACTAGTTTTACCAGCAGCATCAACAGTACCGTTAACATCACCAGCACATTCAGTGCCATCAGCATCGTCAGAATCAGCAACACCTATAACATCAAAAGCTCCGCCAGTTCAAGAATCACCGTGGACACCATTACGAATCAATAACACATATCTTGTATCAACGAGTTATGAAGTATTAACTCATTGCCACTGAAGAATTTATATGTATATCTTATATATATAAATTTTTAAACCATAGTAAATCTTTCCGTACTAGGCTATTATGTGTGAATCTTAACTACTCGGTTAATTCATACTACTAATATGCTATAATGTACATCCTTCGACAACGACTTAACTATTGTTAACTACAATCTCTGTTTCAATTTAATGAATTCCATTTCATAATAATCAAGCGTATTATTCAAATATATGTTTGATTTTACACTTTCATCATCGATGTACTCGAAGCTTTTCAGATAACATCATTCGTATCTTGCGAAGTTCACAAGAATTCCGCGAACACCAACATCACGCAAAGTATAAATTCATAATATTATTGAAGAAATACTTCGTAAAAGTGATGTAATTTCTAAAGTTTTTAGAGATTATGCAATTCTAGTTGCAACCGTAAATCAAATGAGTTTACTATTAACTCATTAAATCTATATTACATCTGAAGAAAATATATATGTACGTATATTTTCATAAAGATTGTAATTGAAAATTCTTTTGTACAAACTGTTAATGGTGAAAACATTTTAACGGGTAGGTAATACCCGAGGAATATTCAGATTTCACATTATAAAGTTACATTGTACATTCTTCGAAGCTGATTTAACAGTCGTTTACTATCCTACTTATATCCACCGATATACAAATCCATTCACCACAGAATAACCATTTTCATCCAATTTCATATTTAGATTTTGATTTATCAGAATCCAACAAGTGGCATGATGAAAAAAACAATTGACAAAATAAAATTTGTTAGAAACAAACAAATTAACTATGAGAAATTTTACTAAGAATCTGTGACAACCCGAAAATTTCCAACCAAATTTAAACTTTAATCTTTATATGTTTCTGACATGATAAGCAATATTTGTTAAGTTAAATTTCAAGAATTTTAAACTATGTTCATACATTCATTCAACCTCGACCAAGTTCCAACGATTCACGAACCATAAAACGAATATGATTATATATGTATATGTGTATATATATTATAACTTGAAACGTAAACAAAATATTAGATTAAATACTTTATATTATTGTAGCTGTTTCAAAATGTTTATCAATGGAATTAGAAGATAAGATCAAATGATTGAATTATCAGATATATTGAATTATGATTACAAGTCTCTGTTGAAAGGCCCACGTTGATTTGAGAAATCTTTCCATTTTAACAATATTCGGAAAATGGTAAAGTGATTTATAAATAAGAACAAATTTTCAATCATTGAGAACTAGACAAAGGATAGTGGAAGATTGAATCTCATAAAGACTCGATTGATCTATTTAGTTTCAAACGTACAAAAACGTTTTCAGTTTAAAAAGAACTTTATTATTAAAACGTATATAACTTTTATAAATATCTAGAACCACTTTTGACAACTCATTACTTAACTAGTATGATAAAGATAACGATATTTATATTTTATTTTATTAAATATATATAACGATTTAAATTAATATTATATATATTTATACGAGTATTATACGTACATAGTTTTATACTTTTACTATACTTAAACTTTACCTTTACTTTATTTTTACTTTACTTTAACTCTAATAATTCACTTTAATAATTCATACTTTAATAATTCACTTTAATAATTCATACTTCAATAATTCACTTTAATAATTCATACTTTAATAATTTACTTTAATAATTCATACTTTAATAATTCACTTTAATAATTCAAAAATCTATTATAAATAGAATTCAATAGGTTTCATTATTTCATAGAAACTTGAAAATATTTTTCTTTAAACTCTCTCAATCGATTTACATATATATATTTACTCCGTATTATTTCAAGATATTATTAGTATACATAAAATATTACGACAGAGTGCTGTCCGAGTGATTTCGAAATTGTTTTTCGAGTGGGATAGGATTAAGGAAATTATGGGTTATAGCTATGGATGTGATTGAGTATGGTTCATGGGTATGCTCGTGAGGTCAATATAGTGTTTATCATTTCCTTTGCGTCTACGTACCTTTCCTGCAATATTGAATCTCAATATTGATACGTGAGTACTCATAATTTAACTTTTACATACTAATAGTGTATCCCTGACTAGTGCTCGAGTATTTAGGATTATGCATGCTTGTACTTTTGATATTGCCCTTAGACAGGTTAGGTTGAATCTTGAATTAGTTACACTTGCGGTTGAGATAAGGTATAAGATATGCATGTCCTTGGAAAGCTAGCGAAAAATCAAGAACTTTTCCTTTAGATATCGAATGGTTTCGATGAACGGATTAGAAGTTATAATCAATTGAATTTTCGATATTTTTATTAAAAATGATTATTATTATCGTCGTTTTTATCGTCGTTCTAGTTTTATCATATTATTATCATTATTATTTTCTTTATCAATAAAAGGGATTTATCATTAAAAATTGTTATTTTTTTTATTATTACTATCGTTATTATCGTTAAAGTTATAATTAGTATTATTATTATTATCCAATTATTATTATTATTATTATTCTTATTGGTATTATTATTATTATTATCATTATTAATATATATATCATTATTTAAAAATGGTTATTGTTGTTGTTATTATTATTATTACTATATTATCATTAAGATAATTATTAGTATTATCGTTAATAATGTTATAGTAACTATCATTATTAATATTAGTGTAATTAAAATAAATATTTGTAACACCTAATTATTTTGATTACTATTATTATCATTATTATGAACACGATATAAAAGACGATTAAAAGCTATTAAACGAAACGATTAGGAAATAATGGGTAAGAGTATCATGATGAATTTAAAATATTATAAGATATTGATTTAGATAAAATTATCGTTCTTATTATTTTTATCATTACTATTATTATTAAAAGTATCGTTAGTATTAAAACTATCATTTTAACAAAAATTATCATTTTAATAGAAATATCATTGTTACTATAAAATATCATTATTATTATTATTTTAAATAGAATTATTATTTTAAAGATAATATTAAAAATTATCGTAAATATTAAAGTTATCATAATTAGAATTATCTTTTTATCATAATGTCATCTTAGTAATTATAAATATTGATATTTTTATAATAATAATTATTATTACAAAATAATACAACTTTTACTTACTATCATTATAGATATTATTTTATCAAATAAATATGTGATACAAACATATTTTACTACGTGTAATAACTTACTTTAATAATACCTATCATATTATCTTTATAATATTAAATGAACCCTATAAATTTTATTACTTAATATATATAAAAGTATATTTTATTATATAAATTTAATATAAAATTTTATTTGTTAATAAATAAATTATATTATTTACTCTAATAAATCTTTTAAAAATATTTAAAAATATAAAACGACGATATTTAAACTATATATTAATCATGTATAGATTTTTGGAAATTATTTTGAGTCAAATATACTTTTGTTGACTTTTGCATATTAGTCTCGAGCATTAGGATTGTGGTACACTATGACTTGACCTAATTTGTTAGACAAATATTGACCAACACATAAATATATATAATTAATTTAGGTTAGTGAATCCGAGGCCAACCTTGCACTTGTTCAACGACGTTATATGTATTTTTACTACGAAATACAGTATGGTGAGTTCATTTGCTCCCTTTTACTCTTTATATTTTTGGGCTGAGAATACATGCGCAATTTTTATAAATGTTTTATGAAATAGACACAAGTAATCGAAACTACATTATATGGTTGAATTATCAAAATCGAATATGCCCCTTTTTATTTAGTCTGGTAATCTAAGAATTAGGGAACAGACACCCTAGTTGACGCGAATCCTAAAGATAGATCTATTGGGCCTAACAAACCCCATCCAAAGTACCGGATGTTTTAGTACTTCAAAATTTATATCATGTCCGAAGGAGGATCCCGGAATGATAGGGGATATTCTTATATGTATCTAGTTAATGTCGGTTACCAGGTGTTCACCATATGAATGATTATTTTTGTCTCTATGCATGGGAAGTATATTTATGAGAACTGGAAATGAAATTCTTGTGGTCTATTAAATTGATGGAAATAAATGATTATGATAAACTAATGAACTCACCAACCTTTTGGTTGATACTTTAAAGCATGTTTATTCTCAGGTGGTAAAGAAATCTTTCGCTGTACATTTGCTCATTTTAAAGATATTACTTGGAGTCTTTCATAGCATATTTCGAAGAACGTTGCATTCGAGTCATTGAGTTCATCAAAGATTATTATTAAGTCAATTTATAGTTGGATAGTGGATATTATGAAATGGTATGCATGCCTGTCAATTTTCGATGTAAAGAAATATTGTCTTTTAAAAACGAATGCAATGTCTGTAAAATGTATCATATAGAGGTCAAATACCTCGCAATGTAATCAACTATTGTGAATCGTTTATAATGTATATGAATGGGTCCTTTCAGTTGGTATCAGAGCGGTGGTCTTAACGAACCAGGTCTGCATTAGTGTGTCTAACTGATAAGTCGATAGGATGCATTAGTGAGTCTGGACTTCGACCGTGTCTGCATGTCAAAAGTTTTGCTTATCATTTTGTGTCGAAAATTAACTACTTATCATCCTCAGACACGTCTTGCTGCATTGATTGCATGAATAGTGTATAGACAAAAATTCATATCTTAGCATATCTGCTAAATCATATCTTATCGTATCTGTTACTTTAAACTTTGCCTGACATATCCCGCAAAGTCCTCCGTAATCTACGAAATCTTTTGATCTATATATATATATATATATATATATATATATATATATATATATATTCTATGTAATTAGAATACCATCCGTTAGCCAAAATCATTTCATATCGAAAAAAAAAAATCCTTTATCCAATCGTACGAAATGGAATTCATCATTAGTTCAAGTCACTCAGTAACATCACCATCAACCCGTAGTATGATATTGTCCGCTTTGGACACAAGCCGATCACCGACGGGCTACCCGCGCACGAGTACAACCCCGGATCACACTTCTACCTCACGGATTTGCTTCTCGGGTAAACACCCTCAAAACGCGTCATACCAGAAGAGGTATCCACACCCTTATAAGGAGTGCTTTATTTTCCTCTCCCACCGATGTGGGACGAGTCTGTTACAACTCTCCCCCCCTTCGGGACACTGCGTCCCCGCAGTGCACATCGATGTGGGCCCCAGCTCTGATACCATAAGTAACATCACCATAAGCCCGTAGTATGATATTGTCCGCTTTGGACACAAGCCGATCACCGACGGGCTACCCGCGCACGAGTACAACCCCGGATCGCACTTCTACCTCACGGATTTGCTTCTCGGGTAAACACCCTCAAAACGCGTCATACCAGAAGAGGTATCCACACCCTTATAAGGAGTGCTTTGTTTTCCTCTCCCACCGATGTGGGACGAGTCTGTTACACACGCAGATTTCGAAATGGAATCCCATTCAAGCTCCGAAAGCAGTGTGACCGGAATAGATCAACCAATCAGTCATCACCTATTCTGGATGAATTGGGGATGAGTTCGTAGCCTCCTCAATCATTAGAGACAAGAAGAAGGTGATCCCTTCCATCCACCACATTGCCCTCTTGACGAAGAACCTAAAGCACTTACCGGCGAACCTATCCGAAATACCATGTTCTCGCTCATTTCCAGAGTATCTCGTCACGATTATATATTACATCAAATTTTAGATTTTATTTATCCGCTCGTCCGAACCGACAATCACCCCGGTGTAATAGAAGAAGTCAACGAGCTTCGCGCTCGGGTAGTGGCTTTGGAGAATATGGTGCAGAGATTACAAACACCAGCAGCAGCATCATCAGCATAACCAGTACCACCATCATCAATGCCAACAGTATCATTACCACCTCCAACCACAACCGCGTCGTAAACCTCAACTTCACAATCTGTCCCACGAGCATCAACGTCATACGCACCATAGATACCAAGGAGTACCAACAACAATAACTGACAAAGTATTAATTCATAACTTCATTGGAGAAACATTCTGCGGCGATTATGTAATCTCTAAAGTCTTAGAGATTATCTAATCTAGCCCTAACCATAAATCAGTTAAGCAAACCAAAATGATAGAAGGACGAGTAGAAACCCTGACAAAAATGGTGTGTAATTAACAAGCTAAACTTGCTTTACCAACAGCATCAGCAGTACCGTCAGCGTTACCAGCATCGTCAGTACAGTCAACATCCGAATCAACAACACCGATAACATCACAAACTACGTTAGTTCAAGAATCACTGTGGACATCATTACGAATCAATAACGTGTATATTGTATCAACGAGTTATGAAGAATTAACTCATTCCCTCTGAAGAAATTATATGTATATTATATATATATATGTATATATATATATATATATATATATATATATATATATATATATATATATATATATATATATTTTGAAATAAATCTTTCCGTGCTAAGCTATTGTGTGTGAATCTTAACTACTCGGTTAATTCATATTACAAATATGTAATAATGTACGTCCTTCGACCGCAACTTAACCAACGTTAACTACAATCTCTGTCGCAATTCAACAAATTCCAATTCATAATAAATCAAGTATATATTTGATTTTACACTTTCATCATCGAGGTACCCGAAACTTTTCAGATAACATCATTCGTACTTTGCGAAATTCACAAGAATTCCACGAACCGAACATCATACATCAACAAATAACGAAGTATTGATTCATAATTTCAATGTCATTAAAGAAATATTGCGTAAAAGTTATGTACTTTTTAAAGCCTTTAGGGATTATTCAATTCTAGTCTAAACCGTAAATCAAATGAGTTTAATTTAACATTAACTCATTAAATCTATGTTACATCTGAAGAAAATATACATAAATATATTTTCATAAAGACTGTAATAAAATTCTTTTGTACAAAATATTAATTGTGAATTTTTTTTTTAACTGGTAGATAATACCCGAGAGATATATAAATTCACAAATAATATGTTACATTCTTCGAATCTGATTCAGCAAATCATCCATTATACTCCCTACTTGCACAACAATATACATTCTTTTATAGAAGTCAAAACAACCATACTCATTCAAAATTTAATTACATATTCTAATTTTGAAATCTTAAAATTCAACTCGAGATATGACCAAAAATCATCACTCTTAGATCCTTACATCTTTCACAAGCTATATTTTGACTTCAAAACTGTGTTAGAACATCAAATGTATGTTAACGATTACAATCTGTGTTCAAACCCTTCGAAAATTTCTGAAGACACTTCGAATGATGAGCAATCGAGATGATGATCCAACCACATATTACCCACAGTTATGTATCCGAAAAACTCTTGAAACCAAAGTAAAAGTTTAAACAACGTATCCGCGTCAGATTCTTTGGCATTTATTAGTAAAAATAACTTTGCGACTCCTATTCTATGTAGCCAATTTTGTCACAGCTCCAGCAAGTCAACTTCGACTTTTCAGTCAGACTAACCTTATTATAACCTTGAGATATACACCATCGTTACCAGGGAACCTTTTATATTCCACCACATTATTAGCAGATGTACCAACAGCTTTATTACCCTTTGACTTTAGCCTCTCCAAAAAGTCATTATAATTATTTATTGAAACCCCATCATTTACTCATCCGCATCTTGTAATGAGAATTACCATACGAATCATTGGGAATTAGCAATCAGTATTTTTGAAATCTCGCAGCATGTCTACGCCAACAGTTATATGTATATATATAACGTCTATCTTCTGGACTTAATTTGAATGTGAAGTTTCTGAAAAACACTCCGAACTACGAATTGGTTCTCTGAAAATGGAAAAAATACTGATGAAGTAGCAAAAACTATAAACGACTTTAAACGGTAAAAGCTGGATGATAATGACGAAGTGTGCTGGCAAAGCGCAGAAAAAGAGAAGTTTTGGAACTGGAAAACGGATTGAGCAAAGTAGGAAGGAGGCTGTGGACAAATTACAAAGACTGAACCTGACTTCAAAGGATCTAAATGATTCAGTACCTGCTGAAGTCATTAACGAATACCTTACTCCTGACTCTAAACCCCTGCGGACAATATTCTTCATCATCCTCTGATATTAGAAATTCTAAAATATCATCATATCTTTCATTATAAATATCCTCCATATTTCTGAATATATTTTCTTAATTTTTCTTATTTGAAATCATTTACCTCTTTGTGCTATCTGTATTACATCATAAAAGAAACGATTTTAGTTTCTAAATTCTGAAACATTGAAGTTTAAAATAGGAATATTTTGAAGTAGTGTTGGGAACTGAAGCATGAATTAGTATAATATAATGACACTTGATCAACGTGATTATATTACAGTAAGTCATGCTGAGTTTTCAATGGAACGTGATGATTCACAGATCATAACGTCATCATGTGCCATGTTATACGACTCTTGTATTCTATTTAACCTCTAAAATATCAAGAAAATATTTCTTGATGATTCGGCCTTTTCCAAGGTATTCTAGTAATTTGACAAGTCAAGATCGTGCCATCACAATTTCCTTCCTAGAACATTAACAATGTTCATTCCGAAATTCATATCTGTGAATTCTGGACCATTACAAGCGGTGCTTAATCGCAAGAAGAAGAAACGAAAGGACAAAACTCCGAAATAGAAATTGGGGTATAAATTGCAGCAAATAAAAGAGAGCAGTAACTGTGAATGATTATGATTATAGAAGACAGAAGTAGAGACTTTGAAATATAAGGGAACATATAAAGCCCAACGATAAACCAGAAATTATAAACCATATATATTGATGCATATAGCAACATAAGGACACGGGAGAACTAGAAACACTATAAACCCAAGAGTATAGTAGAAGTAAATAGATTCTTCCGGCGGTAGATGAAAAAGAAGAATGACCGATATGAAAGTTAGAAGTATATCGAGAATCAGAACTGGATGGAGCATATTGATGAATACTTTAAAATATGAGTTGAGGGGGAAAGAATAGAAGGTGATGAAACATGACTAGGAACTTAGAAATCAACAGATTTAACTCACATAATGGCGGAATAAGTGAATCAAACCCTCTAGTGAATAGGTTAAGTTTTTTTTTGATTAATTTAGTCAAACCACAACTAAATCAAGTGTGATTAGATCAATACCTAGAGCTATTATTCACCACCTGGGTGATTTAGACTGAGAGAGAATCGGAGGAGCTCACTAGATCTGAGTGTGTGTAACAAATGAGAGGCTTAACCTAAAATGAAGAACATAAGACTTTATATACCCCTGCTGTTGACTCACCCATATGATTCATTCATCACACTTACGAGTTAGCTTCATCAGCCGTACTGGTGACCACTCACTCGTGTCTTCTCATTTAGGTTGTAATTGTGACTTAGCTCAGCATCAACCATGCGTATGAGCCTGTCAGCCATACTAGTGAGGCTTCACTCGTACGTCTGACTAAGTATAACATAGTCAAACATCTAAATCTCGTTCCTGCAGTTCCTGTAACCACATACAAACACGGATAGGATAATAACGAGTAATCATAGTGGCCTGTAAACCGTTGTACCTGCAATGGACGTGGGTAGATGTCTAGGGACTTGCATAAAATGCATCAACAGAAGGTGTGAGTTGTAAGGAAACGAAGGAGGTGAATTTATAAGAAAATCTCCGACAGAACAATTAAAATAGATGATCGCATTTAAAGCGGATCCTAATTCCCTTGATTACCGGAAAGTCAAATCATATTAAGAAGATTTTCTTCAAATCCCTTGAAATCTGGGAATCAATCATATCTACGTCAAATGATAAGATGAATCTACACTTACTCATTTCACTCTTCTATGTTAGCTTCATTCGTACTCTTCATATAAATGGATTGTTTATCCAAATTATTCGCTGATGATAAAACTCTAATTTTCAGCCTGTATGCATCATGAAAACATACTTATTATCATTCACGACCTTTCCACTCAAATTTCGGGACGAAATTTCTTTAACGGGTAGGTACTGTGACAACCCGGAAATTTCCAACCAAATTTAAACTTTAATCTTTATATGTTTCCGACACGATAAGCAATATTTGTTAAGTTAAATTTCAAGAATTTTAAACTATGTTCATACATTCATTCAACCTCGACCAAGTTCCAACGATTCATGAACCATTAAACGAATATGATTATATATGTATATGTGTATATATATTATAAATTGAAACGTAAACAAAATATTAGATTAAATACTTTATATGATTGTATCTGTTTCAAAATGTTTATCAATGGAATTAGAAGATAAGATCAAATGATTTAATTATCAGATATATTGAATTATGATTACAAGTCTCTGTTGAAAGGCCCACGTTGATTTGAGAAATCTTTCCATTTTAACAATATTCGGAAAATGGTAAAGTGATTTATAAATAAGAACAACTTGTCAATCATTGAGAACTAGACAAAGGATAGTGGAAGATTGAATCTCATAAAGACTCGATTGATCTATTTAGTTTCAAACGTACAAAAACGTTTTCAGTTTAAAAAGAACTTTATTATTAAAACGTATATAACTTTTATAAATATCTAGAACCACTTTTGACAACTCATTAGTTAACTAGTATGATAAAGATAACGATATTTATATTTTATTTTATTAAATATATATAACAATTTAAATTAATATTATATATATTTATATGAGTATTATACGTACATAGTTTTATACTTTTACTATACTTAAACTTTACCTTTACTTTATTTTTACTTTACTTTAACTTTAATAATTCACTTTAATAATTCATACTTTAATAATTCACTTTAATAATTCATACTTCAATAATTCACTTTAATAATTCATACTTTAATAATTCACTTTAATAATTCATACTTTAATAATTCACTTTAATAATTCAAAAATCTATTATAAATAGAATTCAATAAGTTTCATTATTTCATAGAAACTTGAAAATATTTTTCTCTAAACTCTCTCAATCGATTTATATATATATATTTACTCCGTATTATTTCAAGATATTATTAGTATACATAAAATATTACGACGGAGTGCTGTCCGAGTGATTTCGAAATTGTTTTTCGAGTGGGATAGGATTAAGGAAATTATGGGTTATAGCTATGGAGGTAATTGAGTATGGTTCATGGGTATGCTCGTGAGGTCAGTATAGTGTTAATCATTTCCGTTGCGTCTACGTACTTTTCCTGCAATATTGAATCTCAATATTGATACGTGAGTACTCATAATTTAACTTTTACATACTAATAGTGTATCCCTGACTAGTGCTCGAGTATTTAGGATTATGCATGGCTTGTACTTTTGATATTGCCCTTAGACAGGTTAGATTGAATCTTGAATTACTTACACTTGCGGTTGAGATAAGGTATAAGATATGCATGTCCTTGGAAAGCTAGCGAAAAATCAAGAACTTTTCCTTTAGATATCGAATGGTTTCGATGAACGGATTAGAAGTTATAATCAATTGAATTTTCGATATTTTTATTAAAAATGATTATTATTATCGTCGTTTTTATCGTCGTTCTAGTTTTATCTTATTATTATCATTATTATTATCTTTATCAATAAAAGGGATTTATCATTAAAAATTGTTATTTTTTTTTATTATTACTATCGTTATTATCGTTAAATTTATAATTAGTATTATTATTATTATCCAATTATTATTATTATTATTATTATTATTATTATTATTATTGGTATTATTATCATTATTAATATATATATATCATTATTTAAAAATGGTTATTGTTATTGTTATTATTATTACTATATTATCATTAAGATAATTATTAGTATTATCGTTAATAATGTTATAGTAACTATCATTATTAATATTAGTGTAATTAAAACAAATATTTGTAACACCTAATTATTTTGATTACTATTATTATCATTATTATGAACACGATATAAAAGACGATTAAAAGCTATTAAACGAAACTATTAGGAAATAATGGGTAAGAGTATCATGATGAAATTAAAATATTATAAGATATTGATTTAGATAAAATTATCATTCTTATTATTTTTATCATTACTATTATTATTAAAAGTATTGTTAGTATTAAAACTATCATTTTAACAAAAAATATCATTTTAATAGAAATGTCATTGTTACTATAAAATATCATTATTATTATTATTTTAAATAGAATTATTATTTTAAAGATAATATTAAAAATTATCGTAAATATTAAAGTTATCATAATTAGAATTATCGTTTTATCATAATATCATCTTAGTAATTATAAATATTGATATTTTTATAATAATAATTATTATTACAAAATAATACAACTTTTACTTACTATCATTATAGATATTATTTTATCAAATAAATATGTGATACAAACATATTTTACTACGTGTAATAACTTACTTTAATAATACCTATCATATTATCTTTATAATATTAAATGAACCCTATAAATTTTATTACTTAATATATATAAAAGTATATTTTATTATATAAATTTAATATAAAATTTTATTTGTTAATAAATAAATTATATTAATTACTCTAATAAATCTTTTAAAAATATTTAAAAATATAAAACGACGATATTTAAACTATATATTAATCATGTATAGATTTTAAGAAATTATTTTGAGTCAAATATACTTTTGTTGACTTTTACATATTAGTCTCGAGCATTAGGATTGTGGTACACTATGACTTGACCTAATTTGTTAGACAAATATTGACCAACACATAAATATATATAATTAATTTAGGTTCGTGAATCCGAGGCTGAAATGTCCCGTTCTTATTGATTAAAAACGTTCCATATTAATTGATTTCGTTGCGAGGTTTTGACCTCTATATGAGACGTTTTTCAAAGACTGCATTCATTTTAAAACAAACCATAACCTTTATTTCATCAATAAAGGTTTAAAAAGCTTTACGTAGATTATCAAATAATGATAATCTAAAATATCCTGTTTACACACGACCATTACATAATGGTTTACAATACAAATATGTTACAACAAAATAAGTTTCTTGAATGCAGTTTTTACACAATATCATACAAGCATGGACTCCAAATCTCGTCCTTATTTAAGTATGCGACAGCGGAAGCTCTTAATAATCACCTGAGAATAAACATGCTTAAAACGTCAACAAAAATGTTGGTGAGTTATAGGTTTAACCTATATATATCAAATCATAATAATAGACCACAAGATTTCATATTTCAATACACATCCCATACATAGAGATAAAAATCATTCATATGGTGAACACCTGGTAACCGACATTAACAAGATGCATATATAAGAATATCCCCATCATTCCGGGACACCCTTCGGATATGATATAAATTTCGAAGTACTAAAGCATCCGGTACTTTGGATGGGGTTTGTTAAGCCCAATAGATCTATCTTTAGGATTCGCGTCAATTAGGGTGTCTGTTCCCTAATTCTTAGATTACCAGACTTAATAACAAGGGGCATATTTGATTTCGATAATTCAACCATAGAATGTAGTTTCACGTACTTGTGTCTATTTTGTAAATCATTTATAAAACCTGCATGTATTCTCATCCCAAAAATATTAGATTTTAAAAGTGGGACTATAACTCACTTTCACAGATTTTTACTTCGTCGGGAAGTAAGACTTGGCCACTGGTTGATTCACGAACCTATAACAATATATACATATATATCAAAGTATGTTCAAAATATATTTACAACACTTTTAATATATTTTGATGTTTTAAGTTTATTAAGTCAGCTGTCCTCGTTAGTAACCTACAACTAGTTGTCCACAGTTAGATGTACAGAAATAAATCGATAAATATTATCTTGAATCAATCCACGACCCAGTGTATACGTATCTCAGTATTGATCACAACTCAAACTAAATATATTTTGGAATCAACCTCAACCCTGTATAGCTAACTCCAACATTCACATATAGAGTGTCTATGGTTGTTCCGAAATATATATAGATGTGTCGACATGATAGGTCGAAACATTATATACGTGTCTATGGTATCTCAAGATTACATAATATACAATACAAGTTGATTAAGTTATGGTTGGAATAGATTTGTTACCAATTTTCACGTAGCTAAAATGAGAAAAATTATCCAATCTTGTTTTACCCATAACTTCTTCATTTTAAATCCGTTTTGAGTGAATCAAATTGCTATAGTTTCATATTGAACTCTATTTTATGAATCTAAACAGAAAAAGTATAGGTTTATAGTCGGAAAAATAAGTTACAAGTCGTTTTTGTAAAGGTAGTCATTTCAGTCGAAAGAACGACGTCTAGATGACCATTTTAGAAAACATACTTCCACTTTGAGTTTAACCATAATTTTTGGATATAGTTTCATGTTCATAATAAAAATAATTTTCTCAGAATAACAACTTTTAAATCAAAGTTTATCATAGTTTTTAATTAACTAACCCAAAACAGCCCGCGGTGTTACTACGACGGCGTAAATCCGGTTTTACGGTGTTTTTCGTGTTTCCAGGTTTTAAATCATTAAGTTAGCATATCATATAGATATAGAGCATGTGTTTAGTTGATTTTAAAAGTCAAGTTAGATGGATTAATTTTTGTTTGCGAACAAGTTTAGAATTAACTAAACTATGTTCTAGTGATTACAAGTTTAAACCTTCGAATAAGATAGCTTTATATGTATGAATTGAATGATGTTATGAACATCATTACTACCTTAAGTTCCTTGGATAAACCTACTGGAAAAGAGAAAAATGGATCTAGCTTCAATGGATCCTTGGATGGCTCGAAGTTCTTGAAGCAGAATCATGACACGAAAACAAGTTCAAGTAAGATCATCACTTGAAATAAGATTGTTATAGTTATAGAAATTGAACCAAAGTTTGAATATGATTATTACCTTGTATTAGAATGATAACCTACTGTAAGAAACAAAGATTTCTTGAGGTTGGATGATCACCTTACAAGATTGGAAGTGAGCTAGCAAACTTGAAAGTATTCTTGATTTTATGAAACTAGAACTTTTGGAATTTATGAAGAACACTTAGAACTTGAAGATAGAACTTGAGAGAGATCAATTAGATGAAGAAAATTGAAGAATGAAAGTGTTTGTAGGTGTTTTTGGTCGTTGGTGTATGGATTAGATATAAAGGATATGTAATTTTGTTTTCATGTAAATAAGTCATGAATGATTACTCATATTTTTGTAATTTTATGAGATATTTCATGCTAGTTGCCAAATGATGGTTCCCACATGTGTTAGGTGACTCACATGGGCTGCTAAGAGCTGATCATTGGAGTGTATATACCAATAGTACATACATCTAAAAGCTGTGTATTGTACGAGTACGAATACGGGTGCATACGAGTAGAATTGTTGATGAAACTGAACGAGGATGTAATTGTAAGCATTTTTGTTAAGTAGAAGTATTTTGATAAGTGTATTGAAGTCTTTCAAAAGTGTATAAATACATATTAAAACACTACATGTATATACATTTTAACTGAGTCGTTAAGTCATCGTTAGTCGTTACATGTAAGTGTTGTTTTTAAACCTTTAGGTTAACGGTCTTGTTAAATGTTGTTAACCCAATGTTTATAATATCAAATGAGATTTTAAATTATTATATTATCATGATATTATCATGTATGAATATCTCTTAATATGATATATATACATTAAATGTCTTTACAACGATAATCGTTACATATATGTCTCGTTTAAAAATCATTAAGTTAGTAGTCTTGTTTTTACATATGTAGTTCATTGTTAATATACTTAATGATATGTTTACTTATCATAGTATCATGTTAACTATATATATATCCATATATATGTCATCATATAGTTTTTACAAGTTTTAACGTTCGTGAATCACCGGTCAACTTGGGTGGTCAATTGTCTATATGAAACCTATTTCAATTAATCAAGTCTTAACAAGTTTGATTGCTTAACATGTTGGAAATATTTAATCATATAAATATCAATCTCAGTTAATATATATAAACATGGAAAAGTTCGGGTCACTACAGTACCTACCCGTTAAATAAATTTCGTCCCGAAATTTTAAGCTGTTGAAGGTGTTGACGAATCTTCTGGAAATAGATGCGGGTATTTCTTCTTCATCTGATCTTCACGCTCCCAGGTGAACTCGGGTCCTCTACGAGCATTCCATCGAACCTTAACAATTGGTATCTTGTTTTGCTTAAGTCTTTTAACCTCACGATCCATTATTTCGACGGGTTCTTCGATGAATTGAAGTTTTTCGTTGATTTGGATTTCATCTAACGGAATAGTGAGATCTTCTTTAGCAAAACATTTCTTCAAATTCGAGACGTGGAAAGTGTTATGTACAGCCGCGAGTTATTGAGGTAATTCTAGTCGGTAAGCTACTGTTCCGACACGATCAATAATCTTGAATGGTCCAATATACCTTGGATTTAATTTCCCTCGTTTACCAAATCGAACAACGCCTTTCCAAGGTGCAACTTTAAGCATGACCATCTCTCCAATTTCAAATTCTATATCTTTTCTTTTAATGTCAGCGTAGCTCTTTTGTCGACTTTGGGCGGTTTTCAACCGTTGTTGAATTTGGATGATCTTCTCGGTAGTTTCTTGTATAATCTCCGGACCCGTAATCTGTCTATCCCCCACTTCACTCCAACAAATCGGAGACCTGCACTTTCTACCATAAAGTGCTTCAAACGGCGCCATCTCAATGCATGAATGGTAGCTGTTGTTGTAGGAAAATTCTGCTAACGGTAGATGTCGATCCCAACTGTTTCCGAAATCAATAACACATGCTCGTAGCATGTCTTCAAGCGTTTGTATCGTCCTTTCGCTCTGCCCATCAGTTTGTGGATGATAGGCAGTACTCATGTCTAGACGAGTTCCTAATGCTTGCTGTAATGTCTGCCAGAATCTTGAAATAAATCTGCCATCCCTATCAGAGATAATAGAGATTGGTATTCCATGTCTGGAGACGACTTCCTTCAAATACAGTCGTGCTAACTTCTCCATCTTGTCATCTTCTCTTATTGGTAGGAAGTGTGCTGATTTGGTGAGACGATCAACTATTACCCAAATAGTATCAAAACCACTTGCAGTCCTTGGAAATTTAGTGATGAAATCCATGGTAATGTTTTCCCATTTCCATTCCGGGATTTCGGGTTGTTGAAGTAGACCTGATGGTTTCTGATGCTCAGCTTTGACCTTAGAACACGTCAAACATTCTCCTACGTATTTAGCAACATCGGCTTTCATACCCGGCCACCAAAAATGTTTCTTGAGATCCTTGTACATCTTCCCCGTTCCAGGATGTATTGAGTATCTGGTTTTATGAGCTTCTCTAAGTACCATTTCTCTCATATCTCCAAATTTTGGTACCCAAATTCTTTCAGCCCTATACCTAGTTCCGTCTTCCCGAATATTAAGATGCTTCTCCGATCCTTTGGGTATTTCATCCTTTAAATTTCCCTCTTTTAAAACTCCTTGTTGCGCCTCCTTTATTTGAGTAGTAATGTTATTATGAATCATTATATTCATAGATTTTACTCGAATGGGTTCTCTGTCCTTCCTGTTCAAGGCATCGGCTACCACATTTGCCTTCCCCGGGTGGTAACGAATCTCAAAGTCGTAATCATTCAATAATTCAATC